>NC_142039.1:76658097-76960597 GCF_982192425.1 Myodes glareolus | reverse complement strand
TAGGAAACCTCAAAGCCTGCCCCCACAGTGATACACTTCCTCCAACAAGGCCACACCCATTCCAACAAAGCCACAATTCCTAATAGTGCCACTCCCTATGAGATTATGGGGGCCAGTTACATTCAAACCAACACACTAACAATATACATTTAATTTTTCTTTTTAAAAAAATGTCTTGAAAACACAAGTATTCTAACTGAATTTTTTTCCTAGTAAAGTTGAGCCCTTTTTCTCACAAAGGAGCTAAATAAGACCTTCAATATAGTTAAATCAGATAAATGTGGAAACCAGCCTAACTGACTAACCTGTTAGGGTTCCCAACATATCATAGTTCCAAGAATGAGGCTGCCAAGTTTCACAAGTAATAACAAAAGGTGTGAGGTTCCTTCTCTACAACATTTGAGGTATATTCAAAACGTCTCTTGTGTTTTGAAATTCAAGTTTAACTTGACAGCCTATGTTACCCAGCAATCTTATCCAAAGAATACTAGAACTGAATTGGAATGGAAACAAAACTGGAGAAATGAAGCCCCGGAGGGGAAGAGGGTTGGAAGACTTTTGTTTACTTACACCAGTGAAGGTGGCCCAGAGTTGACCTCAAGATGTTGCTGTGGTGTGGTCCTGCCATCCCAGTCCTCATGGTCTGCTCTGGACGGTTACAGCAAATGCACCTGACCAGACTGTCACGATAGCAGCATGACCACCTGTAATGAAGCAAGTGAGTGCAGTTGTTCCTTTGACTCAGGGCAGTGCTGTGGGCATTGCGAATGCTGTGGTTTCATTTTTGTTGTTCTGGTGTTACTCTTGACTAAAGTTCCTGAAAACACAGCATGGCTTTTAGTGATATCGTGTAAAAATGTGCAGATAGGCAGTGTTAGTGGGTGTAGCCTAATGAACCTCCATTTTCCCAATACCCTAAATCCAAACCAACCAACTCATGGTCTTTCTCAGAAATTTTACTTACATGCTCACTCCCTAACTCTCCCAGGTTATTCTCAGGCCAAGTCAGCACACCACCTAATTTCAGCTCTTAAATATTTCAGTCTTCGTTTTCTTTAAATATAACCACAACACTCTCATCATATACACTCCAAAATCAACAATAAAGTCCACTCCCCAAAAAGGCATTTAATAAATAAAATTTATTACATGGAACAAAAATGACCTCATAGGATTTTAGCTAACATAAACCCTTCTGGCATTAATTAAACACCACAAGCAAATTTAAACACCATTTGGGTGTCACTTAAGAGCAGTCAAATTCAAACAATCCAATAGGGAATGGAAGTACATTGCCATTTTTTAAAGGAAGTATCAATATTGTACATTCATTCACTTATGGATTCAACAGCTGTTTATCGAACATGTGTCTTGTTAAGGGAACAAAGATCAATAGACTAGGTTGGCTGGCCAGTGGGCCCCAGGGCTCCTCCTGTCTTCACTTCCCTACGCTGGGATCACAGACATGTTTGTCTTCACACTCGCAAGGCATACACTTTACCTCCTGAGCCCCCACCCCGCATAATAATCATATGCGACATAATCATACATGAAAATAATGCAGCGTAAGAAGACAATCCTCCTCGTCCTTGTGTAACAAGAAGATTTACACCTAAGTAGGTAAAATTCAAAGCAGAAGAAATCACTTATCAATAAGGGTGGGGATAGAACTGATCATTGAAGGGCTGAGGGGGTAGTCGAACACTTGCCTAGCTCTAGGTTCAAACCCTACTGCTTAAAACAAACATACAAACAAAAAACAAAAGCAATGAAAAATCTATAGGGAGTGGAGGGCTGTTTCTGAGAACCAATGTGCACATATCCATAAGACAGAATCACCTATGTTATTAATTTAAAAAATTATTCATTTTGTGTATATGAGTGTTTGACCGCATGTATGTTGGTCCACCATGTGCATGCCTGATGCCCACAAAGGACAGAAAAGGATATCAGATCCCTTGAAACTAGTTACAGACAGTGGTGAGTCTCCATGTGGGAGTTGGGAACTGTGACAGTCAGTGCTCTTCACTGCTGAGCCATTGCTTAAGCCTCTAAATTAGTAATGAAGTGATAATCCACTAATTAATCAAGAGTAAAGATCAGAGCTTCCCCTGTCTTTGTGAACCTCTTATCCTGGCCCATGATATTTGGCAAAGTTCTGGGTGTGCAGTGATAAGTCAATCAGCATCTAATGAAGAAAGAAAAACTCACTTTTACTCAACTGAGTCCTAAAACACTCTTCACCCACAATATTATTTTTATATACAAAGATCATGGCCCAACATGGGGAGGGAAGCCCAGGAGGGAGAGTGAAAGTATGAAGTATGCTTATGATCCTAGTGTGTGTAGGGGGGGACCAGAGAAGTCCTGAGGCAGACTGGCGAGCCAACCTAGACAACATGGTGAGTTCCAGGCCAGTGAGAGACATTGTCTAAACATAAATGATAGCTGCACATGTATGTATGTGCTCCTGCTCCCACCTGTGCACATCCCACAGATTATGTCATTGAACCCTCGCCACCTCCAGAAAGGAGTATTGAATTTTCCACAGAGGGGGCATGCGGAATATTTGGGGTATGTGTGTGAAGATTTTTCTTTCTTAGGCTCCGGTGACTTTCACATAGCTAAGCAGTTCATTGGAGGGTGACTTCTTACCATATTTACTAGGCAAAAAGGACCAAACCATCTGTGGCTCTGCAGTTGTCCCTTTCTGCCTGATGGCCTTTTAATGAGCATAGATGTGATTTAGTTTTGATCATTTTGTCTGGAAATCAATCCCCGGGTGAGGGTTTGCCAACCACCTGCTTGTAACTGGTTTCATCTGAAAGGGTTTCCTTGGAGTGTGTGAGGGTTGGGGTAGATGGGATGAGACAGTGAGTTAAAATGTAAATAACTCTCTGCAACCATGACAAAAGCTGCAAGCTCAATGTTGTTATGTACTTGTATGAAAATGCCCATATGTGTCACAGTACTGTGAACATACACAATGAAAAAATTTTGAAAGAATTTAAGAAAAACAATTTAAAAGAGAGAGAGAGAGAGAGAGAGAGAGAGAGAGAGAGAGAGAGAATCCAAACCACTGTGGGGAAAGTCCGTATGTTTCCCAGCTGCCCCACAGTGCCATAAATGTCCATGGGGTTACTTTCCATATTGCTGTGTTTATTTATATAGGCTCAAATAGACCCTTTTAAAGGCTTAGCTTAGTGTGGCTGTCGCAGACAGCTAGTTTACACCAAGTCCTTCTTGGCATGACTTGAAAGCAAACGGTAAGTGGTGTAAACAATTGTATATGATTATAGGCAGCCAGATAATGGACATCTGGAGAACAAACAAAACTTATTAAACAGACAACAAATAGCTGGGGTAAATATCAAATCTGTGAACTGCACACAACACAGAGCTGGTTCTCCTCAAACCCTTATTAGCATGGCACAGCTGGATTAAAATAAAAAGAGCCATTTAAACATTAAAAGGACGGGGGATCTTGAAGTTAGAAAGTCTGGATTCTGTTCCTGTCTCTGTCACTAACTCACTAAGTGACATTGATCTTGTCTCTGATTTGCCTGTGTTTTCCGCCAACAGAAGGGATTTCAGAGCTGTTGCTGATCATAGAACAGTTGCCAGATGCGTCTCAGGATGGGATCAAAAGAAAACTGTTCTCTGAGTATGTCCCTCTTATCCTGTGGTCTCCAAAACCGTGTGTTCTCTCAAAATTAGAGTTGGGGAAGGACAAAAACGGATGAAGGAGATGGCAAGTCAAAATTAGGCCAAGCCAGGCATGGGAGTGCACACCTGCTGGCCCAGCATGTGAGAGGCTGTGATTGTCTCTTGAGTTTTGAGAGAACCAGGGCTCATAGCAAGACACTGACAAAGAGAGATAGCAGAAAGAGGGGGTAAGGAAGGAGGAGAAGACAAAGAAAGCAAGCCAAAGAAAGAGGAGGAGAGGGAGGAAGGAAAAGTTAGAAACAGATTCGTTAAGTTTTCTAGACCAACTTGAATTTATGATCCTCCTGACTCAGCCTCCTGACTAACTGAATTTATAGGCATGTGCCATTACTCCTGGCTTCTGTGATGATTTTTTTTAAATTTATTTTCTTGATCTTATCTTTTGCATATCCTCTTACTCTCCCTTCCTCCTCCTCTTCTTCCTTCCTTTCCTTTTTTTTTTTCTATCTCTCTTTCTAATCAGGGTCTCATTTAGCCTAGGCTGACCTTGAACTCATTATTTAGCTAAGGATGACCTTGAACTTGAACCTACTCCTTCCACCTCCCAGGAGGTGGAATCAACTCAGTTCACACGGTGCTGGACTGATTTAGGACCTCAGACATTCCAGAAAGCCTTCTGCCAACTGAGCTGCACCTCTGTTCCTCAGAAGCTGCCATTTGACTTGGCTCCTTTATCCATTCGGCATTTTGATTTTCATAGAATGCCTTCTGTATTGTGTACTAATCAGGTTCTCTAACAGGACAGAACTGAGAGAGGGAGTTGCATGCGTGCGTGCGTGTGTGTGTGTGTGTGTGTGTGTGTGTGTGTGTGTGTGAGCTGGTCTGTTGGAAGAAATGGGCTCTAACGTCAGTGAAGGAATGCCTTGGCAGCAGGATAAACTAATCTTCTAGTGAGGTTGAGGATAAAGAGGTGAAAAGGAAAAGATTTCTTCTTCAGTGTTCTCTATGTGGGTTGCCACCAGAAGGCATGGCTCAGATTTAGGGTGAATGTTCCCACCTCAAACAGTCCAATCATGAAAAATCCCTCCCAGGTGAGGCCAACTGTTTGGGTTTTAGTTGATTCCAGATGTAGTCAAGTTGGCAATCAAGATTAACCGTCTGAGATGGCTAGTTGTGATTGTCAACTTGACAAGATCTATGGTTACATATGAGGCAGGGCTCTCTGAAGCCTGCTGATATCAGCTGTTTGGAGTTAGTTGAGATGGGAAGACGTACTTCAACAGTGGATGGCAGCAACCCAAGGATAGGACCGTTCCTGGACTGAATAGAAAGAAGAAAGGGAGCTGAACACATCATTCATCTTCCTGGCTTCCTGGCTGGGGATGCAGGGTGACCAGCTGCCTCAAGCTCCCATTGCCATCACTTCCCCAGGACGATGGACTGTATCCTGCAACTGTGAGCCAACTTCCTTCCTGAAGTTGCTTTCCTCAGTATTTTATTACAAGGAGACAGTAGTAAGACACTTTGCTTGACTACTCTTACCTTTTAGAAATGTTTTAAAAATACACTATTTCATTTTTAGTTACCACATGATGATTGAACCTAATTCTGGAATCCAATCAACTTTTTTCTATTTTCTTTTTATTTTGAGATTATAAAATAATTCCATCATTTCCCCCTTTCCTTTCCTCTCTCCAAACCCTTCCAGAAACTTCTTTGTACACTCTTTCAAGTTCATGGCCTCTTTTATTTAAACTAATTGTTGTTTGCATATATGTATATACATATATATTCCTAAATATAACCTGCTCAGTCTGCATGTTACTTGTATATATGACTAACTATTTGGTATCAGATAATTGGCATGCTCTTCCATGCAGGGAAGACTATTTTCCTTGCTCTCTGCATTACTGAGTTGCCTGTAGTTCTTTGTGTAGAGCTGAAGCTTCACGGCTTTCTCTTCTCCATTTTGGCATACCTATCACCTATTGTTCATATATATACATGTACACACACACACATGTGAATGAACATGGCTGAGTATCTGTGGAATAGGGTGTTGAGTCCTTTGGGGATATGCTAAGGTAGAGCTGATTCACAGAGCAGCATATACCCAAAGAACTTTTGAATTCTCCAGACTGATTTCCAGAATGACTGTGTTTATTCACAATTCCAGAACGAGTGTATGAAGGTTCCCCTTTCTCCATGTTTTCTCCAGCCGTCATTTTCTGTCCGTTGTTTTCTTGATTTTAGAAATTCTGATGGGGAGAAGATTGCAGTGGTATTTTATTCGTATTTTAGTAAATAAAGCTTTCCTGAAGATCAGAGAATAAAACAGCCTCACTGGTCAGCCTTACAGACCTGGCAGTGGTGATACACACCTTTAATTCCAGCAGCCATGCTAATTTGCCATAGAAACCAGGGGTAGTGGTGCACGTCTTTAATCCCGGTCTTAGAGAGGAAAATAAAATGGGAGGAGACAGCTCACAAAGAAAGTCTCATTCTGAGATTCCTGGAGATAGGATCACCATTTCAGACTGAGGTAGAGATAAGAGCCAGTGGCTGGCTGTTTTGCTTTTCTGACCTTCCGGTTGAACTCCAATTTCTGTTTCTGGGCTTTTATTAATTGTGCTAGAGAAGATGAAATCTCAAAGTAGTCTTAATTTCTATTTCTAGAGTTCCTAAGGTTATTTCACGCCTTTAAAGATTATCTTAGCCAGTTGTACTTTGTTTTAGGTTCACAGCTATCTTCAGATTAGGCTATTTGCTGTGGTGGTTTAGAGGAGAAATGTCCCCCACAAGCTCAGTTATTTGAACACTTGGTCCCTGGTTGGTGGTGGTTTGGGGAGGTCATGGGACCTCTAGGGGGTGGAACCTTGCTGGAGGAAGTGGATCACTGGGGTGATTGGCCTCTGCCCATTTCCAGTTTGCTCTTTCTTCTGTTCGGTTGCAGATATAGCTCAGTTTCATGACCTGGCTGTCTGCCGCCCAGCCTTCCTCACCGTTATGGACTCTAACCCTCTGTTAACTATTAGTCAGAATAAACACTTTCTTCCATAAGTTGCTTTTGGTCATGGGAATTTGTCAGAGAAACAGAAAGTAACCAATACATTCGTTTTCTTGTTTGTTTTCTGAGTTCTCCGTGTATTCTGCATATTAATCTTCAGATGGATAGCTGGCAAAAATTCTCTACTACTCTGTGAACTTACTCTTTACCTGCTTGCTTCCTTCACGGAACAGAAGCTTTTCAGTTTTAGGAGGTCCCATTTTCCCATTGTTGACCTTAATTTCTGAGCAAATTCAGTTCTCTTCGGAAAGTCCTTCCTTCCACCCACGATTTGTAGGGTCCTTCCCTCCACCCGCGACTTGTAGGGTCCTGCTTACATTTGTCCCCAGCACTTTCAGATTTCACACTTTGTCACACTTAGGTTTTTGATCCATTTGGGGTTGATTTTGGGACAACGTGATGGTTACAGGTCTAATTTCATTCTTCTACAGGGAGATTTCTAGTTGTTGGTGATGCTACCTGTAATGGTAAAACAGCACAGTTCCCTGAGGGCCAGCAGCACACAGAGGGGCCAGGAGGGGCAGCCGGGTAGTCCCACTGCCCAAGGCCTCTGTAGGTCCCAGGCAGTTGACAGGTAAGAGACCTCGGAGAGTCGTTGGTGGGGCAGTCGGTCCCACGAGGAGCCAAGGAGACGTGGTGGGTGAGAGACAGAGACGGATGGACATGCCATGTGGAGAGAGGGTTTGGGTATAGTTTATTCAGTGGGTTATGGAGGGGAAGGGAAAGGGGGCAAGGGGAGAAGGGGCACGAGGAAAGAGGCAGAGAGAGGTGGGGGGAGGAGAGGAGAAGCTACCGCTTCAGGAGAGGGTCAGAAAAGAGAGCTCAGACCAAATGCTTGTAGAAAAAAAAATCTAGGGAAATAGCTCAGTCGTTTCTAAGTTTGTTTGTAATCCTAACTGCGAGGAGGCAGAGCAGATCTCTGGGGCTTGCTCCTCAGAGCTGAAGCTGGGATACAATCTAAGGCAAACTAGAAACTGTGGATCTCTGCAACTGCTGAGAAAACATTTGCTGCTTCTGTGCTGCCGGCCTTGCTTTATGCTTGAAGTAATATATCTGCCCTTTATTTCTGTCATCAGGAAATGCCCAGGGCTGCTGGGAGTCACTCAGCTTATATTTCACACAACACATCTGTTTTCCCTGTGACTGGGTTGCATTTTGATCCCTCTTAAAAGATGCATTTGGAAAAAGAGACTAACACATTAGGAAACCATTCAAGAGGCATCATCTATGTCGGTGAGGACTATCGTAAGACATTCACAATGGAAACAGGGCATTTGACAGTCATAGGCATCTGAGCCTTCAGAGTTCAAGTTTTTGTTCTCTGTACACACACACACACACACACACACACACACACACACACACACAAAGTTGTTAAAAATAATCTGTCTCACAGATTGAAATGGTGCTAATTATGTAAATGTGGTGATGACAGCATTAAGGTTCAGATAGGCTCTGCCCCGAGTCTTTCAGCAGGAGCACCTAGCAGAATGTTAATAGACTCCATTTCCGTTCCATTTCTTGAGTCTGCTTCTGTGATGTGGTAACTTGAATTTAGAAAAGCATTCCGACCTTAGCATCCCCCCTTTGCTGGTTAGTTTGGGTCTCTGTAGTGCAGGCTGGCCTGAAACTCACCATGTAGCTTAGCCTGGCCTTGAATTTACAACAAACCTATGGCCTCATTTTCCCGAGTGCTTAGATTATGACATGAGCCACCATATTGCCTCCCTTTGATTTTAATTATCAGGAACGACACAGCTGATCCCTCATCTCTGGCTGCTGGATTTCAACTCTAACAATTGATCTCATCTAGATAAGACACAGGAGATGTGGCCAAGGCAGAGGACAGAGTCCAAGCAAGAGGAGTGGGTGTGGCTCAGTGGGCACAGCGACTCAAGAGGAAGGAGAATTAGGAGTTCAAGGTCACCTCCAGTTAAATAGGCAATTTAAAGTCAGCCATAGCTAAATGAGACCCTGTATCCAAAAAAGAAAAAACTGAGCAATAGAAGATGGGGAGCAGAGGATTGAGAGGGAGGCAGAAATAAATGCTCTTAGCCAGTGTCCTCATCTTGTGCTTGGGTGGAAGAGATAGAAGGTTAAGGATGTTGTTTGTCACATCATAATGATACACAAAAGCCAGACATGATGGTCCATGCTTGTCATCCCAGAACTTGGGAGGCTGATGCAGGACAACTACTAGCTCAGGGTCAATCTGGGTTGTTAGTGAGATAGTGCTTCCAAGGCCTGTCCCCACCCCAAATTAAAGTAGACTGTAGTTGTTCTTGGTCTTGAAGAGGATTGGCTCCAGTATCTTCCTCGGGAGACCAAAGCACACAGAGTTCTGAAAATGAGGTAGTATTTGTTTGTGCACCATCTATGCACACAGCCTCAGCAATTTAAACCATCTCCAGATTACTTATAATACTCAACATGGCTTGAGTTCTATATCAACACTAGTTATACGGCTCAGAGAACAGTAGCAAGAAAAAAATATGACTGTACATTTCAGTATGCTCGCAATTTTTTTCTAAAAGTTTTCAGTTCATAACTGATTGAGTCATGAATACAGAACTCAGAGATACGGAGGCCTGCTGTTGATGGTTATATATATATATATATATATATATATATATATATATATATATATAAATGTATATGTATTCTTACAAACATAATCAAAGACCGGATAATTCCCATCTAACTGCCAAACAGTAGGAGTGGGAGGAAGAACTAGAAGACACAGAAATAGATTTAAACACTTTACCAGAGTTGGTAAATAGTCTAAAGTTTGGATGAGCAACGACTTAGTGGTTAAGAGCACTTACTGCTCTAGCAGAACCCCTGGTTTTGTCCATGATTACAACCACTTATAACTCTAGCTCACTTATAACTCTAGTGCCCTCTTTTAGCCTCTATGTGCACCTACATGCACATGGAATACCAAAACTCATGTAGACACACACACACACACACACACACACCTATTTCTTAAGTCTAAAGTTAAATCAAGAAATTGAGAAATAAACGTAGAAAAGTGATACAGACCAGCAGAAGGATCAGGTATCCACACCTTATTTTTACTGTTTAGAACTGAGAGCGGGGAGATGTCAGGGAAGACACGGATTTTAGCAAGTGTTGCAGAACTACTCTTGCTGTCATGTGCACAGGGACTGGAGTGAAGAAGAGCCACAAATCTAATCCCAGCCCTCAGAATGTGAAGATGATAGGACTGTGAGTTTGAGGCCAGCCTAGAAATATCGTAAAATCCAACAAAGGAGGAGTTGAGCAGCTGTCTTAGTCAATAAAGTACTTGTTAAAAACGAAACAAAACATGAGGGCCTCAGCACTCATGTAAAAATCTGGCAAGGCAGAGAAAGATGGATCCTAGGGTTTGAGGACTAGCCTAGCCACCTATAATTGGCAAGGCTTAGGTCCCAGCTTGATCTCCTGTCTCAAGAGACAAAGGCAATGGCACCTAAGAATAATACTCGAGGTTGACTTCTTGCCTTCACTCACACATGCACACACATGTGTGCACATGAGCACTAAGGTACAGCCCCGTGCACACTCCAGTGAAGAGACGGTGCTACTACAACACGAAGATACATTCAAATTCTTTAGGAAAAGTGAGCCACATTCTCTGTATTATTTGTTCTGTGAGCTTTCAGAAAGTTGAATTAGAACTACTTATACTTACTTTGTATGCCAAGTACCTTAGAGATACGTAGAAACATCCGAACTACCAAGTAAAGAAATATTTCTAGAAGGGTGTGCTATGGGAATTTAGAGGGAAAACAGGTACAAGTCTACTTCCTTAACCCCAGCAATAGCAGAAAGATCACCTGTAAGTATTTAATGCTAAGAGCGTTGGTACTGACCTAAGTATTCCTTACTTACTCTCACCTTTCAGAGACCCCTCCTGGTCCTCCTAGCTTCCTACGGTTCCCAGGCTTCACCCCTTTCTACCTAGAGCTCATTTATCCCACACCAGGCAACTCTCCACGCTCCACCTCATGCACCTCCCATTGGTATTAGTTCTTTCCAAACATGCAAGATTGCATGTCAGCTGCAGCGTTGGAGAAGGGGGTGCATTTGCTTGGGTAGGGATGGAGGGCGATGCTTTCATTGAAAGACAGAGACTTCAATCTAAGCGTCAATAACATGCCTCATTCCCAGAGAGCACTCAGCATAGCTCGTTCACAGAGCAGTTGCTGGTCACATACAGATAAACGCAAACTGAGAGTGGAGGATCTTCTTCCCTTTCTTTCTGTGTCTCACTTGAACTTGCATTTTCCTTCCTAGCCAAGAGTCACTATGGCTCAGTTTTCTCCTATGAATTGCAAGCTTTCTGTGCAGGCAGGGGACCCTGAGGATTAGAGAATCATGCTAAGCTCAGATACACTTTCTAATGGACTGTCTCCAGGGACCTTGGCATGTTCCCTCTTTTAAGTATTTCTCATTGGAGGGTTTCTTCCAGTTTCACACCATCCCAGGATGATGGTACATGGGCAGGGGATGAAATGGTATGGTAGGGCATTCAGATGAAGTTGAGTCTCCTATGTTGAAAGCCAGGTGGGAAAGACCTGGTATCATACCCCCATCTCCTCCAGAAACTGAGTTCCACAGACACCAAACCCTCACAGTTGCTTCTGTGATGATGACCTCTCATGGCAGGAACAGTTTGTCCTGAAGGAAGCCACACATCTGGAAGGTTGGTGGGCATGCTCCTCATTTGTGCCAGAAAGCTTTTTAGTTCACAGTGGGTTTTCGTCTGAAGTGACTGCAGCCAGGCAGGGGAAAATAAACCCTTTATTTTTGTAGCCAGTTGTAGTGGCATACACCGGTAGGATTTGCTGAAGGAGGGGAAGGCAAGAGGATCACGAGTTTGAGGCAGCCTGGGCTACACAATAAAAAAAAAGTATAAAAAAGAATGAATGTAGCTGCTTTCTTTCCGTTAAGACATTGCCAAAATTTGCTTTTGTGGATAGTAAAAACTCAAGCCTAATAGTTAAAAAAAAAATGAACACACACATACAAGACAGTCTTCCTGCAGACTGGCCGTGTTTTCCTCATGAATTCTGAACACCTACTGCCTTCTCCTGGCTGGTCAGTGTATAAAATGAGCTGGGGAACCTGCAAACAGAACTTCTGCAGAAACTCTAGCCATCTCCAGGAGGAAATTTCCTTTACTGTCAAATTCAAGAACTCTGAGAAAATCACCCTTGGTTTTATAAACAAGACGACCCAGGGCCCTGAAACCGAAGGGATGAGCCCTGTGAGTAGGCTACCGGAGGTGCTGATAGCATCGTTCACACTTGGTTTTACAGTCAGAGGAAGCGGTTCTGACTTTCACATAAACCTACCTTTGTCATTTCATTCCTGCGAGTGGACATTTGCTGCTTCTGGGCCACCCAAGAGCTCCTCTTTTCTGGCCGACTCTAAATCCCCTCAGGAAGTCTCTTTCATTCTGAAAACTGTGGTTGGAGGGTGGGGAGATAATTTGCCCTACCTCCTGCTCCAGGGGTAGACTGTGATGGCCAATAAAAATCTGGATTTCCTGTCAACCTAAGCAGTAACCCAGTATTACCCCTGGAAACACAAAGGCCATTTGTCAGGGAAAGTTGCTTCTGTCTTCTTCCACAGGTGCAAAAACAAAACCCAACAACATCACAATTCACTCTTCCTCTGCAGAGGAGACGTGGGCCTGGAGTTGCAGCAGATGGAAAGGAAAAGCTAAGAGACAACCAAGGATGCAATTGAGACAACAACCAGAACCCTGGACTCCAGCTTCCTGCATCCTTGTTTGGGTCTGCCAGACCACGTGTTGTCTGAGGCCAGCGCCTATGCAGACGTTTCCTTCATGTAAGCCAAGAGATTCACTCAACTATTTCAGCCAGGGTGAGTGGCTTCCCCATTGCTTCTGACAAAATAGCCTTGGATAATACAAGCCCCTTGCTTAGAGCCTTTTATATCTCCCTACTATCAATAAAAATAAGTTAATAACTATGTATGGACTTAGTGGTGGTAATAGTGCCCTGGTGTGTAAGTATAGCCAGTTTCACTAAGTTGTGCACATCAAGTTTGTGCAACTTCTTTTCTGTGTCAACAATACCTCAATAAATGATTATTTTTTTTAAAGAAAAGTTAAGATTCCCCATCTTAGCATCTGAGACCATACAAGACTGACGTAATGCCAATTTTTCAATTCTGGTCAAACTAATCTCATTGAAATTCCCAGAGTCTTGTCCTTTTCTAGGCTTTATCCATTCTCAAAGGTTGCTGCCCTTAATTTTTGTCCTCCCCCATCCTTGCAGGGCCTGTCTCTCCCCATCGTCTTTCCCCAGCTGTTGTTAGCACTGTGGCCTCCTCACCTCGCTATGCCATCTTCTGCTAGCAACCACTCAATGTGGGTTTAGCTTGACTTCTTTGGGGTGGATATTATCATTTTCTTGTGCATGTGTGTTCATGCAAGCATTCACACCAGCATACACATGCATAAATATGTGTTCATGTGCAGTTCTCATGTGTGCATGTATGTGTGTATAAGTGTCTGGAGTTTAGAGGATTACTTTGGGTATCGTTCTTTAGGAACTTCTCATCTTATTTTGATAGAGGGTCTTTGACTTCGACTAGATGATTAGGCTAGCCTGGCTTGCCAGAGCAACTCAGGAAGCCTCCTGTCTCTATCTCCCCAGTGCCAGGATTGCAAGGGTGCACCAACACTGGGAATTTTTACATAATTTCTGAATATTAAACTGAAGTACTTGTGTTTATATGACAAGCCCTTCACCAACCATGGCCATCTCCCCAGCTGTAGGACTTACAACTATCTGGTCAATGCCTGCCTTGTACCACAGAGAACCAGCCTTTATGCATTGAAGGCATGCCAGCTGGTTGGTTACACCAGTGCTTTTTGAACAACATCAGCACAAACAGTGAAGTCTGGATAAGAATAAAGATCCACAGGGCGGGGTGCATTGCCCTCTCTTAGGATTGGAGGGGGTGGGATGGGAGGGTGTGTGGAGGGAGTGGAAGGGGAGTAAGAGGAGGGGAGGGAGTGGGAATTTGGACTGGTATTTTTTTTAAGTAATAAAAAAAAAGAAAAAAAAGATCCAAATGCAGTCTACACACACGAAAACCCATCAATCAAAAGGAATAATCTGGCTAAATTTCTTAATTTGAGGATGCAGCAGGCCCACTTCGCCCAAAGAAAACCATTCTTCTGGGCTAGGAAAATGGTTTAGTGTATAAAATGCTGGCTGTGCAAGTAAGAAGGCTCAAGTCTAGACCCCCGAAGCCTATAGGGAACAGGATTCAATATTGTCTGTCTGTGATCTCTAGGATTAGGTGAGAGGCAAAGACAGTAGAGTCCCTGAAGACTCATGGTTTCCACAGCATTGAACAATAACATACCCTGCCTTTCACAAAGTGGAGTGTGAGGGCCACACCTCTGATCTCCTCACCAGTACACACAAACACAGAGAGCTATAAAGAAAAGTCACTGGTGCAGAGAATTGTCTGTATTCTGTCAATCATGTATTTTAATAAAACGCTGATTGGCTAGGCAGGAAGTATAGGTGGGTCAAACAGACAGGAAGTAGAGGTGGGGCGATGAGAACAGGAATATTCTGGGAAGCAGGAAGCTCCCTCTGACATTCCTGCCCAGACCACCGAAGAGGTAGCATGTAACCTGCCCAGCTGAGAAAGGTACTGAGCCATGTGGCTAACGTAGATAAGGATAATGGGGTAATAAAAGTTATAAGAGCTAATTTTAAGTAGCCTGACCTAATGGGCCAATCAGTTTATAATCTTATGGAGTCTTGTGAGTGATTTTCTTTGGCATATGCCAGCTGTGGGGTATGGGGCGGGACAGAAACCCCAACAAGCCGGCCCTCATGCTACAAGCCACCTTCTATATATATTATGGACATGTATAAAATATTGTAATTGACCTCATTGCCATGTATAATTGATATGTATTTAAATTTTTTATTCTTCTCTCATACAATATATCCCAACTTCAGCTTCCCTTTTCTCCACTCCTCCTAGCCCCCCCACCTCCCCTCTCTCCCAGATCAACCCCCACAAAAGAACAGGCCTCTCAGGGACATTAACCAAACACGGTACCACAAGATACAATAAGACCAGGTACAAACTTTCACATCAAGACTGGGCGAGGCAACCCAGTAGGCGGAAAAGGGTCCCAAAATTAGGCAAAAGAATCAGAAACACCCCCACTCCCACTGTTAGGAGTCCCCAAAAGTCCAAAAAAAAAATCAACTGTCATTATTAAACAAATTTGGCTAGTGACCTATAATTTATCTCTTAACTCTTTAAATTCCAATGCCAATGGAAACAAATGAAGTAAGCATATTTAATGACTATGTCTCTGCTTTGAAAGTACACTAGGGTTTTCTTAATCATAAATGGTCATAAAAGATAGCCTGGAGACTCAAAAGCTGCCTGGGCCAAGTCAGTCTACCAAGAAGGTATACAGTTTGGCAACCCTAGTGCCCAGTTCTTTATTAAAGGCTAGGGATGATAGCTGGCCATTCAGAAGACCCCCATCAAATCATCTCCAGAATGCCGGTGTGGTGCTGGCAAGTCATCCTCTGCAACCTACATTCCCCTCACCTTCTTGAAGGCCGTTGACAAAGTGAAGAAAACACCCATGCTCTGCACGACCTTGGTGGAGATTTTTATTGCGTCTTTAAAGCTTTATGGCATTCTGCAGCCCATTTCCTTTGCATTCCTCCATGACCTGTACTGTGGTGGAAACAGGCTGTCCTTAACATTTCATAGCCTGAACATTTAATGACATCACTCTGTGAGACGAAGGGAACACCATAAGAAAAATCCAATTTGGCCCACTCTGGCCCCAGTTGTCTTAATTAGTCTCCATTTTTAATGCAATGAAAGGGATAAACCTCAAGATGGCTGGCCAGGAAAATTATAAGCTTTCGGGTACACTGGGTTACAGTAATTTTTTCTGCAAATGTCGTTAAGCCACTGATTTACTCTCAGTCGTCAGAACACAGACGACAAGGAGGAAAAACAAGAGACACACATAGCTTTTTTTTTTTTAAGGCATTAAATTATGCTATCTGGTACAATCCCTTGTCTTGACATCTTCTTTTCAGGCAGCATCCGCTCTTCCTTCCTGTCTGTTCTGCCTGACCCTTGCTGTGAGCCTCTGGTTTCCATAAAAATCAGACATGTAACATGGCTCCAGTCTGGCCCCATGAAGCTGCGTCATCTACATCACATGCCTCCCAAGCCATTTTTTAAGGAAAGAGGCACTGGAAAAACCACATAGCGTTAGGGCTGTTTGTCAGAGTGTAGGTTTTATTCTTCTTAGGAAGCAACTGCTTCTAGAGGAGCCAAGTCACCATCTGGTGTGCCCAAGTAGGAGTGTGATATTTGCACAGAGAAATGCTGAATTCCTAGAACACCAAGAGGCAATTCAAGACTTTTCTTACAAGTCAGTAAACTTTAAATAGATCATTTGCATATTCATGAGTACATACATCTATTGAGTATGCTTTGAGCATTAGGAAAAAGAGCAGCCACCATCATCCTTACCTTTTCTGTGGTTCCCCCCCCCCTCCTCATTTTTAAAAATGAAGTGTAGACTAGGGTTGGGGTATAGCTGTGATTTTTCATTTCTTCTTATTTTTTTTGTAAAGATATGTGCACATTCTGCAGCCCACATGGGCCAGAAACTTGCTTTGTATACAGTCCAGGCTGGTCTTGAGCTCAAGGCCACCCTCCTCATTTACCCTCTCAAGTGATGGAATTCCAGGTGTGAGCCACCATGCCCAGCTGAAAGTCACCCACTTCAGCTCTTCCCAGTTCTGGGGTGCTTAGGACTGAATTAAAGGAGTCCCACACTAGTGACTTAACAGCACACCTGAAAGCTCTAGAACAAAAAGAAGCAAACTCACTTAGAAGGAGTGATGGCAGGAAATAATTAAACTTGGAGCTGACATCAACAAAATAGAAATAAAGAGAATACAAAGAATCAATGAAACAAAGAGTTGGTTCTTTGAGAAAACCAACAAGATAGACTGTAGCATGATCCTAATTAGTCTTAAAAATAAAAACTCAGAGTCAGATATTAGGGGGTGAAAGCTGAAAAATCAGAGAAGCAAAGCAGCCGGCCACTACAAAACCCTCTACAAAATCCAGACTGAATGGGGCCGAGTGCCTGTCTCTGCCTGCTGTACATTCCTCTCTCTGCCCAGCCATGTCACGTTCTCTTTCCTTCTCCCTAGTGCTGGGATTAAAGGCATGAGATTCCCGAGTGCTGGGATTAAAGGTGTGTGCTACCACTGCCTGGCCTCTGTGGTTAACTGGGGGCTAGCTCTGCACTATAATCTTCATGCAAGCTTTATTTGTTAGAACAAAAAAAAATATGACTACAGTAGACAAACCCTTATCCAAACTAACCAAAAGGCAGATAGAGAATATCCAAATTAACAAAATCAGAAATGGAAAAGGGGACATAACGACAGACACAGAGGAAATCAAGAGAATCATTAGGTCCTACTTCAAAAACATGTACTCAACAACAACAACAAAAAAGGAAAATCTAAAAGAAGTGGAAAATTTTCTTGATATGTACCACATACCAAAATTAAATCAAGACCAGAGAAACAATTTAAATAAACCTACAACCCCTAAGGAAATAGAAGCAGTCATTAAAAGTATCCCGAACAGTAAAAACCCAGGGTTAGATAATTTCAGTGTGGAATTCTACCAGAATTTCAAAGAAGAGGTAATACCAATACTCCTAAAATATTCCACACAATAGAAACAGAAGGAACATTGCCAAATTCTTTTTATGAGACTACAGTTACCCTGATACCTAAACCACACAAAGATGCAACAAAGAAAGAGAGTTTCAGACCAATATTATAACTCATGAACATTGATGCAAAAATACTCAATAAAATACTGGCAAACTGAATGCAAGAACACATAAAAAAATATCAACCATGATCTAGTAGGCTTGATTGCAGAGATGCAGGAATGGTTCGCCATACGAAAATTGTATGTAATTAAAGATGTAATCTGCCATATAAACAAACTGAAAGAAAAAAGAACCACATGATCATCTCATTAGATGCTGAAAAAAACCTTTGATAAAATCCAGCACCCTTCATGATAAAAGTCACAGAGATATCAGAGATACAAGGAACATACCTACGCATGATAAAAGCACTATACATCTATCTAACAGCCATTCAGTGGAGAGAAACTCAAAGTGATTCCATTAAAATCATAGACAAGGCTGTCCCCTCTCTCCATATCTATTCAACACAGTACTTGAAGTTCTAGCTAAAGCAATACAACAACAAAAGGAGATCAAGGGAATACAAATTGGAAAGGAAGAAGCCGATGTTTCACTATTTGCAGATGATATGATGGTATACATAAATCACCCCAAAAATTCTACCAAGGAACTCCTATAGCTGACAAACACCTTCAATAATGTGCTGGGATACGAGATTAACTGAAAAAAATCAGTAGCCCTTCTATATATAAATTATAAATGAACCAAGAAAAAAAATCAGAGAAACAACACCCTTTACACTAACCACAAATAATATAAAATATCTTGGGGTAACTAACCAAACAAGTAAAAGACCTGTATAACAAGAACTTTAAGTCTTTGAGGAAAGAAATTTAAGAAGATATCAGAAAACGGAAGGATCTCCCATGTTCATGGATTGGTAGAATTAACATAGTAAAAACAGCAATCTTACCAAAAGCAATCTACACATTCAGTGCAATCCCCATCAAAATCCCAGTGCAATTCTTCACAGACCTCAGAGAACAATACTCAACTTCATACAGAAAAACAACCCAGGATAGCTAAAAACAACCCTATACAGTAAAGGAATTTCCAGAGGTATCACCATCCCTGACTTCAAGCTCTATGATAGAGCTACAGTGATAAAAACAGCTTGGTATTGGCATAAAAAACAGACACACGGATCAATGGAATCGTATTGAAGACCCTGATAGTAATCCATACACCCATGAACACTCACTTTTTTTTTTTTACAATGAAGCCAAAATTATACAATGGAAAAAGAAATCATCTTCAACAAATGGTGCTGGCATAACTGGAGGCCAGCATGTAGAAAAATGCAAATGAATCCATATTTATTTCCCTGCACAAAACTCAATCCAATTGGATCAAAGACCTTAACATAAATCCAGTTACACTCAACCTGATAGAAGAGAAAGTGGAAAGTAGCCTTGAATACATTAGCATAGGAGACTACTTCCCGAATATAACACCAATAGTGCAGACAGATCGAAAATTAATAAAAGGGACCTCCTGAGCCCAAAAAGCTTCTGTAAGGCAAAGGAAAGGATTTTTTTTTGTCCATTGTCAATAAGACAAAACGACAGCCTACAGAATGTGAAAAGATCTTCACCAACCCCGCTCTGACAGAGGGCAGATCTCCAAAATATATAAAGAACTCAAAAAACTAGACATCAAAATACCAAATAATCCAATTAAAAATGGGGTACAGATCTAAACAGAGATTTCTCAACAGAAGACTCTCAAATGACCGAAATACACTTAAAGAGTTGTTCAACATCCTTATTCAACAGAGAAATGCAAATCAAAAGAACTCAGAGATACCATCTTGCATCTGTCAGAATGTCATCAAAAACACTGATGACAACTTATGTTGATGAGGATGTGAAGTAAGGGGAACACTCCTCCACAGCTGGTAGGAGAGCAAACTTGTACATCCCCTTTGAAATTCAACATGGGGCTTTTTCAGGAAGTTGGAAATCAATCTACCTCAAGACCCAGCTATACCAATCCTTGGCATATATTCAAAGGGTGCTCAATCACACCACAAGGACACTTGCTCAACTATGTTCATAGCAGCATTTTTTGTAATAGCCAGAACTTGGAAACAATCTAGATGTCCCTCGACTAGAGAATGGATAAAGAAACTGTGGTACATTTACACCCTGAATTATTACTCAGTTGTTAAAAACAATAACTTCATAAAATTTTCAGGTAAATGAATGAAAATAGAAAAAAATCACTCTGAGTGAGGTAACCCAGACCCAGAAAGACAAACATGGTATGTACTCACTCATAAGTGGATATTAAAGTACAGGATAACCAACCTACAATCCACACCCCCAGAGAGGCTAGATAAGAAAGAATGCCCAAAGAGGGAGGAATGGATTTCCCTGGGAAGGGGAAATAGAAGAGATCTCCTGGGTAAACTGGGGCAAGGGTGTGATGGAGATGGGGGTATGGGAACTTGAGGGAGCAGGCTGGGTGAACTGGGTGCAGGAGGTGGTTTGGGGGCAGGATGGAGGGGCAGGGTAAGGAAAGAGAAATCTTGATGGGTTGGAGGCATTTCAGGAGTTAAGGAGAAACCTGGTGCCAGGGAAACTCCCAGGAATCCCATAAGGATCCCCCAGCTATGGTGAAGAGGGTGCCTGAACTATAGGATGCCATCTACTGTAATAGATTGGTGACTACCCTAATTGTCATTTATGGAACCTTTATCCAGTAACTGACCGAAACAGATTCAGAGATCCACAGACAAGCACTGGGCCGAGCTCTGAAATTCCTCCTGAAGAAAGGGAGGAAGGATTGTATGAGTTGGGGGACCAAGTTCATGATGGGGGAACCCACAGAGACTGCTGACCTGAACACATGGGAGCTCATGGACTCTGCACCAACAAATAGGGAGGCTGCCTGAGGCGAGCCTAAGCCCCCTGCGTGCCTGTGACAGGTAGCTTGGTCTGTTTGTAAGGCTCCTAGCAGTGAGATCTGGACCTGTCTCTGGTGCTTTGCCGGCTTTGAGGAGGGAACCTGTTCCCCTTGCTGGATTTCCTAGCTCAGCCTTGATGGCTGGTGGCGGGGGTGGGGGTGTGTGTATGCTTGATTCTGCCTCAACTTGATTTGCCATGCTTTATTCAAGTCCATGGGAGGCCTGCCCTTTCTGAATGGAGACAGAGGAGGGATGAATGGGGAAGGGGGCTGGATGGAAGTCATAGGGGCAGTGTGGGAGGGAACGGGAGAAGGGAGAGGAGAAACTGTGGTCTGTCTGCAAAATAAGTGTTAATTAAATAAAATAATTTACTTTTAAAAAGGGAGTCCAGTATTCTAGGCAAATGCTCTACCAACTGAATCACTTTGCTATAACAATTTTCTCCTTGAGGGGACTAAGCCAAGTCTACCCCTCCCTGTAAGGTCCCAATGTCAAACCAAAGTTTATAATGCCTGGTTAAAGAGCAGGTAGGGCAATGGGTTAGGGACAGGGAAGTGGTGACTCTAAAGCAGCTTGAGTGGAGGGAATGTGGAATGTACCTACGGTGGATGATGGCTTCCCATGGCTGTGTAAACAGAGCTGCCTTCTGCCAGTCTGCCCCGTCTATATACTGTAGTTCCATCCCTAGAGTAAGGCTTCATGAAATGAAGGCAGAATTTCTGATGAATGGCTAGATATTCAGGCGAGGATCCTTCTCTGAGGGAGTGTCAACAGTCCTCAAGTCCGGCTTTAACGATCTTTGGAAAGCAGACACAGCTGGTCTAATGAGGACCATGGTTGTTCTGCTAGAAGATGAAACACCCTGCCCCGGCCTTGGCTGAGGTTACTCTTCTCTTCTGTCCCCCATTCTTCCATTTCTCAAACCCTCATATTTTTGACAGGTATCTATAGATAACCTACTGCATGCTAGGCACTGGTCTACACTCAGGGCTATAACAATGCACGAAGAAGACAGAACCGGCACCCTTGGGAAGCTTGTATTCTGATGGGGTGCAGCAAGATAGATCATGTACCAAATACCTGATTGCTTTCAGCCACTTCCCTTGAACACACCAAGCAACGATTTTCTGATCCTATGGGCAAGGCTTTGTGTTTAATATATGTTAAAATAAGGGCTGTGCTTTTTAGTTATTCTCATTAAAAGATGGTAAAATATTCTGGTATGTTAAAACAACATTCAGTGTGAACCGAAGGAAAAAAAAAACCAAGAGGTCAGGCCACTTCTAATTCCCAGACTCACATAATTCATTTACTGTCTCTCTCTTACCGTGGAAATAAAACCGTATTTTACCGGCTTATGGGTGGACCCAGGAACACAAGGATAAATGCTGGGACAGTGTCTGCTGGCCTTCAGCACTGTGAGATATCCTGCTGGCAGATTATGGTGATTGTAGATTGCAGGGTGGTGATGATAAAGACTCAAGGGACAGCCCATCCATCATTTCCCCTTTCCAGTTTCTAAAGGATTCAGAGCCAGCTTTATATTGTATCAGAACAATGGAAGAAAATATCTCAGAGATTCACCTGTGGGTTGTTGGTAGGCATAGCTTCCCATGAGCTCATTCATGTCTTTGGGGTGGGGGAAGGACACCTCTAGGAAGAGACATTGACAGACCAGTGCCACTAATTTCAAGGTACTCCACCTTGCCCTGAAGATCTGTAGGATTTCTTAATCAGTTTGGGCTTCAGATACTGCACCTTTCGCATGTTCTTTGGCACCATCATTGATATTTAAAGACCTATAAATGGTATCCTTAGCTGAAAATGAACAGATGATGGGTGAAATGAAACTGTGGATGGAATATATCTTCCTTTATTCCCAATCTGTTTTTGGATGGAAGGCAAGAAAGGACCATATTAGCAAGAGGAAACACGGCCTAAGTGCTAGAACAGTTGCCTTTAAAAAATAGATGTATCTTAAGTGTTCAGAGGGCTGGCACAAGGCCAAGAAAGTGCTCAGTGGGGTTTTCCATTCTGTTCTCTATGTCTTACAGGCAGAATGTGGACCTTTTGTCTTAAAGCACCGCCCAGGCTCCCATGTTGGGAAGCTTATCTGGTCTTGCCTTCTGTTTTCTATGTAAATAAAATGGTTAAATACAGAACAAGCAGACTTTTGATTCAAAGATAAACAGAGTACTGAATGCTAAGCTCACTGAAGGCTTTCTCCCCAAAGACCTTGACCGCTTTGGGAATGACAATCTGGTAAATGACTTTATAATTCTCAAAGCATGAGGGGAAAAGATGGTACAGAGATCAAGATCAGAAATCATGCCTGGGGGTGAAGTGGTTCAACCCAAATCCTGCTATCACGGTGGGATTAGAAAGTCTTTACCAACTAAAGGAAGGTACATGTCCTAACACAGAGGGAAGAGAGGCCAACTGCTTATCCAAGAAACACAGCTGAATTTTAAGAATATGTTGAACAAAAGTATGTGTATGTACTTTTTCCTAGCATTGGTGGGAAATTCAGGAAAGGCAACAATCTGTGGAGCGTTGGGACAGTGGTTGCCTCTGAGGATGGGGTGGTGGCTGGAAGGGAGGCTTGGTGATCTCTATAGAATAAGCGTCTTGTTTCTCAATGTGGGTGGCATGCTTCAAGGGGTGTACACTTGCATCATTGAGCTGGATCTTCAGGTTTATGTGCTTTCACACTGTATAGCTTGAGTATAAGCGTAAACATATTTCAAGAAGCTTTTTATTGATTCTTTGTAGATTTCACATCATGCATCCTGATCCCATTCATCTCCACATCTCTTCACATCCGCCCTCTGCCCCTGCAGCCTCCCCCACAAAACAAAATAAAGTGTAAGAAAAGAAAAAAAAATTCTCATCATGGAAGCCACAGTGTAACCCAGTGAGTCACCTGGTGTATCCTTTAGACCATGTATCTTTACTTACTGCAGTGAGTGAGTCATTGGTCTGGTTCAAGACCTCTGGCTTCTGCTGGGCCCTCAATGGGATTCCTCTTGGATTTCCTGCTTTCTCACTTGCCGCTCCATGTGCGTCCCTTCCAAAGCTGTGCAGGGTCAAAGAGGACGACCTTTCCCAAACAAAGGAGTGCCTGTCTTCTGTCAAGACTGTGTTCCCCTGCTAGAACCTCCAACTAAGCTCTCGAGTATAGGCATATTTTTAAAGAATATCACACTTTGGAGGCATCTGAGGATAGATCTCTAACGACAACAACAAGAAAAGTGACCGGCAGACTTTGAGCATACACGTGCATGCAGACGGTTTTCACATGATTATCTTTTGATTCTAGCAAAACTCTCCAAGATTCGACAAGGAGGGTTCACTGGAGCGTCATTTGGCTGCTTGGCCTTTACCTCCTCTCCGATTCTGGGGTACCAGTGTGCCTTCGCCACTGTGCTTCTCCAGTTGGGATTCTGAGGGTACCAGTATGCCCCCGCCACTGTGCTTCTCTGGTTGGGATTCTAGGGGTACCAGTGTGCCTCTGCCGCTGTTCTCCGGTTGGGATTCTGGGGGTACCAGTGTGCCCCCGCTGCTGTGCTTCTCTGGTTGGGATTGCTGGTACTCGATCAGGGTATTTCTACTGTGTACTTATTCCAAGAATTGCAGAATGCTCATGACACTTCGGAACGACTTTCCTAGAAGGTAAATAGGCCAACTGGAAAATCGCTCAGATTCAGAAGCCCCGGGAGGGCATTATTACTATAATCTGTACTTAGGCATTCCTGGTTCACAGGGCTTGAGCCCCACTTCATTTAACTCACAGAGGAACTGTGTCACTGTGACAGGACCTTTGGTCCTGATGCAGAGCAGATGCTGGTCTAGGCCTCCAGTAAAGCCACTTTTCCTGTCTCCTTGCTTTATGTATAGGGTCAGCATTAAATATCACGATGGTGGTGTTAGAGCTTCAGGCCCAGTTCTCTCCGACTCATGTTCTCTTTTCCTTTGATCTGTGTGTGTGTGTGTGTGTGTGTGTGTGTGTGTGTGCACGCACGTGTACATGTCTATGTGTATGCACGTTCATGTGTATGTGCACATGTGTGCGGAAGCAGATAACAATCTCGTGTGTCGTTCCTTGGGCACTGCCCGAAGCTCACTGAATAGGCTGGGTTGCCCAGCCCCCCAGCCCCAGGGATCTGTCTGTCTCCACCTCCCAGTGCTGGCATTACAATCAAGCACCGCTCTATCTGACTGGTTTGCTTTTTTACATGCAGGTTTTGGGATCAAACTCAGGCCATCATTCTTGCAAGGCAAGCACGTCCCAGCCCTCAGATGAGCCCCGTCGTGGGTAGGATGCCCACTAGCGGCCTCTGCTTTGGAGACGACTGCTAAAGGTTATATGGTAAGGTGACTGCAGAGGGATCATGCTGTGTTCTCCTGACCTGAAGTCTTGTTCTTGGTCCACTGCTCCAGAGGGTAGAAAACCTAGCACATTGTCCAAATCTGCTCCAGTGTCTCTGACTCAATGATATTTGTGAGATGTTTCAATGGGTACATTGGTGTGTTCATAAAATATTCTGCCTTTTCCGCTTGGCCTACAAAACCTAAAACATTTGCTCTTTGGTCCTTGACGCAAGTGTATTCCGAAAGCCTGCAGTGTTGCTCCGAGCTGTCCCTGTTGGTAAGCAGTAACTCTGGCTGGGTTTCTGGATATCATCTGTGTTTGCAGCAATCGGGACTTCTTTTATGCTGCAAGAACAAGATGAAGGACCACAAAGAGGTCTGCTATAGTAAGACACCAAACACCTGTCCGTGTACGCATGTGGGTATAACCATGTTTATATGAGCATGGGTACATGGTTGAGCAGGTGTGTGTACCATGTGTGTGGAGGCCCACGAGGTTGACACTGGGGGTCTTCCTACATTGTACTTCTCCCCAGTGATTGAGACAAGCTCTTTCAGTTGAACCTGGAGCTTGTTCACATGTGGGAAAGCCAGGGGACAACCTCGGTGCCATCCTTCAGGTAGTGTCACCCCCAGTCCTTTTGTTGAGACAGGGTTACTAACTACGGTGAAACTCGACACGCAGACTAAGCTGGCTGGTCTGGTTGGTTTCTGGGATCTGCCTGTCTCTAGGGCTCCAGTGCTAGGAATGCAAAAGTGTGCTACCAAGTCTGTCTTTTTTCCCCCTTTCGTTCAGGTGAGTGCTGGGGATTGAACTCAGATCCTCAAACTTGCGTGACAAGCCCTTTCCTGAACCATCTCTCTAGGACCTCTTGTTTTGATTTTACGTTTACCTTGAAAATAGCTAGATGGCAAATTCATGCATTGAGATGACTGACATTAAGAAAGTCACTCATAAATGACAGAAGAACATTGATGTCAAATTCCAATGGTTTGCTTCATTGAATAGACTTTTGTGTTGAGGGAGTCTTTGGGTCAATGACAATTCACTTATGCTTTAATACGATGATACGGGAGTAGGAAAGGATGGCTCCCCCACTGAGGAACTTAGGAAGATGCATAACCAGCTGCCAGAGCAGGAACAGGGGAGAGGGAGAAGGGTCTGTGCTGAAATGGCGACACTTCAAGGGTGGGATCTTTTCCCAGGTGAGCAAGTATGAGGTGAAATGCAGAGAAGAGGATGGACACCTATTGTGTATTCTTAAAAACTTTATTTTAAATTGGTAAATGGAATTTTTGAAAAGCGCAGAGCAAGATGGAACATGGAACATTAGAAAAACAGCAAGAGTCCTGGAATGCTGGACAGCAGAAGTGAATGCACACGTGTGATGACCCTAGAAACTGGTGGGAGCCTGGTCCACTAGACTTGTAGTGGAGACACAGTGGGGCACATTAAAGATGGTCACACCTCGTTGCTACTCTGCCCCATTGTGACACAGAGTCTAATCCCTATTCCCTTTAGCCTAGACTAGATTCTGATCTAGAAAGCCAGGGATGTGGTAGAAGTGATATCCTGAGACTTCCAAGAAGCCTTGTGGTGTCTACCTGGGTGCCTTGGCAAACCTTGTCCCTGGGAGCCCCAAATATCACAGAAGAGTGTGGCGACCTTCATCCTGCTATGTGGGAGAGACCCTGTTCAGGCTCTCTGGGCTTGACGCCCTGCTGGGTCAGACTTCCTGTCTGTTTCCTGCAGTCTTCAAAAGCAGCAGGAAAGGAACAAGGCTGTGCTGGATGCTCTAGATTTACCTACCTGTCTGCTGAACACCAGAGAACAGACCCCAGATGAAAACAAATGGGACAGAAGCATTGCCGAGCTGAGCCCTGCCAAAACTCCTGAACCAGAAAGTTGGGAAATGAAGATACAAAGTGGTTGTTGTTATCATTATGTTCTGAGGAAAGTGTTATACATAGGATAGATAACTTAGCTTTCAAGGGTTCTCATGCAAGGTGCTACAAACTGAGTGCCCTTAAATGACAGAAAAGGATTGTCTCACACTTTTGGAGCCTAGAAGCCTGAGATCAAGTGTCAGCAGGGTCCCACTCCCTTTGAAGGCTCTAGGGGGACTCCTCTCTAGGCTTCTTGAGTGAGTAATAGTCTTCAACTTGCAGCTGCATCAATCCACTGTCTGTTGTCACATGGCTTTCTCTTTCCCTGTGGTCTCCTCTATAGGTCTCTTCCCACTTCTCTACTCTTATAGGGGTGCCAGTCATACCAAATTAGGGTCCTCTCTAGCTTGGGGAGAGCATATTTAATTTGGTCATCCCAGAAAGACTTTATTTCCATATAAGCTTGCATTTATTGTTTTGGGAGTTAGGAATTTACTCTCAGATAGAGGGAATCTTCTGGTGAGCACCTACAGCAAAGTTCTGAGTACAAGCACCTCTGGATGATTCTAGGAAGCACTGGAGATGGGGAGGTAAGACAGGGAAGTCTCGGAAGGCAAACTATCGTCTATTTGGAAGAAGGCTGCCTTGGTGAGCAACTGGAATCAGTTCTCCTGGGAGGTTTGGTGGAGCGTCTAGAGAATACCACAGTCATTCCTGCCCTCAGCCATCAGCGGAGAAGATGAAGAATTTATGTCTCCGCTCCCATCCATCACTTGCTGAGGGCCATACCCTGGGAACATTGATTTCCTGACACTCATGGCACGATGCCCAAAGAAAAGAGCATTGCACCACTGCAGGGGAACAGGCTTGCAGCAGGTGGCAGCCACACATCTGGGTAGTGAGTGGTGGGCACGGGTGTGAGGCATGGGTGACCTTCGCTATAGGACTGTTAGGTTTTTGTTCTTTGTCGAAGACTCTTGGAGAAGAAAATTATTCAGAGGGCAGCAAGGAAACTTTTCCTCTGAGAATGAAAGGACCAAAGGGTTTTTCAGGGCAGGTAATCCTGGATTCAATTATTTTGAAGTTTCTATCACATAATTTCATTTGGTCTCTGCAAAAATCTTAGCTGGGAAGATAGTTCAGTTGGTAAAGTGTTTGGCATACAAGGAGGAAGACCCTACTGAATTTCCAGCATCCATGTGAAGCTGGTAATGGTGTTGGCCTGTATCCCAGTGCTGGGATGCCTGAAGCTCACTGGCTAGCCAGTTTGGAGTTCTTGATTCTAAGTGCACGTGTGTGTACACACGTACACATGCATGACCATGCATTCACACACATGTACACATATGTGTGACCATGTATACATATATGTATACATGACCGTGTATACAATATACGTGTATACACACATATGCATGACTATGTATTTACATGTACACATACACATTACCATGTATTCATATATACATAAACATGCACACGAATGCATATGCATAACCATGTATTTACACACACAATTTAAAGAAACATCAAGATAACTTAGTAAAGTTCATCAGGACCCAGACCTTGTGTCAGGTGTTTATTCTATTATTTTATTATATTGAGACAGATCTCAGCGTGTAGCCCAGGCTGACTTCTAACTTGTGATCCACCAGCTTCAGCTTCCAGCACGCTGGGATTAAGGGTCACAGTCCTGTTTCTGTTAGTACTTTCTCAGGGGAGGCTGCATATTTCACATCTAGGCTGACACATATGGACTATGATCAGCACACAGAATATAAATAGAATTCCAAGAAAAAAATTGTAGATTTGGGAGGTCATGAGACCTAGCTGTGGTAAAAAGAAAAGAGCCCAAACTTTTCTCTTTTAATATGTTTCTGCAAAGCAAATGAAAGGGAGTCCTGTACAGGAATAAGAAAAGGAAAGGAAAGGAGAGGAAAGGAAAGGAGAGGAGAGGAGAGGAGAGGAGAGAAAAGAAAGGAAAGGAGGAAGAAAGGAAGGAAAGAAGGAAGAAAGGAAGGAAGGAAGGAAGGAAGGAAGGAAGGAAGGAAGGAAGGAATGTTCCAGTGTTTCGCGTGGCATTTGGGCATTTGGGCTGTCCAGGGTTGGTATGGAACTGAAGTCTGGAGTGCTTCCACTGCTCTTCTGCTGGGCTGTCACTGCAACATCTCACTGAAAGTGCATCCAGACTCTCCCCGAGAGGCTATTCTTCTGGGGAAAAGTGCAGATACTTAAGATGCAAACAGAGCATGAAATGAAGGCATGTTGGCTGTTTCTTCAGATTGAGATGGGAGGTTCTTGTAATTCTAGTTGTAATTGAAACAAAATATTTTCTATTGGTATTAATTAGGATGAAAGGAAATGCCACCTAAAATTCTCCCTAACACACCTTGAACCTCATGGAGGGAATGGGAAATGCATATATTTCGAAAGATACTTTAAAGTTGAGTCTGTAACTCAGTGGTTGAGCACCTACCCAGAACACTGCAGGGCCCTGGTTGGTTGAGGAAAGAAAAAAAAAATCTACAAATAGAACCCAGGTCAAAATGCTGCAACATTTAACATTTAACTATTTACCCTAATTTAGTCTGCTTCTTTTCCTGCAAAGGTAGACGTGTGGGAAATTATCACCGAATCCCCCCTTTCTGACAAGAGTAGACAGGATTTGGGGCCATTTCTTTGTTTTCTTATTGTACTGCTCTGTATTGTTTCATTCAAAGGATTGTGGGTACGCAGTAAAATTAAAGAGCAACAAACTGACAAGTGGAATCCTTACTGTTTCCATCAAGGTCCAGCTGAAGAGGTTTGGGATCCAGGATCTATTACGGGAGTCTGACCTCACCAGTGGTGGCGGCATGTGCTGAGGAAGGAAGTCTGGGCAGGAAATTGGGGACTCAAGAATAGCACATTCAGCCAGACCCAGAAGCCAAGTGCACTAAGGTGGGGACACTCAGAAGCATCTGGAGAAGCCTGGCTGCACAGCTAGGCACTAGGTAAAGCTGCACAGCTAGGCACTAGGTAAAGATCCCAGGGCTGCAAGTGCCCCATCCGAACACAATAGTCTTTAAAAATCTATGATCGGGCTTGGATATGGCTTGCTGGATATGACTGCTTGATCTGTAAACTTAAGGACCCGAATTCAAATCCCAAGAGAGAGGGGAGAGAGAGGAGAGGAGAGGAGAGGAGAGGAGAGAGAGAGAGAGAGAGAGAGAGAGAGAGAGAGAGAGAGAGAGAGAGGAGAGAGAGAGACCCAAGAGTTTCTCATTAGCGTTTCTTATCAGGAGCATAGATGAAGGCTTCTTGTTACCAGAGACCAGAGTCTGGGTACCTTACCAGAAACTACATCACTGAAGAAAATTCTCTTCTCTTCCCTGTTAGCCATTAACTGCACACAATTATGCAGGAGGGTTGGGGCCATGAACCTGCCATGACCTTGTTGTGCAGGAAGTCACAGCAGCCAGGTCATGTCCCACAGCAATTCTGCCCCCTGCCTCTTCCTCTGGCTCTTATATTCTTTCTTCTCCCACCTCTGCAATGCTCCCTGAACCTCAGAGAGGGTGATATGGAAGTCCACTTATGGTTGAGCACTCAAGATGCCTTTTGACATCATTTATCTCACTTTTTGGAAGATTCTACTGTCGGTGCTAAGCAATCGAGGGGAAAACCAGTTAATAGGTGGTCCTAGGACCCAGCAGAGGTACATGAGCCAGGGACAGAAGCCCTGAGAACCAGGAGATGCGCTTCATACAACGGCCCAGAAAAGAAAAAGGCGAGGAAAGGAGGGATCAGGAGAGTGACTTCATAAGTTCAGCTTGATGGTGTTCACAGTCAGTTAAGGGACAGCCAACCTTCGAACCACAGGCACCACAGCCATTGCGGGAGGAGTGATTGGTACACGTATGAATTAACTTACTTTTGAATCATGTTCTGGGGAGTCCCTCACTCCAACTTACTTTATGCCTGATTCACTCTTGCTTGCGGAAGCATCGCTGCTTGCTTAAGATTTAAAAACTTAATTAGGGAATACTGCATGCTGCTGTAAGGAGGGGATTGCCTTTCGCTCGACACTTGCTGAAGTGCCTTATTATTTTATAAGCACATAATGAGTTCTTGGAAGGGTCTCTTTGAAAGGATTGCTGCACTTTGTAACAAAACAGCACCATTAAAGTTTGATAACCTGAAAACAGACATTTGTGGTTCCTTCAGTGTTCAGGGTTCTTTCAAGAGGTACTTACAGCTTCCTAAAGTGCATTATTTATGACTAGAAAGGAGGAGCAGGGAAGTACAGATCATCAAAAGAAATGTTGGCCGCTGTCGTGCAAACAGGGCGGTTGCTTGCGGCTTTTCCTAAGTTTAGCCTTAGTGTAGTGGGAAGAAAAGCAGTTTGGCTTCAGACCCTGCAGCTGCACTGTTTTCATGGCAATGATGACTTTTAGTTTGAGCCAAATGATGTTGTTTTTATTCGATCGCTTATGATGCATAAAATAGCAGTTTTCTGTGATTCAACACCCCATGCGCTGCACGGCTCAGAAGGGAATTGAAGGTCGCAGAAGATGAAGCCCTTGGCTGGCTGCCTGCTGGGTGTCAACATTCAAGAGATGTTAATTCTGCTAATGATGTCTTTTCACTCGTTAGACGTGGAGAGCATTTATTGAGTGTCCACATCTATTTACTCTGGTTATGTTGAGAGCATTTATTGAGTGTCCACGTCTGTTTTCTCTGGTTTATACCTTCTCTGAGCTCTAGCTGTTATATCCCTCCATGAGACTTTCTTAGTACGTCTTCCTAGTCTATTGAGGTCTTCCATGCTGAGCCTTAAATCATTTTCTTGAATCACTCTTTCTAAACCTATGATCCGTGCAATTTCAGAACCTAAATCATGACTTCGGGTGTGGTGGCACAGGCCTGTGATGCCAGTACTCAGGATCCAGAGGCAGATGGGTGTTTGTTTCACGTGTGTGGGGGCTACAAAAAGCCAATATCCCAAACAGACGAATCAAACAAAAAGCAGGTTGATTGTCAGGCTGCTAAGCATAAGCACAGTCCCAAACTCAGAAACTGCAGCCTGCAGTAAATGCAGGGAGGGCTGCAGACAGGAAATCGTGTCTCATGCATAGTCTGAATCAAAACCCGAGTCAGATGAAGGTCAATCGAGTGCCTTGGGTAGGCCCTCCGTTTAAGCCAGGAGATAGTCACCAGTCACCATGTATTATGAAGTCCCACATACCTTAGTGGGAGGGTATTATCTGGAATCCACAGTTAGAGGGGCCAAGAAGAAAACCTACGCAGGAAGCCCAGCCTATGAGAGAAGACTGGACCTGCCCTCCTTATCTAATCTCCAGTCAACTGTAGGGGACAATGAGGGTCTTTCTGTTTCTACATGGGCCATCCTGACTCTTAATCTCTCAGTCTCTGCCAGCACTAACTCTGTTGGTTCTCCAATTCTATGGCCATTTGACTCTTGGTTAAATTGTGTGGATTTTGATTAGGTTAGGAGGGAGTCAGAGATTTAGGGTCTCCCTCCTGAAATACCTGGGTTTTATAGTTCAAAATTGTTTGTGTATATTTTGATAGAACAAAGAGACAATCTTCCCGTCATTCTGGCAGCTATTAAATAGTCTCGGATACAAAGAACCTCACAAAATCCTAGGTGGTCAGGAAAGAAACACACTACTGGCACCTCACCCTGTATTCAACACAATACCTGAATGCCTTTTTACCTTCCACTGGAACATCAAAATAAACAAAAGTCCCTCTCTTTACATTTGGGTAAAGGGAAGCATAGGGGTATTGAATTTTAAATGTGCCCCCCCCAATTTCCTCTATACAGAAAAATGTCTCCAAAATCATATGCTCATGAATTGGTGAATCATTTGGGTTTAGATGGGGTCATGAGAGTGAGGCCCCCAAGATTTAATTAGTAGCTTTTTAATTTGCAGTTTGCTACGGCACATAGCGTCCTGTTCTGTCTTGGCATTCAACAGAGACTCCCACCAGCAAGAGGACTCTCATGCGGTGCTGTGCCCTTGGACTTCTCAGCTTCTAGAATCTGAGCTAAATAAACCTTGTTCTTTGCAAGTCGCCTGGTCTTTCATGTTTTGCAGTATTGACAAGGATATACAATAAACAAGAAATAGGCCAACTATACAAAGACATTATATGAAGATAGTTGAATTCTATATGAAATAAATATTGGCAAGAGGTTGAAATCACAGACACAAACATGCCCTGGGAGGACATGTCCATGTTTGAAGCTAGGTCCTGGCCTTCAGTGAGCTTTTCTTTATACTTTGAGGATATCCTGTAGGCTTTGTTGATACCATTGTTCATTTCCACTAGGAAAAGTCAGTGGGATAAGATGGCACCAGAAGCCAGAAAATGCTGGGGCTAGAGAGATGGCTCAGTGGTAAAGAGCAATTGCTGCTCACTCAGAGGACCTAAGTTCAGTTCCCAGCACCCACTTCAGGAGGCTCACAACCATCTGTAACTCTAGGTCCAAGGAATCAGATGCCTTTTCTTGGCCTCCACCTGAATTCATATACACATACCTCTAGTGACATTTCAATTGTATTTTAATAAATAAAGCTTGCACAAGGATTGGGAGGATAAAACAGCCACACTGGTCAGCCTTACAGCCAGGCAGTGGTAACACAAACCTTTAATTAGCCAATAGCCACACTAGTTGCCATAGAAACTGGTGGTACATGCTTTTATTCCCAGTGGTGCATGCATTTAATCCCAGAACTAGAGAGGATTATAAAATAGGAGGAGACAGCTCTCAGACACAGTCTTATTCTGAGATTCCTGGATGCAGGATCACCATTTCGAACGGAGGTCAAGGTAAGAGTCAGTGGCTGACTGCTTTGCTTTTTGGGTCTTCAGGTTGAACCCCAATTTCTGTCTCTGAGTTTTTATTAATTATGCTTCACATACCCATACAGACACATATTCATACACAGAATTAAAAAGAAAAAGCTATTTCTACTAGGAATGACATAATTAGTATGGCGGTAACATTTAGACAATGCAAGCACCCACACCCAGGAGAAGGAGACTGGAACAGCATTTCCACTTCTGTAGAAAGACTTCTGAATTTTGTGTCTCAGGTACCAGGTTGTCCTGAGGTGGCCCCAGCAGGCAGCTCTCTCAGGGTCCGCATGACAGCAGCACTGGGAGGGGCTCAGTTGCACATTTTCTGTCCCCACCTTGACTTACGGAACCAGAAACTCCAGGGCGGACCTTCCTGACCCACGTTTTTATTTTTTTATTGTTTTATTGAGGTGTATTTGTCTCCACTTCCCTTCTACCCTCTCCCATGGTCCCCTTGATCCTAATTTACTCAGATCTTCTCTTTTTCTACTTCCCATGTGCTTTAGATCCATGTATGTCTCTCTTAGGTTTCTCTTTGTTGCCTAAGTTCCCTGGGATTGTAAACTGTAGGCTGTTTTTTTTTTTTTAAATTTATGTCTAAAAGCCACTCATGAGTGAGTAGATATGATATTTGTCTTTCTGGGTCTGGGTTACCTCACTCAATACGTTGTTTTCTAGCTCCATCCATTTGCCCACAAATTTCAAGATGTCGTTATTTTTTTCTACTGTGTAGTACTCCATTGTGTAAATGTACTACATTTTCCTTATCCATTCTTCGGTAGAGGGGCATTTAGGTTGTTTTCACGTTCTGGCTATGACAAACAATGCTGCTATGAACATAGCTGAGCACATGCTCCTGTGATACGATTGGGCATCTTTTCTTATATTTTCTGGGTCTTGAGGTAGGTTCTTTTCTAATTTTCTAAGAAATTGTCATACTGAAATCCAAAGCCTGACCCACGTTTTAACAGACTTGCTGGTAACTATGACCCAACAGTGTTTGGGAGTCACTCACGGCTCAGCTATACGCATGAAACGGTGTTTTTGAAATAGAACTACTGAATTATGGTTTTTAAGCCATTTTCTCATTTGATCTGTCCATCACATGTAAAAGGGTGGCATATAATACACATAAAACAAAAGACAAAAAACGAAACAAAACTAAAGCAAGGAAGGACTCTTAGGGCCAGAGAGTGAAGGGAACATGAGGCTCATGTCGCCAGTGAGTGGCTATAGAAATAGGTCGTGGGGCATAGTGAGCATGTCCATGAGGCCAGCACTTTGAAACAGAGGCAAGAGATGGTAAGCTTGACAGGAGGAAAGGAGCCCATTGTGCTACTTCGTCACTCCTTCTGCGCTCTCTCTATTTCGGCCCCTGTTTGTATTCACAATCTAAATAGTACTGACCCTGAGAGGTGCCTGCCTGGAATTCTCAGACCAACAGAAGACAGAATGGTGAGGTGATACTGATGTGTTGAAATAGCTAACAAACATCTCCAAGGTCTTTAGAAAAAGCTTGGCATTGTAATCCAAGGTTTCCCTCTTTAACAAGAATAAAAGACCACACAAAGTTGGAAAGCAATCACCCCCACCCCACGTGGCCTCTCTTTCCAGCTAGGGGTCTGGCTGCTCTTTCGGAGGGGCTGTTTAGAAAGGTCCAGGTTTGCTGGCTATACCAGAGAAGTCACTGGCTTGTAGTTCCAGGGGTGTTAATGGTTTCATGACCCATCCTGCCACCTCCTGGAGATCTCTCCATGGCCAGCTGTTTGATTCAGTGTCAGGGTTCCAAACCAACTATGGGACTATGGTCCTCACCTGCTCTGTTTCAAAGAGCTTAAATCAGGATGATGGTGACTAAATCTTCAGATATTCTGGAAATTTCAACCATTTTCACTGCACACCCACCAAGAGAGGAAATGCAGAATCATTACTATTTTCTTGTTGTGTTAAGAAAAGGTCTCATGAAGCCCAACTTGGCCTTGAACTCACTTTGAAGCTGAGGATGCCCCAAGCATCTAATCTGCTGTATCCATTTTTCTACTACTAGCATTATAGGTGTGTACCACCATGCAAGGATTGTGAGCTTCTGGGGATCAAACCTAATGTACATTAGACAAGTCCTTTACCAACCGAGCCTTGTTTCCAGCCTCTATTTTGAAACACGGAAATAAATGGGATTCTTCAAAAAGAATCAAAGAAGATTTGGAAATTCATAGTTTGTAGTGACTGGCTTTGGGATGTAGGATTGAAAGCATTTTTAAAGTTCTTTCTATTTTTCCAAAATCCCTGTAATAATATGGTTGTATGGTGCGTTCTTTGGGATCACGGAGAGCCTGACTTAAAGTGACAGAAATCCACGGATGGTTCTGGAATCTGGAAGTCTAAAATCAAGTCATCCACAGGCCCATGCTCTCTGAAGACTCTAAGGAGCCTATTTGGTTTCTGGGTTACCAGCAATCTTAGTAGCTATAACTGCTACTATGCATACATCGGCTTTGGGTTCAAATCCTGACTAAGATGCTAAATGTTTTCACATTGAGCCAGCTATTGATCGTTTCTGAGGATGTGTTCTCTTCTACCGTGAGGACTAAGATGCTAACTGTATGGTCTTTGAAATTAATATTAAAGATTAATATGAGCACTTAATGTGTACCTGGCAGAAAGTCCAGTGCTCAGTTCAAGGTACCTATTGTGTTTGCTTTCAACCTCATAAAAAAATTCTTCAGTTTAAAGTGGGGGAGAACATAGGCCATTTAACAAAGAGAACTTTGGGATATATGATATCTACTTGACCATCGTTTTCTTCTAGAATACACACACACACACACACACACACACACACTGTGTATGTATGTATATATATATGTGTGTGTGTATGTATATATTATATATGGTGTGTGTGTGTGTGTGTGTGTGTGTGTGTGTGTGTGTGTATTTGAAACCTTTTTTATTTAGTTCGGAGACACATGGTCATGGTTAATGGATTGTTTCTGACCAAGAGAAAACATTTGAGTCTATTTCCATCTCCAGAGAGGCTCAGACACACAAACTGTAAGAAGTAAAACAAGACCGCCATCACTACCTTCCTACCTCTCCCCGCCCTGTGGAAGCCTGACTCCAGAACCGTTCACTTGAAACTGACCCTAAGCGTAGCTGAAGTCTTCCATGTTGACAGAGGAAGCTGTGAAATTTACTTGCAGAAAGAAATAACCTCACTGACCTGATTAACTTCTCTTCATTAGGCTCAGCAATGGTGGATTTAGAGAAATTGTTAGGGTAGGGAAGGACTTAGGGGTGGGAGGCAAATTTTGAAGGCAGCACCTTGCAGCTTCCACCTGTGGACAACTTGCCGAGCAAGCACAAGTGTTTGAGTTATTATCCTACCAGTATGTTAAAAGCTGGGCATGGTCACATGCACCTGAAATCCCAGCGCCATGGAGCTGGAGGTGGGAAGGTCACTGGCATTTCCTGGCTGCCAGGTTAGTTCCAGAAGCAGTGAGAGATTGTACCAAGGACAGCTATACCTTGTACAGCAAGGGGTGGAATAGGACACGCAAAGTCCTCCTTTAGTCTGGGGGCTCACAGCTGTACACACATGCATGCATACAGACACAGACATACAAAAACACACATATACATGCATGCGCATACCACACGCATATATGCATGCATATACACACATACATGCATGTACACACGAGGCAATGCATATATACATGGATACACACATGCAGACACACATGTACACATGCATGCATACACACAGACAAAAAGACAGACATGCATGCATGCACACATAGAGGCACACACACATATACATGGATGCACACATGCAGACACACATACACACATACATGAATACACACAGAGACACACAGGCACACATACATGCGTGTACACACACACACACATGTGAGAACACACACAAGCACACTTCCAAACATTAACATTTTAGGAAACGATCCTAAAACTATTTATTACTCTTAGCTAAACATGAGCCAAAAGAGCAGCCTGGAACCTGGAATGGTCGCAAAGCTAAAGAATACACCGACAGCAGTCAACACAAACAGCTGTGCCTTTTGGACCCAAAGCTGAGCACAGCAGAAAGGCAAACGCCCAGAAACAAATCTGGGTCTCTAGTTCCCATGATCTCAAACACCTGTTCTCAGTTTTGAGCCCCACAGAATGGCCTGTAACTGTGGTGTTGAAGCCTACAGGCATGGAGTGTGAGCAATTCCTTCTCTCTCAGGGACTACAGCGCAGTGTTGCCCAAGGCTCCTGCCAGCCTTCCTGAAAGCATCAGTGGACAAAGACTCAGCATGGCAGCCCCTTCGCCCTTTCCCTGTGGATCTGCCTTGCCCCTCTTTGCCAGGTTTTCTACTTTTTCCTTCTACTCCAGCCACTTTTAACTTTTCCTCTGGTTTCCATTTGGCTCTCGGTCTGGGATTGTGCTCCGAGGAAGGCCTCCCTGACTTTATCCCCCTTCCCAAGACCAAGGTGACATTTTAGTAGCAATGTGAAAAGACTACAATGATGACTTATTGGAGATCTCTGCTACTTTATCGGTTTTTTTTTTTTCAATAAACCAGAGCCTTAAGAAATCTGGGCATTTGAAGGAGAGGAAGGAGATTGAGGAAAATCCAAATGTCTAAGTCCCTGTAGGGCAACCCCCACAAAAGGTAGGAAGAAGAGAAATGAGAATGTTTGTGTGGTGATTGATTTGTCACCCGAGGGAGAAACTCCAAGTGTGGTATTTACTCACGCATAGTGTTCCAGGCACTTCCTCTTCCCCCAAATGTCCATGTGGCTTTATGTACACGTGTTTACAGAATGCGTAAATAAACATGAGTGGGATATGAAACACATGGCCCGTGTTTATAAAATATGCATCCATTTACGCTAATGAAAAATCACTTCCATCTGAGAACAAACAATGCTCCACAGAAGTGTTACCAGGTATGCAGATTGCCCATCTTTGGTCCTCACGCTTGGAGAAACTGAGTCATTAATATCACAAAAGGCAGGAATTTTGACTTCTCTCAACATTCAAAACAGCATGGCTTAAAGACATGTGAGCCGAAAAGAAGCTTCCCTCTTAAATTGTTATTTTATAAAACAGAGGAGCTTTTAAAATCAGCTTCGGGTGGTCACTTCAGTCAACATCTCATGTTTTCATGCATCCGACTTCAGCCAGATTTCCAAGTTTCCCAATAAACCCATGTGCATACTCTCTGGAGAGCTTGCTTAAAATACACTACTCCAAAGACTGAGAAAGTCATGTGAGTACCAGGAGCTTGCCTTTCTCCTAGCTTCTCACAGACTCAGGCCAACCGAGGACACCATTTCACTGTACCAAGTCTTGGGGAATAGAAGGAGAATTCCACCCTTTTACAATTATGTGTGTTTGTGTGTGTGTAAATGTCATGATTGTGCAGTGTTGTTATTCACTAATACAAAACAGGGTGGGATGGGCCAGGGGTATCTAGAAGCGGGCATGTAAGGAGCGAGGAAAAGAAGTTGGTCTACTCCATGTGAGCCTTTTCTAACCTCGCTGGAGCAAACAGAGAGGGAGCTGTGGAGTTCAAGCGGCTGCAATGCTGGCTGGCACGAAGTCAGTTCATGCAGCCATACTTGCTGTTAGCCCAGCATCCAGACTCCAGTTTGGTGAAATGCATTTTGAGTTAACCTGTGTGTGGTGACTTCGTGGTGTCAGTCTATGTGATATTAAACAACACTGTAAAAAAAAAAAGCTACGGGTGGTGTTCACTTATGGGGCACCATGATGTGTGTGTGTGTGTGTGTGTGTGTGTGTGTGTGTGTGTGTAGTCTAGAGTCTGAGGGAAACCTTGGGCCACCTAGTGAGACTCTGTCTAAAAACAGACATAAAAACCTACAAAATCAAAACAAATAATGATACGTCAGGTAAAAACAACTGGAGCGCTACAAAGCTGGGTGTGGCCCCCACCTTTCATCCTAGCACTGGGGTTGCAGAGGCAGGAGGATCCCTGTGAGTTTGAGGCCAATTGGGTCTACAGAGTGAGTTCCAGGATAGTCAGGGCTACCTAATAGATAATAATTTTCTCAAAAGAATCAAACCAAACCAAACCAAACCACAACAAAACAAGGGAAAAACAAAAGCAACAAAACAAAACCCCCAAAGCCCTCAAACTGTAAATGCATAGATACTGTAAAAACAGAGCAGAGGGATTTTGTCTTTTTTGAAGTCCTCACCGGTATCTTGGATGTGCATTGATTTTTCCCCAAGGAGTCTTTTCCCCCTAAAGCTTGGGCTAAATTTGTACAAAAACTATTTCTTTAAATCTTTTATTAGATTTGTTCATTTTTCAAATATGTGAATGTTTTTGCTTGCACGCGTGTCTGCGTACCATGTGTGCTTGCTGTCATCTGTGGAAGTCAGAAGAGGGCATCAGATGCCTGGAACTGGAGTTACAGATGGTTAGAAACCCCCGAGTGGTTGCCGGGACTTGAGCCAGAGTCCTTAGGAAGAATAGTTAAGTCCTTAGCTGCTGAGCGCTCTCTCCAGCCCCCAGAAAACTGCTTCTTAATAAACCCCAGCTTTGCCTCAGACAGCAAAAGAAAGAAAAGAAAAACAAGGCAGAGGCCAATGGGACATGAGCACCCCCGTCCACCAATCGTGCATTTCCAGTCTCAGGAAACGGATCTGATACAAATTAACTGCTGTAGACTCACAACTTTACCTGGACATCATGAACTTCAATATGTGCACACAGGTGTGTGGGTGGGACGAGATTTTATTTCACGCACACATTTGTATAGCCAGTCCTGCCACAGTCAGTCAAGATGCAGAACCGCTCTCCCACCCAAACTCACCTCTCCCTCTTCCCCATCCCATTCACAATCCTGGAATCTGCTGGTTACTCTCCATCTGTGCAGCACTTCTTTTGAAAATTTGTTTACTTTATTTTAGGCGTGTGTATACGTCTGTGCACTGTACGCATGCCTGTTGCCTGTGGAGGGCAGAAGAGGCTGTCAGATACCCTGGAACTGCAGTAAGTGCTGGGAACTGAACCCTGGTCCTCAGCAAGAGCAGCAAACACTTTTAACTGCTAGTCATCTCTTCCACCCCTCCAGCAGCATCCATTTATTTATTTATTTATTTTAAAGAAAATTAACAGAAGGAAAAATAATAGAAAATATCAAAGCATATTTGACAGTAAAGGTAAGTTCTGAACTGGGTAACTTTTGTTTCCCTTATGTATGTGTGTGTGTGTGTGTGTGTGTGTGTGTGTGTGTATACATACACAAATACATGCATACACGCATATCAATGTATGTGCACACATATATATATACATGCATGCATACATATCAATGTATGTGTACATACTATTCTGTGTTATAAATGTATTTCTTAGGGAGAGTTTCCAGGGGAAGAAGAGAAAATATTGTGATATTGGATAGTCTGAATCATCAGTCAAATCTTCTGTCTGCCAGGAGACATCTCCGCTGAATAGAGACATTTTCCTTTGGCCAACAGCTGCCATTGTCCTCCAAGCCTTTGATGAATGACTCTTAGCTTCATGTTTGCATGGAATTTCAACATGTAGAGCCTATTTTTTTTAAATGTGTTCAGAACTGAAGGACTGGGGTTCAAAAACAAAGCAAGTGATGCCAGGTAGCTTCAAGACTGTAAATATTGGGGAGCTGAAGAGATGGTTAAGAACACTGGCTGCTCTTCTGGAGGACCAAGGTTCTATTCCCAGCACCCACATGGCAGTTCACAACTATCTGTAACTCCAGTTCCAGGGGATCTAATACCCTCACCCTGACACACATGCAGACAAAACACCAATGCTTATAAAAAATAAAAGAAAGTATTTTAAAAATACTGTAAATATTCTAGCCTCCGCCGCTGGCCAAGAGAAACCAGGAGATAAGCAGGTCCCTCAAGTCCATAACCTCCCCCAAATGGTGTTCCTGGAACTACTTTCTAAGCGTGTGACACTTAATGGTGTATGGGGCACACGCAGACAATTTTAGGAACATTGAAAAGATCTACCACATTTAAATAAAGTTCTTGTTAATAAAAGAATTTTCAGCGATTCATAGTGGAGTCAGGACCTGCTAAGCACATTTTAATTTGTAAGTTAAAAAGGCGATTCTGCAGATACATATTAAAGTTAAAGATTTCCTCTAAATGTGATCGTGTTTGGACCACCCTAAAACTGGTAAGTCGGATGAACATGAAGCTGGGGTGGGGGCATCTGTTTCAGGCAAGGCTAGTGCTTTTGCAATAATTTGGGATGGTAAAACATATCTGCTATGAAGCAAGCGAATAGGTAAGGGTCCCCATTTGTTCTCTTGTTTGTTGTGATTTAGAACAGTGCAGGGTTTGTGAATGGTAGGCATTTGATGACTTTATATCCTTTAAGAGACCTAGGCAAGATTTCTCCCTATGATAAGTCTTGGCATCCTGATAGTGACGGTGTTGAAGGAATCCTGGTGAAAGGCGGAATGGTAGGCTACTGATGCTTGAGAGACAGGGTGAATGGGTGGGGGCCTTGTCTGTCTGTCTATTTATCTATGTATCTATCTATCTATGTATCTATCTATCTATGTATCTATCTATCTATGTATCTATCTATGTATCTATCTATGTATCTATCTATCTATCTATCTATCTATCTATCTATCTATCTATCTATCATCTCACTATCTATTTTCCATTGGCTGGCCTGGAACTCACCTTCTAGACAGCCTGGCCTTGAAACTGCAGAGGTGCGAGTCCTGAGTTTATAGATGTGAGTTACCATGCCTGGCTTAATGTGCTCTTGACTTGTGTCTGTCCCTGGATATGTTTTTTCATAATCTCTTACAATATTTGGACACCAGTGTTAAATATGCCCCATAATGTACCACTGATCTATTTGGCAAACAGCAAAGGAAGCCGTCTGGCCCTGGGGAGGCTCTCACTTTTGAGGGCTGAGCTGTTTGCGGTCTATCTCGGCCACCCGAGCAAACGATTGGTAATAGTTGGGGCCTGAAGTTACTGAGTTATCAGGGTTTTCAAAAATACTGAACACTTCACAGTAAGTTACCACTTGAACAACCGTCCTACTGTAAACACTACAGCGTTTGCTGAACTTACCGTACTTTATAGCTAGGATCGTCTGCGCCATCTTCACCTGCACAACCGTCTGAATTCATTTGGTGAAAACGGTGGGCCTTGTGTGTTCTGATTGCTTTTTTGATGCCACACACTGAGGACAAACTGCAAGCGTTCGGATTACTTACATGCAGTTTTATCCATTTTTCTGTTGGCCATTGCTTGTTCTGGGAGACCAGCAAGGTGCGGAGGAGAGGAGGGATGGCCCGATGTTTCTTCCTTGACTTACCTGGCAGCGAGCGCCCCCTTGTGCTGAGCATGGAACAAACACTCCATCAGCATCCAACTTGTTTCCCCTTTTCCATTTGACAGGGACTCTCACTATGTTGCCCAGGATAACTATGAATTCCCAATTCGGCTACCTCAGCTGCTGGAGTAGGTGATATCATAGACTTCAGCCACGGTGTCAAGCTTCCTCCCCGGCTCTTTAATCAAATGTGCATAAATCATTGTCCCATAGCACAGTTTCTTAGTAATCTGCAATAGCAACACTTGCTGGTATTCCTCCCTTATTCATGTACCTTAGCATTTCCCAAACTGTTCTTCAGGGCAAGGGTATAAAGCGGCTGTTGTGTCTACCCCATCTCTTTTCATGTTGCAATATCCTTAGAAGATACTGTTGCACAAATTCTAATTGTTCTTAATGAATACCCAGAATCAGATATCAGGGGGTGAAAGTTGAGAGATGAGCGAAGCGGAGCAGCCAGACACCAGACAGATCTTTTACCTCTACTGATGCTCAGATCAAAGTAATGCTACAACCTACTCTATGTGCCATGCTACAGAGGACATCTTATTGTGTCATGCTTTACAAGGACAGTCCTGGTGTGGTATGTTGCTCCACATAACCCAGACTGGCATGTATACTAAAAGTTAATTCATACATTGGACGGAAGAATTTTCATCCATCTTCCAGTTAAAGCATGTTTACACATGTACAGGAGAAATCGTCTTCCCACTTTTAAAGTCACTGCATTTTATATGATGGCAATTGGAACGTTTTAAAAAGGAAATTTTGTGACTAGTTTAGACATAATGTGAATACATTTGAGTGGATTTTTAATAAGATTTCTGCAGCCAAACGAGCCACATATTTGAGGACAAGGGGATGTTTGCATGATATCACCAGGGTTTAAGCAACACTACATAGTGCAACCCTTCCTTTTGCACCTGCTTTAGCAAAACTCAAGTGTTTTAATAGAGCCCCCACCGTGTGTGTGTGTGTGTGTGTGTGTGTGTGTGTGTGTGTAAAGACAAAAATTGAATAAAGTTTCCCCAAAACCACACACTAGGAACTAAGACATACACTGCCTCAGATTTTCCTTTTGTTTCTTATGTGAAAGGAATACTTATCTGACCCACACAGACTCACGTTCTAGATTCAGAGGAGCCCCCAACTCACAATTTGTTTGGATGCTTTTGTGAGCTATAGTTCATGTTATTATGCTAATTATTTTCTTCATGACCCAATGAACCATTTCTACACATATTAAACTGGGAAAGTAAAATCACTGTTCTAGCCCAGGTCTTCTCAAAGGCAGAGCCTGAGCTGGGATTAAATTGCTAATGCTCTATTGTGGAGGGAAACATCAAGACCCTGAAGAAGGGTCGAAACCCTGAGAGGTAAGGCAAGACACAACACAAAGCCATTCTGCCCAGGAAAAGACAAAGAGTGTAACTGCAAAGTGTGTGCTTGATGTCCCCTCCCCAGAATCCTTCAGAAGGGCCCCGACTCCATGAAAGAGATGACATTTATCTGTCTGACTTGATCCTGTCTCTGGGTCCCCATGAGGTACAGCTCTCTGCACAATATGTAATATATGTCAGATCTCTTCTTCTTTAACTATTATTGTGCATGTATCCTGCTGAGTCTGTTTACTGTTATATATGTGTGTGTTTAGGGTTGACCACTTAGGGTTGGATTATCATCTATCAGGATGATCATCCCTGGAGAAGACTGTTTCTTTTCCCTTTAGTGGACATTCATTGTCCATAGCTCTTCATCTAGGGGTGAGTAAGGATGGGACTTCTGAGATTTTCCATATCTATGTTGGGATGTCAATTGGGGTTGTCATTGTGCAGGTCTTGTTTAGGTGAGAATATTGTTAAATTTTCATGTGTGTAGTTCCCTGTCATATACAGGAGATGTTTTTTCATGCTAGAAGTACTGGTCTTCTGGATCTCACAATGTTTTTGTCCCCTCTTCTGCAATGTTTCCTAAGCCTTAGGTGTAGGCATTGTTTTGTAGATGAATCAATTGGCATCCTGTGATCAGTTAATCAATTGTTCTTTTCGTTTTGATCAGTGTGCTGGGTAGTTTCATGTCAATGACACAAGAAAGAGTCATTAGAGAGGAGGGAACCTCAATGGAGAAAATGCCTCCATAAGATTCAGCTGTAGAGCATTTTCTTAATTAGTAGTCCGTTTTCCCAAACCTTAAATCATACTGCTCCTTTGTTTTCCAAGTTTTCTTCAGTGCTACCATAAAGATTCAGCTTAGAACCTGATCTCCTGTCTCTGCATTGGGTAATCTCGTGAACAAAGTCTTCCTTCCTTCCTTCCTTCCTTCCTTCCTTCCTTCCTTCCTTCCTTCCTTTCTTTCTTTCTTTCTTTCTTTCTTTCTTTCTGTCTTTCTCTTTCTCTCTTTTTCTTCAAAATATGTCATCCAGTTATTGTTACAGTGTGTAACAGGAGAAAAAGGATGGTTTGGTGATAGGGGAAACATATTCTGTGAAGGAGGTTTTGTGCATAAAGACCCAGAGGGAAGCATGTACTATGCAGTCATGGACAAGAACAGCAAGCAGTCATGGGAATGAAATGAAATCATTTCACTTTTCATTCAGTGTCTACTTGATTGTGCTAAGTCCCACAGTTTCTGGTGTCACTTAATGACCACACGACCACCACGCTAGCCCCACAAAGCAGTCATTCCTAGCATCTCGGTGCTCAAAGGTGGCAGCTAACCTTGGAGAGGCTGAGCAATGTGCCAAAGTTGCAGTGTTAGTTACATTCAAGGCAATGGTTTGAACTCAAGGTGAGTGTTCTAGCCAGTGTGAGGTGAGCTTCACCTGCTAGGGCTATGTTGAATAAACTATGAGACAAAGACAAAGAAGCAGACACTGTCCTCAGACTCACAGTCTGACTAGGAAGAAAAGTGGAGGTTACCAGTTTACTCTTGGGTCAATGAACTGAAGTACTATATGCAGGACCAAGTAGAGAGGACTTGGACCACTGGTCCTGATGAAGCCTCAGACTGGCATCATTCACATCATTTGGGAACTCCTCAGCAATATACATTCTCTGGTCCCACTCCAGACCTACTGACTCAGACAAGGAGTGGGTCCACGTATTTGTATTTTATCAAGCCCTCAAAACATTCGGGATGCCAAAGTCTGAGAACCAAGGCAATGGAAGGGTCAAAGACATCACCATGGAAGAATTAAAGCAAGACCCCTTCGGTGGTCAGTGTCTGTCTGCTTGGTCCTCGACCTCACAGTGCAGAACTTCATGGCTGGTTGGGAAAACATAGAACACAGGAAAACTGGTGTTTCCCGAGAGATGTCAAGTCTCAGTGACAAGGATAATGGAAGTGACCTGAGTCCCAGTCCTGGGTTTGCCACTCTGCGAAGGCTCAGTCTCCTCACCAGTGTGGGAACAGCCATGACAGCGGCCTCAGACAGTCCTGCTAAGGGTGAGATATGTTCTGGACTCCAGGACGTTGTGAGAACTTGGGCTGATGTCACGATGGAAATGGGCAATGGAAGACTACGGCCACGGCTGTGTTTGTAAAGTAGATGAAGTGCTGGCAAGGGGCTCACTGTGAATGGCCCTGCGGTCAGTTAAAGATATGGCAGTTTGACAGCAAGGTCAGGGGTATCAATGTATGTAGGGATCATTGTCAGAGGGATGGGTAAGAATGGGCTGCTTTTAATCAAAGAGAAGGCTAAAAAGATTATCTGTCTTTATTAGTTCTATCAGTTAGTTGACTTGAGTGTTCGTGCGTGCATACGTGCATGCGTGCATGTGTGTGTATGTGTGTGTGTGTGTAGGTCAGAGGACAACCTCATGTCATTTATGCAAATACTGTCTGCCTTGTTTTTTTAATTTTTGGGCAGGATCTTCCAACTATCCTCGAACTCAGCAAATTAAGCTATGTGACTGGAGACTGCTCGTTCATTTCCCAGCCATACAAAAACTCTATTAATTACAACACTCTTCGGCCTATTAGCTTGGGCTTCTTGCTAACTAACTCTTGCATCTTAAATTGACCAATTTCTATTAATCAATATATCACCATGAGATTGTGGCCTACCAGTAAGTTTCCGGTGTTCATCTTCTTCAACAGCTACATAGCATCTCTCTGATTCTGCCTACTCTTTCTCTTTATGTCTCTGTTCAGATTTCCTGCCTGGCTTTATTCTGCTAAGCCACTGACTGAAGCAACTTTATTCATCAACCAATAAAAGCAGCACATATTCAGAAGGACACCCCACATCAAGGCTCTGCTGACTGGCCGGCCTCAAGGGTTCACCTGTCCCTCCTCTTGCCCAGTGCAGTGATTCTAAGCACACACCACTACCCCTGGCTCTTTTTTTAAATACATGATTCTGGGGATCAAATTCAGGTTCTTATGTTTGGAAGGCAAACATTTCACAAGCTGAGCCTTCTCCCCAGGCCATGATAATCTATCTTTAAATAAAATACCAAAATCTACAAAGCTCAAATTATGTAGTAAGGCATGTGGCATCCCCAAAGGTGACTTGACATTGCCTAGGGAGTCCTGAGAGAACAGAGCAAGGATGGTCAACTCAGAAAGTGTGAGGAGGGGCAGCTGCTCAGACCACAGAGTGAGCAGATTCAAAAATAAAAATAGGAGGTGCCAGATACAGAAGACGGAATTAGCCAGCATATAACTTAAACTACAAATTCAATTTTGCAAAAGGTTCAACACATTTATTTTTATTCCTGAGGCTCAATTTACAATTTCGTTTTGGAGGAGAAGAATAATTGAATACAATTTTCCCATGAAGAAAGCCGCCATGAGAGTGTGACCAGTGCCTCTTAGCACATTCACAAGGCGTGCAACCTTTCTCACTATCTGGTTCTCGCATATTTCCGTTTCTTATCTGCGACGCCCCCTACCCATCCGCACCCCCCCCCCCCCATCTTGTCTGCTCTCAGTGTCTGGATGCTACCGACTTGCTCTCTGGTTCCATGGATTTACCTGTGTAACTCCCAGGACTCTCTGGGGTCATATGCTCTCTTTCCTAATATCTGTTTCCAGCGTTTAGAAATGAAAACTTTTGGTGTTGATTTAGTATTCTGCAATCTCGCCAGACTTCCTCATTACTTCTAGGAATTTTGTTAGTATTGTTATTTTGGTTTGGTTTTTTTAAAGGCAGGATTTCTTTGTGTGGTCCTAGCCGTACTGGAACTTGCTTTGTAGACTTGGAACTCACAGAGATCCTCCTGCCTCTGCCTCCCGAGTGCTGGGAGTGTGCCACCACTGCCTGGCCTTTTCTAGTCATTTTTAATCAGTGTCTTCCTTAGGATTTTCTACATAGAAAAGCACACTATCTGCAAACTCTAATAGTTTCACTTCTTCGTTTATCAAGTGGGTTGGAGGGACGTGATTAACAGTACTTGCTGCTCTTGCAGGTCCAAGTTTGGTTCCCAGAACCCACAATGGGTGGCTTACAATAGCCTGTAATTCCAGCTCCAAGGGATCAGATGCCCTCTTCTGGTGTCTGTGGTTACACACCCAACCAAATATAAATAAGTCAATCTAAAAAAAAAAAAATCTGCCGGGCGGTGGTGACGCATGCCTTTAATCCCAGCACTTGGGAGGCAAAGGCAGGCGGATCTCTGTGAGTTCGAGGATAGCCTGGTCTACAAGAGCTAGTTCCAGGACAGGCACCAAAAACTACAGAGAAACCCTGTCTCAAAAAAAAAAAAAAATCAAAAAAAAATCAAAAAAAAATCTAAACAAAGCATTTAAAAGCTGTGTGTTATTCCATATATAAATAAAAAAATCCTTAGGCTATTTTAAATTTCTTTGTCTTTTTACAACATGTTTCCAAGAGCATCTTTGTTTTTAATTTATGACTGCTTTTTGGATTGTACGCTCAGTGCTTCATTTCTGGAACCCACTCACGTCTCTATTTTGTCATCATTTATTTTGCCAGAGCATAGCAATGGGTGAGCTGTAAAGTTTACCATTGGAACTCCCTGCAACTCTTTAAGAGCGAAAGCCAGATTCCTCGTGGCGGAGAAACCAGGGAGGCACAAATGAGCTGTCTGCTCCATCACAGCAAATGGGGCCCGAGGTTAGTGGAGCAGGGCTGAGAGGGTGCTCGGTCCAGGGAGGCACAGATGAGCTGTCCGCTCCATCACAGCAAATAGGGCCCGAGGTTAGTGGAGCAGGGCTGAGGGGGTGCTCGGTAAGGACGAGGGACAGATCATCACTCTAAAGCTTGTAAAACTTGTACTGGAACTCCTGCAGCACAGTCAGAGACTGCACTCTGGATTGCTTTGTTTATTGGTCTACGGATCATTGTACACAGTGGTGGATTTCATAAAGACAATTCCTTCCAAGTGCATAAAGTCTTATATTAATTATATGTAATAATCATATCATGTAACATAATATTAGCATTATATTAATGTTCTGTGCCTTTCCCTTCTCTTCCCTTCTCCTCCCCTTTTCCAAGTCTCCTTCCTTTCTTCATCTTCCTTCTGCTTTCATGTTGTGTGCATGCATGTGTGTATGTGTGTGCGTGTGTGTGTGTGTGTGTGCGTGTGTGTGTATCTATATAAAGCTCAGAGTTCACATGTTAGAGAAATACATGGTATTTGTCTCTTTGAGTCTGGCTTATTTTGCTTAATATGATGGTCTCCAGTTGCACCCATTTTTCAGAGAACTATGTAATTTTATTCTTATTTATGGTTGAATAAGGCACCCCTGTGTATATGTGCTACGTTTTCTTTATCTGTTGATAGATGCTTAAGTTGATTCTATACTTAGCTACTGGTTTGCAGAAGCAACAAACACGAATCCCCAGTTGTCCCTGTGGGATGCTGATGTGGAGTCCTTCAGGGTTGTGAGGCAGATCTGATTTTAGTTTTTTTGGGAATCTTCATACTGATTTTCATAGCAACTGGACTAGATTTTAGTTCCATGTGTAGATATATTTCTATCTTTGTTTAATAAATGAGGAAATTGAAATCCGAACCCAGAGATCTAGTTTCAGGAGAGGATCAGGAAACAGGGATAACATAAGAGGCAGGAAACTACAGAGCCAGGCTCTAGGAATATGTGAGTATGAGCATCACACTGTGGTGTGGTACACAGTGTGTACTACATGATTAGTACTTAATATTTACTGGGAAAAGCAAAAGTGAACACTGATCCCTGAGTCCTTCATTATCTGGGTCAGAGTCCTAACTTCAGACATTCTGCTCTCCTTCTTTGTACTTGATTGACTGCATGTGGGCCAGGGCTGGGCCAAGGGTGTGGTAAGGCATGCTCAGGCTTTGCTCCTCGAAGGGCGGCCCATGAAGCTGCAGACCTTTCGAGTCTGTTTGATCTGAAGAATCTCAGACCTATTGATTCCCTACTTGCATGACAAGCACCCAGCGAATCTGTGTGAATAATGAAGTCTGAAGTCTGAGAAACTTTAAGATTTAAAATCTCCCCCTTCCTCTTCCCTTCTCCCTTTCCCCACACTCTGTGTATGGGGGGGACATGTACACACCACAGCATGTGCTTATAGGTGAGAGAGCAACAATGCATGTACGTTCCACATTGTTAACATGGTCTGACTTATTCATGACTGCATACTCTAGGCTAGCGGACCAGAGGACTTCTGGGGATTCTCCTGTCTTCAATTCCTGTCTCCCTGGAGGGCTGCGGGATTGAGGATGCATACACTACACTGTCTGGATTTAGCACACAGCATCTTTCTGCTCTTCTTGAAAACTCGGTTCTGAGGATCTAACTTCAGGTTGTCAGGCTTGTACGTCAAGCATGTTATCCACTGAGTCATCTCTTTGGTCCAGAATTTTTTTTAACATTTTATTGATTTATGAGAAAGAAATTCTTAGGATGTGTAAGCCCCACGTAGCACCTATAAGCAGCGGAAGAGGCTTCTCATCCCAGTCCTGTTCACAAGAGTGGCTTGTGAAAGCTGGCCAGCAGGACAGCCATTTCACATTCTTGGAGATTTAGGTGTGGTACCGGAGGACTGGAGGGCTCGTTTGACTATATTCTTGCTCTTAACTGCATCCAGTTTTGGGGTCCCCTCAAGGGCTAAGGTCAAATGGCTTGTGGTGAACAAGAATCCTGTAAGTAGAAAACAGTCTCAATTTCATGGCCACTTTGGAGGAATGTCCCATTAGGAAAAGGACAATAACCACAGAGGTGAAACATCGGCATATTGGAGAGGGGTCTCCTATCAGTCTCATTGCACATCTTACAGGAATATATATATATATATGTATATATATATATATATATATATATCTTTTTTTCTGGCAAAGTTCTCAGAAAGGGTGTGGTCCAACCCCATTGTCTAGTGAGGAACAATAAAGAGCACTCTACTTCGATCACACAGCCATTAGCAAGGAACAGATCCACCGGTCAGGCTTAGCCCTTCAGCCTCCAAGCCTTGCGCTGCCCCATGCCTCGGATATTACGATGGGCTGGCGAATCAGCATCCATTTCTGCCTCCAGCTAGGTGCTTCTTCTCCCCTAGAATTCGGGCTGTGATTTGGGTTCCTGTGATTTGACGCACTCTCAGCTGTTTGGAGGTGAGAGCTATCAAATAACATCTCTGCTCTTCTTGCAAACTGGGTCAATGGGGTGGGCTTGGTGCAGCCCATCTTTGTTGTTAAAAGGCTTGGGAAGACGTGTTTGTTTGTTTTTCCCTAGTGCAAATCTAGACTATGAGACGAGGTTCTGAGTGCACAGCCGAGGAACCTCAATTTGCATGGAAGACACTCCCAAAGGAGTAGTTCTGGGTCAGCGTCTTCATTCTCCTTTTCCACCATGCTTAAAATAGCGACAGCACCTCTATTTTCCGCTGCCAGCCCCCAGCTCTAAGCGTGAGGCATAAATTTACAATGAATGATGAGCTCAGAAGCAGCTCTGTCAAGATCCACCCCCCTCACTGGGACGCATATTATTTAGAGCACAGATGTTCTTCACAGTGTGCTCGTCTTGGGAATTTATGTCGCAGCATCATCATCTGAGCTTCCTGGAACTGAAGAATCTAAGAACATCAACATTATCACACTGGGGATCAGGGAGAATTCCAGTGTCTCCTTCAACTGGGAATGACAGTACTTGCTGAAAGAGCAACCCCCAACTCAATTGTAATGGAAAATTTTAATTCTGGAAAGGAAAATTTTAATTTAATTTAATTTTTTTGTTTTTGCTTTTCTGTAGCTTTAGAGCCTGTCCTGGAACTAGCTCTGTAGATCAGGTTGGCCTCCAACTCACAGAGATCCATTTGCCTCTACCTCCCAAGTGCTGGGTTTAAATGTGTGTGCTACCACCACCCAGCCTTTCTTTTTTCATAGTTGTATGTAATGTCCCTTCTTCCTTTTTGTTTTTCCTTGTCTTTTGACACAGGATCTCATGTGTTCTAGGCTTGCCTTGAACTGCCTAAGCAGCCGAGGATGTTGGGGTTACTGTGTGTGATACCATGCCTATTTTGTTTGTTTGTTTGTTTTGTATTTTTGTTTTGTTTTTCAAGACAGGATTTCTCTGTGTAGGCTTCATTGTTCTGGAACTCACTCTGTACAACAGGCTGGCCCTAAAGTCACAGAGATCTGCCTGCTTCTGCCTCCCAAGTCCTGAGGTTAAAGGTGTGCACCACCACTGCCTAGCCCATGCCTAATTTTATTCAGAGATGGGCTGTGTGTGTACCAGGAAAGCACTCTGTCAGCTAAGCGACAACCCAGACCTCTCTATAGAATGTTTCTAATGCCAACTGTGTTCTGACCTCACTGTAGGTTCACCTTGCAGTTTCCACATGGCCCAGAGGGCACACAGTGTAGCCATAGCAACTCTCACATCAGGGTTTAAAGTGAGCAACATTTAGAGAGAAATTTAATTACAACATTCTTGTTTATTTAACAATAATGAGAGTTAATAGCACAGGGTGCTGTTTACTGAGCGTTTTCTGAACTATTATAACGATGCTAGACACGTTAGCTCACGTAAGCCATTGAAGAAGGTTGATTTCCGCCTTGCAAATGATGGAACTGAGGACTGGTGGGTAAGTATCCTCCTAGATCACTGCTAGAAACAGACAACGTCTGCATTTCAACAGAGACGTTTCTGGTTCTGAAGCTTGTGTGTGTTTTTCCTTCATTTCCCCAAATAGGACCTTCAGAGTTTCGTGTGACTTTAAGATACAAATTCTAGGGTAACCCAAGGATGCTAAAGGGCTGGCTTTCGAAAGTTACTTAATTTCTTTCCTTTGTGAAAATACTGGCCCAGAGTGAGGGCTAAAACATAGTGGGAGCAAGCTTCCTTAGGTGTGTGCAAGGTTCTAGATTCAGTTCCCAGTATTGGAAACACACACACACACACACACACACACACACACACACCACATCACACCACACCACACTCCCCACATACACCATACACACACATTGCACATACCCCCACATTCTCCACACCACACACAGACACACACCACACACACATATCACACACACATACTGCACACTCCCCCACCCTCCACACTACACACAGACACACACACCACATACATACACCACATACACCTCACACCCACATCACACACACACATACACACACCTTCTACACCACACACACACCCTCTACACCACACACACACATACCACACACCACACACACACTGCACAACCCCCCCTCCACACCACACACAGACATACACCACACCACACACACACACACCACACACATCACACACCTCACACACACACCTCACACCCACAACACCCCACATACCCCCCCACATACACGCACACACACATACACCACACACGCACACATACACCACACACATCACACACACACCTCACACCCCCCCACACGCACACATACACCACACACATCACACACACACACACACACACACACACACTCAACCTCCTTTGAGTCTGCTCCTCTGACAGAGACTGTAGTAGCTGATTTCCCTTGCTGGGGTCAAGGAGCACAGTAGAGCCTCCTCGGGTCTGCTCAGAAGTGCTCCGTTTGCTTACCCTGTGGCATAAAAGGGTTAAAGAGTCACACTATATGGACATTGGAGTCTAGACCTTGGCAACTGAGGGATGAATGACTTGGGGCTGTGTTTAATTTCCAGCGTTACCCAAATACCCATGCTGGGTACCAACGTCACGGAGGGGTCAAGGGCCCCACATTTAAGGGTTGCGTCAGCGCTCTTCGCAAGGACTGCTGACAGCAGCGCGTTTTCCCAAGTGCAGACTGGAGTTCCCGAAGGGAATGAGCGTTCCACACGCCTCGCTTGCACCTGAACCTTTGCTCCTAAGCAAACACGGTGCATTTCACAGGCAGAAGCACACGGACTCAGCTTGGTGTGGTTCATCTCAACTGACCTTTCTCTTCTATCTTCTAACCTTGTTTTGAATAAATGTTTAACTTCTTGATTAATTTCAGTAATTTCTGAGGGCAATTTTTCACAGCTCAGATAATGTGCCTGAATGCTTGCTGAGATGTGGGCTATCTCGAAACTGTAAACACTTCAGATTGCTTTTTTTTCTTCCTAATACTGTCCCTTGTTATGTGGGAGTAAAATTCAGTCTTCCTTCTTTCTTCCATCTGCATAATTGCCAGCATTTAAAGATGCTTGCTCCTCGCTTTCGTTGCCTTTGGGGAAAGAATCAGTTGCTCAACCTTCACTAAATTACTATTTTTCTGGTTTGTTATCTCTCGTTTCCTAAAGACTGGCGTATAATTAGTGCTTGCGTTTTGATGTTTTTCACCGGATTGCCTTTTCTTTGCTAATTCACCTGCTTTCCGTTTTCTTCCTCTCCATCTGCTTCTCCCAGGGAGGAACTTCTCGCCCACATCTTTATTCCATTTGCTTTTAAAAAACGCTTTGTGGTTCTTTGGAAGGAGAAAATGTTATCTGCTGCTACAGAATCAGAACCGTCTCCCTTGTCATTTGGCCTGAGCAACTTGGGTCCCATTTCCATTCTCCCTTCTTGGGTATTGGACTTGGTGGCGCCATGTAATCCTGTAATGGAGCCACACTTAAAAGCCAGACGAATTCCTCAGAGAACTATTTCTCTCAAGCAGTCCCATTACCAGTGTTTATCAATGTGTGACGGACACAGCAAAGTTACCGGGAGGTCATCAGCAAGCACCAGAGGACATCGGGGTGAGGTGCTTCCCAGCACACTGACCTCCAGGGCTGCCTTCCCTGCCTGTTGGACCACAGTCTCCTGACTTCCGTCAGTTACTTTTGTCTGGCTCCTTCTTGCCAGCGTCTCTGCTGTTATAACAGCAGATTTCATCATGTGGCTTGTGATAGGGTTCTCTGGTACATACCATTTTAGAAACAAATGTTGACAAATGCTAGCAAGCCACACATATCTTGATTTGTTTTTTTCTGTTGAATCTTTGAATTCAAGATTATCTCAGTGTCTTTTTTTGTCTTTAATTTTTGAGACATGGCCTTCTACATAGCTCTGACTGTTCTGGAACTGTCTTTGTAGACCAGGTTGGTCTCAGACTCACAGAAACTTGCTTGCTTCTGCCTCCTGAGTGCTGGGATCAAAGGTGTGCACCACCACACCCAGCCATTTTAATGTTTTTTTTAAACCTTTATTCCACAGAACCCTCACCCAGCATGTTTGTATTTTCACTTAGGAATGTACAGAAATTGCACTTCCGTGTTTAGAGATTCCCTTATGATTGCGATGTGATGTCTGATGTTTGTATACATGTGTGAAGGCCAAAGGGCAGCCTCCATTGCTGTTCTTCACGCTCTGTCTGCTTTTGGGGGTGAGGGGTAACAGTTTCTCTGACCTAGTGTTTATCTGTAAGATCAGGGTGGCTGGCCAGTGAATCCCGGGTGCGGTCTTGTCTCTGTTTCCCCGCCGCTGCCATCCTGCCCAGCTTAATTTTTTTTTTTTTTTAGAGGGTTCTGGCTCTAACTCACACTTGCATAGTGAACACTTCACAGAATGAGCATCTCTCTATCACTAAGTCAGTGCGATTTCTGAACGTTTGTCAGCCAATCCTTTAAAGGCTGAGCTGTCTCTCCAGTACTCAATGTAATTCCTAGCAAGAGTGCTCTCTCACCCCGGGACCTGAACCTGCCAGTTACTGCCCTCAGTGTCCTACTGAGTGCAGAAGCTACCCAGTGCTCCAGCCTCGTTGGTAGGAAAGACCTGCACGGTGGTCACGAGCAGGTGGGTGTTAGTGAAGTTCTCAACACAATGCGTACCCCAGGCGTTTTCTATTTTCTGGACCCCATTTTATTTTTTGTTTGCTCATCCTTGTATAATCTCTTTATAGAAATCGGAATTATTTTTTAAACCTCTCACAACAGTGTGGTCGGTGTTCTCACTACCCAGGAAGATGAGAGCCCGTTCCAGTCTAGCACTGATGTATAATCTGGACTTCATCTCTGCCGCAAATGAAGGGTGATCTCCGTGAGGTCCCTAGTGAGACTGGTCTTTGTTATCTGACCTTCGCCAGCCCTGTACTTAGAATACCGTGGTGACATTTTAGGATGGCAGTCCCACAGTACAAGATAATATCCAGATGGGGCGATATGAATGGGGGGTTACTGTGGCTAACTCCCCCAAAGCTTGTGGTTTGATCTTTCACAAGAGATAAAAATACCTCTGTGGTATCATAGCTCTGTAATGCACCAGAGATTATAGGATTAAAACCTTTGGGGGTGCCATTGGATTCTCTCATGTCTCATTTATAAAGTTCTGGTGTGCTCTTCTTGAAAGTAGGATCTAATCCACACCCCTGCTTTTCACACATCGGGCTCTCTGCCAGACTCCGCTGAGTGTTGGCTCCAGCAATGGCAGCTGCGCTGTGTCCTCCGCCGCTTCCACACCGGTGCAGTGCTGAGAACTGTGACAAGGACAGCATGGTACACAAACTTCCCTCTGACCCTGGAACATGAATTCTCATTGGTCTTAATAATTCAAACCTGGAGTCAGATATTAAGGGATGAAAGCTGAAAGATCAGAGAAGCAGAACAGCCAGCCATTAGAGAGTTCTTACCTCTATCAATGTTCAAATCAAAGGAACAATCCTGTTCTCAGACTGACTGCCTCAGACTCCTCAGTCTGCATTGAGCTCCTGCCTCCTTCCACCTCCTAATCCTCTGACTACCCAGCCATGTCACTCCTGTCTCCACCTCCCTAGTGCTGGGATTAAAGGCATACCATCCCAAGTACTGATATCACCTTTGTGTGAGCTCTGTTTCTCTTTTAAGACTGGATCAATTTTATGTAGCCCAGGGTGGCCTTGGGGTGGCCGTCTGTCCCCCAAGTCCTGGGATTAAAGGTGTGTGCCACAGCTGCCTGGCCTCTAGTGGCTCAGCTCTGCACTCTGATCTTCAGGGAAGCTTTACTTGTTAAAACACAAACAGAATATCATCACTACGTGAACCTTCTCAGCCAAAGCGAGCCCAGCTTTGCTCTCCAGAATCTGACCCTTGCCACCTGCCAACATCTGGCTTCTCTTCCTTAGGACTCCTCCATCCTCTCTACTCTGAGAGAATGGGGGGCTCTTTGTCTGACTTCTTGCTGATTCTAGGGTCCCCAAGGCAGTCATTTCCTGAGATGAAGGTTGAGTTTCCAAGGTCCTCTTGTGGAACATGGTCCCCTGGGTCCCCTAGGGCTTCACAACACCCCTAACCCCAAGCTTTTCCTCTTCAGTTCTTTAGTGAAATTCGCTTAGTGAAATTGCCCATTCTTCACTTCACTGATGGGTGACATTTGGTATATTTACCATGTTGTACAGCTGGCACCTCTCTTTAATTTTAGAACATACCCACCATAAAGAGACTTCCCACCAGAGGGTCCTTCCCATTGATCTGACCTTGATCTTTTGGGAGTTAGCTAGTCTGGATTTGCACAATGAATCCAGGGACCACCCTGGTCACTTATTCATGGCCACGCTACTCTACAGTCACTGCTTAGCACGCTCGCCTGAGCTCACAGTCGGCTTTGACTGTATCACCCTGTTCCAGCGAATCAAGACCAAGGCTGGAAGAGGTTACGGTCCTGGGGCCTCTCACAGGAGGGCCTGTGGACTGTGTACTTCCTCTAGAAAGAAAAGCGAATGTGGCATTCACTGAACACTAGAAAATCATGTATTGCGTGTGTTCATGTATGCCCTGTGTGCAAGCCTGTGGAGAGTAATATCAGTGGTCTACCTGCCTTAATCACTGTCAAATGTTTCTTTTAGTGTGCTGCCATGCTCGCTTCTTAATGGTTTGCCTTGCTAGGAGAGCATTCAGACACCTGGATGGACAAGAACTGGGAAAAGAATACAAACACTGGGGCAGAGAGTTTTGTGATGTAATAGTTCCCACGTGTCTGGGTTGAGTGACCCCGAGAATCTCCTATCAGTGATTTAAATGCACACATCAAATTTTCTGTATTTGGATTCACTGGGCTGTAGGGAGTGCGTGCTGGGAATTTATCCTTTTGGAATATAGTTTTCTGATGATTTTCATGCATACTAGAATTGAGAGATCAGCAAACAAACAAACAAGCAAACACGTTTTAGGAATTTTTATAAGGGGAGAAAGAACTACAATAATAGAATAGATCCCTCCTCTTTCCTATTTATAAAGTTCCTGCCATTTTCCCTGACTGCAGGAGGCAGTTACAACAGATGGGGAAATACAGTCCTTTGCAATGTTCAATAATTGTGATGGTATCCAGGTGTGGTGATGCACGCCTTTAATCCCAAGGACCTGGGAAGCAGAGGCAAGTAGATCTCTGTGAGTTCTAGGCCAGCATGGTCTACATAGTAAGTTCCAGGACAGCCAGAGCTACACAGTGAGGCCCTGTCTTGCAGCAAATAATAATAATAATAATAATAATAATAATAATAATAATAGTTATGAGAATGACAGTAACAGGAACCTAGTTTTAATATAATTAAAAGGCACTCAGATGCAAAGCAAAGAATAAAGTCACCTTGGAGAAGGTACCCACGTTTTAATTATGATTAAAAATAGTTAACATTTCTGCTTCCAACCAACATGGTTGTATCTTTTCACCTGAGGCTTACAAAATAATGAGAATGCTAGACAATGCAGGAGACAAGTCTGGGTGTGGCCATGCACACCTGCAACCCAGTGCTCAGGAGGCTAAGGCAGGAGGCTAGCTGTGGGCTTGGGGCTGGCCTGGTTTATTATGTAGGGAGTAGCAAGTCAGCCAAGGCTGCAAAGCAAGGGCCCATCGTTTCTCTATCTACCGGCATTGAGTGATCAAAGATGAAAGTTGGTTTTGTTTGAGGAAGGATCTCACTGCATAGCTGAAGCCAGTTTGAACTTACTCTCTAGTTCAGCTGACTTTAAATTCTTGATCCTCCTACCTTAGCCTTGCAAGTGAGGAACTGAAAGTTCTTTTTTTCACTTTTGTTTTTATTTTTAAAAAATTACTTTTCATTTTACTTACCTACCCCAATTCCCCCTCCCTCCCCTTCTCAAGCTCCCTTATCCCCTTCCCACTCCACATCTGCTCCTTAGAGTGGATCAGACCTTCCTTGGGGAGTCAACAAGGTCTGGGATGCCAACTTGAGGCAGGGCCTATCCTGCCCCATATCAAGGCTGACCAAGGTATTCCACCATAGGGAATGGGCTCTCAAAAGCCAGGAACTGAAAGTTTTAATGCCATATACAACAACATGAAAGTATGAAATCCTGAGGAATTTAAACGTTGTAAGAGTAAAAGTGCATGCAGTTAAAAACATAAAAACATCAGCCAGGCAGGGTGGCACACCTTTAATTCCAGCACTGGGAAGGCTGAGGCAGGTGGATCTCTTTGAGTTCAAGGACATCCTGATGTAGAAAGAGAATTCTAGGAAAGCCAAGGCTGTTACTCAGAGAAACCCTGTCTTGAAAAACCCAAAACCAACCAACCAAACAACAAAAACTACATAGAAACATTAATGAGAGAAATAAAGGAACACCTCTGTAAATTCAGACATTTCTTTATTTACAGGTCAAAATGCAAATTGAAAGTCTTGCTGAATTGTTTGTCAAAGCCAGAGCCTGGAAACAACCTAAATGCCCCTCCACCAAAGAATGGATAAGGAAAATGTGGTACATTTACACAGTGAAGTATTACACAGCAGAAAAAAATAATGACATCTTGAATTTCGCAGGAAAATAGATGGAGCTAGAAAACATTATTTTAAGTGAGGTAACCCAGACACAGAAAGACAATTATCACATGTACTCACTCATAGGTGGTTTTTAAACATAAAGCAAAGAAAACCAGCCTACGAACTACAATCCCAGAGAACTTGGACAACAATGAGGACACTAAGAGAGACTTACATAGATATCTACATGGGAAGTAGAAAGTAGAAAAAGACAAGATTTCCTGAGTAAATTGGGAGCATGGGGACCTTTGGAGAAGGTTGAAGGGGGAGGGGAGAGGTAGAGAGGGGAGCAGAGAAAAATGCAGAGTTCAATAAATATCAATAAAAAGAAAGTCTTGCTGAATATTGCTAGAATTAACTGACTCTAACTAAAGTTGATATGCAAAGACAAGAACTTAAATTAATCACAATAAATTTTCCCTCAGGACAGAGCTTTGTAGACCAGACTAGCCTTGAACTCACAGAGATCCACTTGTTTTTGTCTCCTGAGTTCTGGAATTAAAGGTGTGTACCACCACTCCTGGCTCCCAATAACTTTAAAAGAACAAAATCTTTCTTTTTTTTTTTTTTGATTTTTTTTCAGACAGGGTTTCTCTGTAGTTTTTGGTGCCTGTCCTGGAACTAACTCTTGTAGACCAGGCTGGCCTCGAACTCACAGAGATCCGCCTGCCTCTGCCTCCCGAGTGCTGGGATTAAAGGCGTGCGCCACCACCACCCGGCAAAAGAACAAAATCTTAAAACTAACAATACCTGATATCAAGATTTATTTTCAAACTGCAATAGTCAAAACACATGGTGCTGATGTAATGACGGATAAATAGGTCAACTGAATAGAATAGAAAGTCCAGAGAGCGGAAACAGATCCACAAATATAAGAAAATTGATTTTGAAAAGGGTGCAAGGGCAATTAAAAGAATAAAGTGTGGTACTGCAGCAGATGGATACCCTCTGTCCATGTAGTCATATCCCATGCCCAATGCACTAACTAGTGCCAGGTGAATAACAGACCAAAGACGTCTAACAGAAGGTGAGGTAAAGGTCTGTGTTTTTGGATTAGGCAAAGATGGTTTTTTTAGGTTCAAAGCCAAAACATAATGAATAAAATAAAGAAAAAGCTAAGTTGAACCTTGTTAAAATTGAGAATACTAGCCTTGCTTTTGTAAAGTTATCTTCAAAAGAGTAGAAAAACAAACCAGAAGGAAACATATTTAACATACAGTTAACTACAATGTGATATACATGCTGTGTACATAGTTGTGTTGCTTGAGGAATGATAAGAAGAAAAAAACTAGACATGCTAGTACATGCAGTATTTCCCTCGAATATTTCCAACCATGATTGGTTGGATCCACCGATGTAGAACCCACAGATGTGTTTGCTGGACTTTTGTGCAGAATACGTTAAAAAAAAAACCCTTAATAATGAAACAACCACTCTAATTAAAAATAATGAGTAAAATATTAGGATAGAACTCTCATTGAGGACATGACTGGCCAATAAGCCTGTGGAAATGTGTTCAATATTACTAGCATTACTAAAACTGCAAATCTAGATCACAGTGAGATACTGGTCCAGACCAGTTACAATGGCAGTTAAGAACACTCAGTACGCTTGCAGAAGACCTGAGTTCATTTCCCAGTACCTCACTGGGGGCTCACAGTCACTTATAACACCAGCTCTGTGGAATCTGGTACCTCTGGACTCTATTATACCAATACACACACACACACACACACACACACACACACACAGAGACAGAGACAGAGAGAGAGACAGAGACAGAGACAGAGACAGAGACAGTAGCTGGAATAATGGTCCCAGAGAAGAATCCTACGACAGATCAGTCTTGGTTGGTTAGTGGGCCCGAGCTCACCTCCAGTGCCTGCAGAGGCAGTAGAGATGCCAAAGGGTGGCACTCTCTGGGTGTAGATCACCATTAAAGCTACAATAATCCAAAATGAATGAAGTCTCCCCAGTTAATGTGTTGCTACTAATTTAACCTAATTAGTCTTTGAATGGGAGCCTCAGCCTGCCTCACAGGCAGAATGTGAATTGAAATTGCTAAGCAGCTGGAGACTGGGGGGTTGTTGCATGAACAGTTGTTCTTGTTTTTTGATTACTTGCTCAACTGGCTCATTGGCCCAATACTATAAAGACCAATGGGACTCTGACGAGGTGCTCCTTGCAGCTCATAAATAAAGCGTCTTGCAAGACAGAGAGTGGAATGAAGGGTCCCTCAAACCAACTTGGTTTGGGAAAGCTGCTGTAGAATAATCCTTCTGTACACTATGTGAATTATGCTGGGAGTAGTTAATAAAGAAGCTGACTGGTCCATAGCTGGACAGGATGAGGTTATGCGGGAAAACAAGACTAAGGATGCTGGGAAGAAGGGCAGAGTCAGAGGAGTCGCCAGTGAGACAGAGAGGAAATAGGAGGTACAAGATGAAGAAAGGTCACACCATGTTGCAGAATGCAGATTAATGGAAATAGGTTAACTTAAGTTTTAAGAGCTAGTTAGTAAAAAGTCTGAGCTATCTGTCAAGCATTTATGATTAATATTGAGTTGAGTCTCCATGTCAGTTATTTTGAAACTGGCAGGTGGGAAAGAAAAGTTCACCTGCAGAAAGTCATTGATCTTTTTGGCTTCTGAGAACTTTAAAGTGTTTTTTAAGCAAATTTCACAAGCAAATAAACAGTGTTCTCTGCTCATTCGAATTACCTGCCTGTTTACCATTGCTTTGTCCAGATACACCCGTTTTAAATTACCTTCAGAACCTCAGTTATGAGCCTTGAAGCTGTTGCACTGAGCCAGCCTTGATATGGTTAAATAGTCCTGATGTTGCCATGAGCCTCGTGTGTTTGAGCAGAGCTCTTGAGGGTGCAGTGTGTACCCCAATTTGCTTCTCATCCCCTACTCATCTGAATGTAGACTTCTCTGAACCACAGGCCAAGATTTGGTGAGGAAAGTGTGGCTTTGCATGAAGACTCTTCTGGCTGCTATGGCTTGGTCTCATTTGTTCTTCTTGGGATTTAACTGCTACCCCACAGAGTCACTGTGTGTAAAAATTTCATAAACGGTGGATCACTTGCTGATGCTCTTTCTTCCCTGTTTGTGATGCAGAAGAATTCAACTAGGAGGTATAAATAGTCTCTGTATTCGTGTCTTTTAACTAAAGTGACCAAAAACAAAAAACAACAAACAAACAACAACAACAAACAATCCTACAGAAGCAACACCAATGTATTAATTCAGGGTTTTGGAGACCAAGCATGAAATCAAGAGACGGGCCAGGATTTTCATCATCTGATTGCTCCAGGAAGAAATGTCTCTTGCCTCCTCCAGCTTCTGGTCATTCCAGATGGCTTATGCTTTCATTGTGATGGATATTCTTGTCTATAATCAACTGGCCCAGGACACTCCTGGGTGTGTCTGTGGGTTGTTTCCCTGAGGTGACTGTCACACAGCTCAGCAGACTGAATGAAGAAGACACTAAATGGTCACAGTATTATCTAGTAGGCTGGGAGTCCCCTTGGAAGGAACAAAAAGCTGTAGAAGGGAGGAGCTGGTGAACAGTGTTCTAGACTCCTAAGTGATCTTTTAATTAATTAATAAAAATATTTTTAACTAATTCTCTGAGAATCCAATGAACACATATCATGTATTTTGATTATATTTGCCCACTTAGTCTTCCCTCTAAGTCCTCCACAATTCACCCCCTCCCACCATTCCCTCCCAACTTTGTGTTCTCTTTTTTAAATTATAATTTCCCAAGTTCAGTTTGGGCTATCTATATTCTCATAGTTGTGGGGCCACCCACTGGAGCACATTCAACCTACCAGGGACCATAACCTCAAAGAAAACTAACTTCCTCCCTTAAAAAAAAGAAATTTGTCAACTGTCAGTGGTTTCTTGGCTAGGATGTCGTCTGGTTTGATCTTGTAGAGGCAGCCAAGCTGCTGTGAGTTCATGAGGTCACCAATCCTGACAAGTACAAAAGACACTGTTTTGCTCAGTTCCAACCCCTGGCCCTTACAATCTTCTCCTCTCCTCTTCTTTAATGATGTCTAAACTGTAGGAGTTTAAAGTGTGACAGAGATGTCCTATTTGGGGTTGAGCACTCCACAGACTCTTATCTCTTTGTTTTGGCCAGCTGGGACTTTCTGCTTTAACTGCCTCCTATTGCACACAGTAACTTTTTTTAAAAATGAGGTCTGAGAACTGTATCAAACTACCAGTGCAGTGGTAGGAATTTAGGGGGCAGTTTCTAAAATAAGAGTAGCAGGTTCACCTTTGGGGGGCTATGAGCTCTCTAACTGTAGGTTCTTGGCTAGATTTATAGTACCAGGCAAGGGTTTCTTTCTATAGAGCAAGCCCTATATGCAATTCGAAATTGGTTGGTTACCCCCATGATATCTAGGTTACTATTGCACTCATGGACATATCTTGCCACAGCAGTCTTATAACTCAAGGAGTTCATAACTGGGCAACGTTGTTATTGATGCTTCTCCCCAGCAGCCTTTGCAACATCTTCTTGTTTATGAAAGCTAACCAGCAAGGAGAAAGCTTTCTGGTTAGTACCAGCTCAATTTCTATATATCCTGTGGTGTCTTTAGAAACAAGATATGTTTGGTTTTTCAAAGCACGGTTTCTATGTGTAGCTTTGGAGCCTGTACTGGAATTCACTCTGTATTCCAGGCTGGCCTCCATCTGACAAAGATCCTCCTGCCTCTGCTTCCTGAGTGTTGGAATCAAAGGTGTGTGCCACCATTTCCTGTCCCAGAAATAGGATCTTATCATCAAGTTCTGGCGGGCAACCCAGGAAAACAGCCGACTTAGCTGTTGTTGCCTACCCAAGATCAAGTCAGTCAATATTCCAGATCAGAGTGGGGAGGGACACTCCTGACCAATAACTTGAGAAAAGGCATTGAACTTTTTATTTTGGCAACCTGAAGCTTCTAGAAGTAGCATTATCTCTTGTGTAGGCTAATACCAATGGAACATTTTTATCTATCTATCTATCTATCTATCTATCTATCTATCTATCTATCTATCTATCTATCATCTATCTACCTATCCAGCCAGCTATCTATATCTATCTATCTATCTATCTATCTATCTATCTATCTATCTATCTATCTATCTATCTATCTATCTATCTATATAGGAAACATAAAATGGTTAGTTTCCAGTAGGCTTCTTTAATCATCCTTAGTGGTAGCTATTGTTAGTTATCCACCCCCGCCTTCTCCTCTGCCCTACGCTCCCTCTCTCTCCCCACTTAAGCCGCCCTCCTTCCCCTTTATAGTTCCTGTATTCCACAGTCCTTCTTGAAGGTCCTTCTTCCCCTTCCCACCAGTGACAACTTTCTCGCTTACTGGATTCCACAGGCACTCCAGCATAATCACACAAGTCTGAAGACTTGACACTATGATCCACATATGAGAACATGTAGCATTTGCCTCTGCCAGTATAACATTTGGCATCTCCACCCATTCACCTGCAGATTCCATGCTTCTTTATAGTTAAATAAAATTCATTTCCTTCTGAGTAGGCACCATGTTTTTGTTTCCCATTCCTGCAGTGATGGGTATCTAGGCTGATTCCATGTCATAGCTGTCGTGAATGGAACAGAGTAAAATGGACAGATGTGTCTCATTATCATCTGTGGGCACCATTCCTCAGCTTTGAATTTAGACTTGCATCTGAGACTCTCCAGAGGCTCCTAGGCCTTTGGCTGCAATATTGATTCCTCTTGATCTGGAGCTTGTAGCTTCTTGGGCCCATCAGCCACTGGTTTTCCCTGTTTTCCAAGCTACAGACAGCCACTGTGGGATGAGTCTGCCTCTGATGGTGAAAACTAACCTAATGAATCCTTTCTTGTAATGCAACTCTGCTTCTTTGGAGAACCAAGCAACACACATTTCATCCTAATAGTTTGTTATGAGTGCTATTTGTTCTAACCTCAACTAGTTCAAGTTATATATCATGATAGTCATGAGAGATGTAATATTCCCATTTTGTGCAAGAATATGTTTCTTCAGAAGTCACAGCTGAAAATACATCAAATATTTTGCTACAGTGGGTGGGAGTAGGGGCCATATGGGTGGGGGGAGGGAACCTTATTGATGACATGGTTATGCAAACCACACAAAGGAATAAACATTTCAAGCAGTCCAAGGCATTATAATAAAGAAAGACTGGCCTGTGGGGAGTTGGACTTAACTATGAGTAAAACTGAGGGAAAGATAGTATCTGCCAAATTGTTTTCTTGAGTCAGAGTCCCTGAGTTAAGGGTTTTTGAAACTTTCCTTCAAATGTCAGAAGTCTACTATTCTAAACACAAAACAAAGCAAAATACAGCTGAGGGTACAAAGAGGAAGATGTTAGAAACCATGCCGACAATAGACAACAGCTCCTTAGACTTCCAAGGAAGTTTCCATTGAGAAACTTCCATTCAGGGGTGCTCTGTGGGCAGACTCTCAAATCCTGCCAGCCTGGGGATGTTTTCAGAGATGGTGCCAGTGAGGAAGTGTCAGGACATGATGTGTCACTGGAAAAGGGCCTGGAGCTGATGTTGCAAGGTCATCGAAGCCATGATCTGATGATTTAATCCAGGATGAAATGGCCATCAGGTGGTCTTGCATGTTTTCATGGGATCTCTTTCACAATACCTGATTTTATCTTAGCATGAATCATCAGAGTGACCGACTCCACCTTAGTTCTATGTTTGCTTTAGATTGTGGACCCAGTGGGTGAGGGCAGCCTCCCCATTGTCCTCTTATGCTGATAGTTGGTGGTTGGCCAGTGACCTGCCTGATAGGGCTTCTCTGTATTTCCCATATACCCTGGACCACTTCTGGTGCTTTTCCTCCAGTAAGATAGTCTCGGAACACAGATGGGATGGGAAGGGAAGCTTAACTTTTCATATTTCTGTTTCTAGAAAGTAGTATGTGGACAGCCAGCCTGATCTCTTGGAGGACTCTGGAGGGAATGGTGTGGACCTTGCAGAGGACACTTTGGCTTTCAAGAATATGCTCTTGAGACTGGTGCTCATTGTCTTTAATTTTGCTTCCAAATCTATCCGCACCCTTCTCCATATGCTCTAGGTCTGGGAAGATGACTTTTAGGATAGCACCAAGGGTTCTCTGGGTCTCAGGATGCCATTTGGGTTTGTCCTTTGTACAACCTCAGAAAATGAGGAAGTGAGGGCTGATCACATTTTTCTGATATCCTCAGGATTATAGGAGCTAGCCGCTTCTCTCTTCCTGCTTTTCTGCTGCTAGCAATAGACCCTTTGACCTTGGCCTTTTTGTGTATATATTCTGGTGAACTTTAGGCCCAAGAGTAGCAATGACATTGTGCACAGCTGTGCTAGCCCTCGGTTACTGTAATATCCATTATGTCTACGCCTAACTACAGCTTTGTCAAAGGTTTCTTTGTGTCATTATCCTGAAATTATCTTAAATTCAGTATGCCTGCTCTTCCCCATGCGGACTCTGGCTCATAAATTCCTAAATTTATAAAATTTAAAAATCATGTGTCACATGGGGTGTTCAGGACTTAGCCCAATTATGATGACACCTATATGGTCAATAAGTGGTAGCTCAAGATGTGTCTTAAAGTGGTACTGTTCCAAGCTTCAGTTCAACAGAGTCCTTATGATATGTACTAAGCCTCTACTATTTACAAGGCCCAGAACCAGCCATTTCCAGGTAATAGAGATGCTTTCATGAGCTGAACAGAGTTCATGGCACTCACAGCCACAGCTTAATTTCTCTTACTTTCCCTCATCACACTCAAACATCACTTGATAAATATTTATTAGGGATTATCAAATTTTGAGTGGCATGCTACTAATACCTGGGGATGAAACAGTGAATAAAATAGAAATGTCCCTGCTTTTGAAGCACAAGAAGGCTACCAGGAAGGGGAGAGGTGTCGGTTATAGTCTCTCACACTCATAGAATATGCTCTTCACACTGATGGGAGGACTTCAGATGAACACCTGTTTCTGTAGGACATAATCCTTGTCCTGGACTAGAGTCAGAACCTACCCTTCTGAGAAGGCAATGCTAGATGGAATGGAAGGAGGGAAATGAGCCACGCGAAAACTCCTGTACCAAGTCCATGTGCCAAGGACCTTTGGAGGGAAAAGGCAGCAGTGGCTAGAGTAGAGAGACAGCACATGACGTCATTCCGCAACAACACTGAGGAGGCTGGTGGAGTCAAATGACGCAGGTTCCGTAACCAGGGATGGCATTTGGATCTGAATTTGAAATCAAACCTTATCTTGATGGTGTACATTTGTAATCCCAGAATTTGGGAGGTTGAGGCATGAGGAATGGAAATCGGGTCCAGACTGATTGCCACAGTGAACTCTATCTCAGCAAACAAACATACAAACAACTTAAGAAACCTATCAGGTATTTAAACAAGGAAGGGTGCTTCACGATGGTTTCAAGGTTTGAAGGCATCACTAGAGGGCAACAGAGAGAATGGACTGGAGGGTAGGGGTGCGTGTGTAAAGATTACGGCCTTGGCCATAATCTGGGTGAACGGTGGCAGCCTGGGCTGAACTGGTACCAGAGAACACGTGGATACCTGGATAATATAAAGGACATTAAGAAAACAGGATGAAAAAGAAAGGTGGAAGTAGATTGGATGTGGAGGATGAAGGATTGAGGTGTCTAACGAAGTCCTACATACTTGGCTGTGGACAAGAGCATCAGGCTAAAGAGTGGAAGTGTTGGGTGATAATCTGGTTTGGGACGCAATGAGTGGAGAAGATCAAATACACTTCTTAGTTTGATGTGCTCTTTGAGTCATCTAGACTGAGCATATCAAGAGGCAATTGGACCCAGGGCTCTGTGGCTCTGAGGCTAGGACTGAGCTGAAGTTGGGAATAATTAGTAGAAAACACCATGCTTGAAGTTCTAGGCTAGCTCTGGCGGGCTACCTATGGAGAGAGTTTGGGAAGAATTCCGGGGGATGGGTGGACTGGGCAGACTAGAAGCGTGGGTGACAGAGACCAAGAGGATGTTGCAAATGAAGGGAGTAGCCAACAAAGTCTAGAGTTCTTGAGAAGCCAAGAGGAGAACTGAAAAATAGCTGGTGGGTTTAGCAACACGGCAGTCCCCAGTGACCTTAGCAGGAGTAATTTTAGTGGTCCGCGGCAACCAAAGTTAACTTGGGGTCATGCTGGGCAAGGCAATGGAGCTCCACCGTTGGATTCCTCCAACACTTTCTCAACTGATTTGATGCTAAATGACAGCTGAAGAACGAGAATGAAGACAAGGGACAGATGCACTGGCCAGCCCTCTTTTCTTGTCTGTTTTAAGATTTTTTTATTATTTTAATGTGTGTGTGTGTGTGTGTGTGTGTGTGTAAATGTGGAAAGTTCACATGAGTACAGGTACAGAGGAGTTCAGAAGAGTATATTGGATCCTCTGGAGCTGGAGTTACAGCCAGTCCTGAGTCACCTGGTATGGGCACTGGGCACGGAACTGCAATCCTCTGCAAGAGCGGTGTATGTTCCTAACTTCTGAGCACCTCTTTGCTTTAATCCCCATTTTGTAGCTGATGACGACCTGGAGCATCTGGTCTTTCTGCCTCTGCCTCCCGTGTGCTGGAGCTCCAGGCCTCCTGGCCGTGTGCAACGCTGAAGGCTGAGCCCAGAGCTTCTCGAATGTTAGACACACCACCAACAGAGCTGCATCCCAGCTTTTCTGAGGTGTGAGCCATCTAAACCTACTTGACTGTTTCTGAAACAGAACTTGCTGAGAACAGGTAGCTGACGACCCAAAGAGGAGGCTGGCTAGACACCAAGCAGATAGCAGTCTGCTCCATCTCCTTTCTTTCTATGATGAAAACCGTAATTCATTTAATGATATAAATCACATACAGAAAAAAATCTTAAATAAAATTAATTTTCAGATGGACAGTCATTACTTAAATAGAAAGGGAAAATTGTTAAAATAATATATCATGAATGAAAATGAGTCATTTCCAAACAGATACAGAAATTTTTCATGTGAAAGTATGCTTGAAATAATTATATATCAAGGATTGGCTCAACTATCAAAGGCTAGGCTCACAACCAAAAATATAAGCAGATTGTTTCTCAGGCTCAGAGGCAGTGAAGAGCTCGGTCTGCCCTTTCAGAGGACCCAACATCCAATCTTAGCGCTCACGTGGTGGCTCACAATCTGGAACTCTAGTTTCAGAGATCCCAGTGCCCTTTCTTGCTTCCCTAGGTACCACAGATGTGTGTTTTATAGGCATATATGCAGGCAACACACTCATACTCATTAAATAAACAAACAAACAAACAAATAAATAAATAAATCCCTCAGAGCAGAGGTTAGCAAACAAGGAAGAGAAGGGGTTGGGTAGAGACACTGGATTTAGAGAGGAGAAAGTTGTTCAATGAGAAAATGGAAAGTGCCCATCTGAGATCCCTTTGTGTGTGTGTGTGTGTGTGTGTGTGTGTGTGTGTGTGTGTGTGTGTGTGTGTGTGGCTGAGGGCGTGTGGGGATGCAGAGAGTCGACATCTGGTGTCTCCGTCACTCTCCACCTTACGTTTTGAAATAGGATTTCTCATTAAATGTGGGTTTCATCAATTCGTCTGTCAGAGGAGATAAACCCTCTCCTCTCCAAGTTGCTTTTGGTTAGCGTTTCTGAAACAACAGGGAAGCAAACCAGGATACTTGCCAAAGACACTAACTCACCAGAACCATATATAAGTACATAGAGTAATGATAATAACAAGGTTGAGTTTCCGTAGGAAGAGGCTCCTGAGGTACTTCTGGGTAAAGAAAGCCCAGGCTTCTTCCTCTGGTTGCTGTTCTTTGTTTCTCTTTACTTTAAACAGTTAGAAAAAAAGATAGTTTCATGGTGGTTATGCTAATTAGAAACAGCAGCATGAAACTTGGGTAGAACAGAGTACGTCCTTACAAGTCTGAAACCCTGGTTTGAAAAAGTCCCATTGTCCACTGGGGAAGAGGAAAGGGGTGGGAGAGAACTAGGGGATTAGGGGAGACAATGAGGTGAATGTGAGCAAAGGTGTCTGCATATATGAAAATGCCACAATGGAGCTCATTATGCTATGCAATTAATATGCACTATAAAAAAGTCCCATTGCTGCTGGTCACAAGAGCCTTCAGTGAGACCTGTGTGGGAGAATTGCACCCTAATCTGAGAACCAACTAAGATGAACTGCAGAAGGCTCAGCAGACCCTTCCTTCCTTGGAACGTATACTTTGAGAGGAAGGCAGAAAGTTCTGGAAACATCCAGAGTCTCAGGCAGCAGTAGTGGAGAACTGGGCCTCCCGAGACTTGCCGGGGTTTCTCCCAGGACTCCAGAAGGCTAGGACAGGGGAACCTGGACTCTGAGATCCTGAAGCGCAGACGGGCTAAGCATGTGCCCATGAGTCAGCATGTCTGAGTGTCAGCATCCGTCCCTCTTAGCTGTGTGACCCAGAGAAAGGTACTGAAGTTCTCTAAACCACAGGTTCCTCATTTGTGGAAGGGGAATAGATTCTGATTGCTCTCAACCACAAGGCTGGGGTGGGACAGAATGAGAGAATTCGTCTGAGAGAGCCTTAGCTGGATGTGTAGCAAGCACTGGAGAAATATGAGCAATGATTATGTAACTCCTCCTTGTTTCACAGGTGACAAAACTTGGCCCTGAGAGTGATGTGGTGTTTGTAAGGTGGTCTGGTTTGCCGGAGAGCCAGGCCTGCGTCTGCACGCTCTTTCTCTGTCCCGCTGCTGATGAAAAGCGTTGCTAGTGTCAGAAACCAAAGCCAAATTCTGGGCTCAAACCCCAACTCTTCCACTGTCTGATGCTAAACGCAAGAGGAAAACTTTTTTTAAAAAAAATTCATTAATATGTTTATTTAGTGTGCTAAGAATTGACTATGGCCACACATATACAAGCATGTTATACAAGGACTCTACCACTGAGCCTTGTCCCCTTGTTTGGGGACACCTCCACTGTGTTACAAGGTCTGAGACGAAAGGCCATGTGACTGCACTCACGAACCTAGCAAATGAAATCTCCCTGCTACCCCCTTTCTATATCTTCTTCTTGCCTTCCAAGTCAGGCTCTCAGAATCTTCAAGTGGAAGAAAGCCACAGGCAAGCCTCCAGCCTTCTACTGGAGCGTCCATGGGCTAATGAGATGACTCGGTGTGCAACGTTGTTTGCCATCAAGCCTGAAAATTTGAGTCGATCCCCAAGCACCCCACGGTGGAAGGAGAGAACCAACTTCCCAACTTGTCTTCTGAGCACCACATGCATGTCATGGCACACATATTTGCTTACATGTCCACACAATAAATAACTTAGAAAATAGGATATACTCATGATTTCTCTGTACCGGCCTTTGTTTCAGGGCCTCGGGAGAGCCGGCCAAACTCAACAGGTACACGCTCATAGTCCTAGAGGGTACACGAGAGGCATGTGGAAACTTGAGTGGGGTAGCTGGAGTCTGGGAGAGGCTGTAGAAGTAGGGTTGAACCTGAAATGTGGGGAGGGTCCCAGTGGGGATCGGGGAGAAGTTGAGTTGCTGAAGCAGTCCGGCAATGCCTGTGGCTGTACGTGTGACTTCTAACGTGAAGAGCAGAAGATGGTCACAAGATCCAGGTAGCCGGGCCTCTGTGGGTGATGACGTCAATGGGTCATCACCGCAGGTCCCATCCAGCTCCTTAAGGCGAACAAGAACGTCTTCCATAGCTGCTCGTACTGTTGGGTTAGACAGTGCTAGAACTTTGAAGACAGAGGCTGCCACCCCTCCTGTGTCAGGCCTCCTTCCAGGGCACCCTACAAAGGATGAAGGATAACCCTGGTGTGTAGCATCTTCACCCTCACTGAAGTGGGCTTAGAAGGGTCCTCTCAGCCTCAGGGCTGCCCATGGCCTTGGTTGAGCTCATATGGCTACTGTGTCATGGATCAGTATCCTCTGTCCCACCCTGCTGTGACCATCAGACTATTCCAGATGGTCTCCAGGGATGAGAGGGTAATTTCTTAGGAAAATGAGTCACTGGAACACAGGGTGGGGCGGGTGGAGGAAGAGAGGATGGTACTGGAGGGCTTGCCAAGAGACAGAGGGTCCAGGAAGTGTGATGCTGGGAGGAGTCCTCAGAGACGGCAGGTGCAGAGAGGATGATGCTACGCCAAGAAATAGTGGGAAGAGAGAAAATGATGCTGCAGGAGTGTCAGGAGACAGTGGGTCCAGGGCAGGGCAGGGCAGGGCAGGATGCTTCAAGCCCACACCATATGAAGACTAGTGGAGATTGATGAGGGACTCAGACAAACTGGATGGAAGCATGCTGCTGGATCTCCCAGCTTCAGATCATGACCCTCTACAGTCTGTTCTCACACCATTTAGAATAAAACACGTCTTGTTACTAACTAGCTTAAAACCCTCCAAAGGTTCCTCAGGCACTGTGAATAGAACCCATCAGGGTATCGCTCTGATCCATGAGATTTGTCATAACTTATTCTTTCTCACTCTCTTTTCTTTCCTTGCATATGTGTGCCTGTTCGGGTACTCACGTGAGGTTAGAGGGCAGCCTCGGGTGGTATTTCTTGGGCACTGTCCACCTCATTTTGAGAGATAGTCTCTGATAAGTTTGGTGCTGGTAGATTGCACAAGCTTGGCAGGTTAGCCAGCCTCACAGATAGGTACTCACTGGCTCCGCCCCCACATCCTTCAGGGTTTTTTTTTTGTTATTGTTCAAATATTACTTTCTCAGTGAACTTTTCCCTGACTGCTCACCCTGACTGTTCAGTTTCCTCTTCCCAGCATTATGTGCTTGTTTTTTCTGTTTCATCTTCCCCTGTGTTGATGTGGCTCCTGTAGAGAACTGATCCGTGATTTGTTTCTGTGTCTTTTTGTTTTCTGTTTGTTAAACTCTGTACAGAGGGAGGCCCCTGGCCACAAAGAGAACCGGTGTTCCAGTCCACAGTAGCTGTTCAGTAAATGTTTTACAGATCGGTTTGTGACTTGCGACAGTAAGAACAGGAGCAGGTCAGGTTGCTGGCTGCGGAGGTGCGTGATCTCAGGACAGGTTTGTGTATGGAACTGTTTCCCTTGCAGAACACGCTTGTTGGAACCTAATGTTTTCAACAGTTCTCCAACTCTAGAAACCTTGAGGAGGCAACAATTAAGGATTCAGACTGATGAAGGATGGGGGGGGTACACTTCCCAGGACGTGAGTCAAGAGACAGGTGACAGGGTGCAGAGAAGTGACCGAGAGAGCAGTGGGTAGGCACCAGAACTGGCCAGCGAGGACTCCACCAGGGGTGTAGGGAAAGTAATCGAACTAGTTACTCAACTTCTCTGGATTTGCTTTGTGTTTTAAGGGGAGAAAGTCCATCAGGCCTTCCTCTTCGGCAGGTTATTGTGGGGACTGAAGGCGATCATCATGCAGGTTACCCAGAGGCGTGTTACCCAATGCATGCAGTGCTGTGGGGCAACAGAGGAGGAAGTGTTGATGTCTGCGTGGCACCTAGGGGAGGGTGCATGGAACGGAGGGAGGGAGAGGTTAGGAGGATCTTGACCCTCTGGCAGAACTGGCAGAATGGCAGTTGAGTGGAGGCAGGGAGCAAGGAGGTGTTTCCTGGGACAGGGGGCGGAGACCTGGCAGCTATAGGCTCCCCCAGGATTCAAGTTCCTTGAGCTTCTGCAGGCACTGAGCGACTTCAGTACTCCCGCTGTGACCATCACCTGTGGGCACTACCTGCCAGCACTTTCAGCCAGTACCTGCAGCCGGCACCTGCATCGGGCCCCAGCAATGGCGGACCAGGCGCCCTTCGACACGGATATCAGCACCCTGACCCGCTTCGTCATGGAGGAGGGCAGGAAGGCTCAGGGCACGGGCGAAATGACCCAGCTGCTGAACTCGCTCTGCACCGCGGTCAAAGCCATCTCATCCGCGGTGCGCAAGGCGGGCATCGCACAGCTGTGAGTTAGGCCTCTGGTGGCTGTGTCTGGTCTGTTAGAGCTCCTGGGGGTTGCTTCTCTGACCCCCTTGCTGGTAGTAAATGTGACTATTTGACAGCTGAGATTCCTGTCTTTTGCCCTGCTGCACGCAAGCCTTCATTCTCCTTCCTCCGTGTGATGGAGCAGCCCCCCCCATCCCCCCGGGCTGTCTTCCAGGTGCACAAGGGCCCTAGCCCTCTTCTGGTCTCAACTCTCCTTGTAGCTCCTTCCAGTCTCACGGTAAAAGTGGGCGATTTACCAGCTGCCCACCTGGACCTCAGACAGAAAGTGCTAGCACAGGCACTTTCCTCTGCTTTCCTTTTAACCCCTGTTACTCTCTTTGAGCCCCAAGATAAATTTCTAATCCCATATCATCCTTGACCTAGATTAGTCCCGTTAAGAGTACCCCGCCTTCTGGCAGTCTGGGAAGGAGCAGATGCCCACAGTGCCCTAGGCGCTCCCTCTTTCCGGGGCTAGCGTAGAGGCTCACCTCGTGGGCAACAAAACGTCTCCCTATTTACATTAATGCCATGAGCAGATCTTACCCAATTAGTGAAAAGTTCAAAGACAGGGCAGAAGTAGTAGATTGCTTTTGATGGAGCCAAGGAATCAGTCTCCTTCAGAACAATTTGGCGGCCTTGCTGTGCAGACCCTCCTTCAGGGGCAGTTGGGGAGGATCTGAGATTCTGCCTTTCCAAAGTTTCCTTGTGGTGGGTGATTTTATTATTATTATTATTATTATTATTATTATTATTATTATTATTATTATTATTATTATTATATTGTTCTAGAACTTACTATGTGTAGACCAGGCTGACCTTGATCACACAGAGATCTACCCACCTCTGTCTCCCGGGTGCTGGGATTAAAGGTGTGCATCACCACTCATGGTCGCTGATTTTAATGCTTTGGTCTATATTTCATACTGTAGGCAGTAGAAACTGAAGGAACATGGAGTCTCAGAGACACCTTCCTGTAAACTACACAGCTCTTTTTCTCTTTTCTCTCTTTTTCTTCTTTCTTTTATTTTCTTTGCACTGTCTTGAGCAATGTTTGTTGTCTAAGTGGACCAGATACCACTGAATGGAACCTGAGTTTTCAGATTACCTGTATACTTCCTTATGATTTCTCATGCCTATGAACAATGCAGAAACTATGTGAGGTTTGTAGCTAACTTGAGCATATAATTCTTTGAAAAGCATTTTTAAACAACATGACATGCGTTGTTTGTTTCTTTATGCGTTTATTTCTCAGAACCTCTGATTCTACTGTGTGGCTTGGTTGAGATAAATCTTAAGAATGAAACACCTGGTCACACTTACTTTCGGGTGCAAAGTGGGGCTGTGTCGTGTTAGAGAAAGCTAGGAACAGGTATGTTAGAGGTGAGGACTCCTTCGCTGTTTTGTTTGTGGCCCTAAGGAGTCCCTCAGCAAGCACTCAGATAAAGTCCCACTTCAAATGAAATCTGCAGCACACAAATTTAACTCTCCGAGGACCTGGGGGCTTTGAAAGAGATAGAAGTTGGCATTTTTTTTTACATTATTTTAAAGTGAACCAATACTGGTCACAATCCCAGAGAGACATAGAAACCCTGAATCTGCTGTGAGATATCCCACTTTTTAACTAACCTCAGATAATGGGAGTGGGGTTTGGTAGAAAGTGCTAGTTTTGGCACAGAAGAGAATGTGTATTAATAGTTTAGATGGTCAACACACCAGTTTTGACAATAGTATTGCAGATTCCTTAAAGAGTTGTACTCATTGACAAAAACACCAAGCCATTCAAAAGATACGAAGGACAAAGACCACCCTCCCCAACGCTTCATGTGCTAAATCCTTGAGGTATCCATTGCTAACTGGTGTTGACTGTTTTCTCAGATACTTGTTTATGCTCAAGTAAATGTCTATCTGAACATGCATTTACACATTCCTATGTAGCTGACCAACGAAACAGGACTGTATTTACCGTGTTTATCTCTACTTAAGTAATGAACATTTTCAACCATCCAGGGTGTGACATCCTCGACCTTCTTTGGAACTGCTGCAAGGTGTTTCACTGAGCAGACACCTCCTAAGTAACAGAATCATTCTGCAATTTTGTGGCATTTAACTCTACCACTCTGGTTGTTACGATGGTAGACGAGGTGCTGATGATGGCTACACGGGTAGCTGATGGGAAGAAGCTGAATTCTTGCGGGACAGGAAGCATGTGACTAGTCACAGTGTGGCCTGCAGTCAGACCACTACTAGCCCGATAGGATCTCGACAGGCCTACAAATTATGTTCATTTGGGCTTTGAAGTGTTGAATGAAGAGCCAGTGTGCCTTCAAAGAGCTTATTAATGATGTCAATTGGCCTTAGAAGAGCGTGCACCCAGAAGGATGGGATGGTTGCAGTTCCTGCAAGAACCTCATCAGAACCAGTTTTAAAAGCTCAGCCTGATGTCTCACAGGGAATCAGCAGAGTTATAATTATGGATCATGCTGCTACCCTGTCTCAGTCAACCTCAAAGTCGCCATTATTATCATCTCCCTTGCTTCTAATGATACAATATCCTGAGGCAGCATCTCATAAAGCCCTGGTCAGGTCGTGAGCAAGGGAAGGCTAGAAGTAGGGAGTTGGAGGAGAAGGCATGGGAAATGGGTGGGAAAGATGGAGTGACCAGAGGTATAGTAGCAGACAAGGCAGGGGAAGGACCTGGCAAAGGTGAAGAGTGGATTGAATTTGAAAGACATTGAGGGGTGTTCTCAAAGAACTGGTTCTAGCAAATGGGAATAGAATCATGTTACCAAACATGAAAGCAATACAAAACTCCAAAGGGACATATAAGGAGGAGTTGACTTCTAGAGGCTGGGAGCAGTGAGTGAACGTGGAATTCTGAAAGCCTTGTCATAGGCTATTGTAGAACATACAGACAGTCTCGGGGCATCCAGGTCACTGGACTCAGCACCTTGGTCCCGAGAATGTCACCACTGGTTATAGAAGAGTAGGTACATGCTGAACCAAGGAGCTCATTTTAGAGAGAAGGAGCTGGGCTTAGATTCCTGGGCTGACCTTTAATTAAGGTGGTGATATGGATGGGTGGTGAAGCATGTGTGAGCCTCAGTTTCCCCTCTGGTTGTCAGAGAGGGACAACTGCTCTTGAACCGTTGAGTGCTGTAGTGCTGTGTGAAGACAAAGGGGTTTGCTAGTCACACACAGATTCATTCCTGCTTTCCTAATGTCTTTTATTTATTTCTCCTGGAAACTGTTTTCTTTGTGCTTTGTCTTCCTTCTATTTTGCAGCTGCCCACATACATACCAGCTGGAATATATTTCAGGCCATAACATAAGGAATTTTGTGTGTGTGTGTGCGCGCGCGTGTGCATGTGTAAGTCAGAGCTAAACCTTTGCTGCTGTTCTCAAAGGGCATCTACCTTGTTTGTTGAGGCGGGGTTTCTCATTTTCCTCAGTTCACTTGCTGGCAAGGATAGGCAGGCTGGTTGGAGAGCTTCTGGGATTTGCCTTTCTCTGCCTCCCCAGCATTGAAATTACGATCGTGTGCTACCATGCTCTGTTTTTAAAACATGGGTTCTAGGGATTGAGTTCAGAAATAAATGTTGTGTGGCAAACACATTAAGTGAGGTGTTTCTCCAGCTATGTTTCTTTTTTATATATGAGAGCTTCCTTACTTGACAGAGGAAACCTATAAAGAAATTCAGTTTTAAGTTTGGAATGGTGGGCTGGTCAATGCATGCTGACACCTGTCTTCACATGTGCAGAAGTCATGGTACAAAACTGCTTAGAACAGTATCAGATTCTCTCTTGTTTCTTGGCTTCTCTGCACCATATGACTTGAGTGTATTGCAAATCTCATTCCAGGGCAGACTCAGAGCCGGCCTCATGCCCTGACGTCTGCCCATCTGCACTCTGCATGAACAAAAGCCAGGGCTGGGCTCTGTGGCCCTGAAAAGAGCATGTTTGGCACCTCTTCCATGCATTTCTTAACTAACCCTTGGATTTTCCCCCTGGATGAATGGTTGGTCATTTACCAGAGGATCAATCAATAACAGAGTGGAGGTGGGGTTACCTGGGACTTCAGTGATAAGACTTAAATCATAGACTTAAGTAATAACCTCCCTCCCCTTGCCCTTGGTTAGATGTTCTGAAAATAGTATGGTCCTCCCGCATGCTGCTACACACAGCTCTGGTCTCGACACTGGAGGACGGGAACTAGCCTGTCAGTCAGGAAGTCAAGGGTGTCGCACAGGGCTTGTTCATCAAGTGTAAGGTCCTGGTGGTTTCAGTCCTGCTGTTCAAGGCCAAGGCTGCAGCTCAGAGGAAAGTGCTTATCTAGCATGGAAGGGGGTAATCAGAAGTTCAAGGTCATCCTGGTATACTTAGGCTACCCGAAAACTTCCCTTCCCTGCAAATCCACCCAGCTTCTGGCTCTGACAGACCTGGGCTCCTCTCTGCTGTGGTGGGAGAAGCTGCTTTTTCAGCAGTTGGTGGAAAGAAGATTGCTAAGAGTAAGAGACGAGTGCTCAGCCCCGAACAGAGCATATGTATTTATTCTCCTACCACCAAGGCTCCGGGAAAATCTCGGAAGAAGAGGCAGAAAGAATGTAAGAGCCAGAGAATGGGGAGGAGCGCTGTGAAGTGCTGTCTTCTAGACAACTTGGCGATAGTGAACCCACAGAAGCTGCACAAGACCTACAAAGCCCAGAGTAGATCTCTGGCCCCACCCCTCCCTGAGGATCTATCAGCAATGGGTATCTGCCAGGGGAGACTCATTCTGTTTGGAGAATGTGGGGCTATAGAATTCCCATGATCTAGTGGATGACCCCACGTCCATGCTCATGTGGGTAGAATACTAACTAGGCTTAGAGGATGTAAAAACAAAGACTTAAAATCAGAAGGAGCATTTTAAGGGATGTTGGGAGAGCTGGTAGGTGTTGATTCAGTCATATTTCATTGCGTACATGTATGAGATTCTCAAAAATAAAGAGAAAAATCAAAAACCAGAGTGACTGAAGACCTTGCTTCTTCTGTGAACATCTTAAATCTGCCTATAAAACACCAGAGGCTTCATGGCCAAGGAGCAGCTCCTGCCATGCTAGAAGCTATATGCAAACTTTGTATAAAATACCAATACTTAATACAAATTTCTGAAGGTTTAAACATATTGCACAAATTAACCCGCCCTCTAAGGAATCCCATGTTCTATTAATGAAAATAGTTTATACTTTCAAACTTTGAGTTTGACAGTAAAAGTAAAAGATGAGATACGCAAAGTACTTCCTAAGGCTAGTGATAGTCCCTGGGCTTCAGAGAGAGAATGCTTGTGTCTCTAAAAGCTCAACTCTTGGCTTTTCTCACTCTAACTGCTTGAGCTGAAGGATCAGCTAATTTGAAGAGAATTGAAGTGAAATGCCGTAGGACTCAAAGGAGCTATTTTTTCTCCTTCATGTCATTTACTTGTGATGACAATCCTATGTTGGCCATCTTCTGAGAAGTTGTCTGCGAAGTGGTTTGGAACTGGTCCCCCACCCACCCACCCAGCGACAAACGGTTTAGAGCTGGTCTCTCCCCACCCAGCACCAATCATTCGCTTAGCAGATGCCTCTGGGAATGCTAAGAATATTCTTGCCTGTCATTTTAGGGAGTTAGACATTTTACAGACACATCTGTAGACCAGGTGTGTCACTCTGTTTCTGGCTCAGTTTATCAGGAGAGCACAGCCAGGGAGTTTGAATGGGTTGACAAGGATCACATACCTGGTAGGGGGAACATACAGAATTTGATTCAGGTCTTTGTGCCACAGACTCCTTGCTAGGATTTCACTTTGCTTCTCAGCACAGATGGGTTCATGTTGACAGAACTTGGGGTCGGGGTAGGATGATAATACTTCTTGAATGTCTGCCTACATAGGCATGGGCATTATTTCGAGCTTTTGGCCTTTATCAACTCATTCTCCACATCCCCACACACGATGAAGCTGATTGTCTGTATTCCCATGTTATAGTGGAAGAACCAGAGGCCAGAGGTATGAAGTGACTTGCACAGGGCTGTTAAGCAGTCGAGCTGGAACACGAATCCTGGTGATCTAGAGTTCTGGCCTGTGGCTTTGACTGTCACTGCTGAGTTTGTCTGACACGCTGATGGGAGGGAAAAGCCACTGTCCTTGCCTGCACAAGTTTGTGATGGAGGTACACCTTAGTTTTTTTTTTTATTTGTTGTGTGTGTATGTGTCTATGTGTGTGTATGCATGCATACTATAGTATGTATGTGGAGGTTAGAAGACAGACTGTGGGAGTCAGTTCTCTCCTTCCACTATGTGGGTCTTGGGGATTGAACTTAGGTGGTCAGACTTGGCAGCAGGTTTCTTTACCTGCTGGGCCAACTCTTCAGTCCAGGAGGCACACGTTGATGGAGCCATATGCTCATGTAAAATAGCTTTGTGTTGCATTAGGGCTCAGAAGGCAGAGTTGGGAAGAGAAAACATTACCAATACCATTGAGTTTAGAGTTCTTGAAGCCTCTTGCCCTTTCTTTTTTTTTATTTTAATTTTTTTTTGTAATTTTATTAAATTATAAAAGTTTCCATTTCCGCCCTTCCTCCCACCACCCTCCCACTCCCCCCACTCCCTCTCCTCCTCCCTCTCCATCCCTAAGAGCAGTCAGGGTTTCCTGCCCAGTGGGAAGTTCAAGTTCCTCCCCCCTCCCTCCAGGTCCAGGAAGGTGAGTGTCCAGACGGACTGGATCCACAAAATCCAGTATATGCAGAGGAAACAAGTCCCAGTGTCATTGTCAATAGCTTTTCACAAAGACTCCGGGCCAGCCACATCCAGAGAATCCGGCCACATTCCGAGAATCTGCCTCTTGCCCTTTCTGAATCCATCCACTCAAGACATGATTCTTGAGCACTTGCACATTGGTTTTGCTCCTGGAGCTAAGGATACGAGCTGCCAGAAATCCTCTTTCGTTTAGGCTCCGGAACTGTGAATTCTCGGATGTGTAAGGTTGGTTCCTTTAGCAAATACCACCTGCACTTAGCTTGCACCCCTGGGCCCCGGCTCTAGCTTCAGACCTCCCTAGAAACAAAACAGGCTGCTGCATCCCCAGATGGAGGCCTATGTGCAGACAGTGGTTGTTGTGCCGACCCAGCCAGTCAAGCAAGATACAGTGCAGCGATTTCGAAATACGCAAGTCACTGTGCTGTATTGGTCATCACTATCTTTTCTAGTCTCGAGAGTCCTGATGCTGACTGAGCTGTGCACGAATCTACTGAGGCTTAACACAGAACCCTCTACATACAATGAAAACTCTCTAAAACTGACTACATCCACAGGCCTTGTTTTAGATCTTTGAATGCCAGCTGAAGTCCACACACATCTAAACACAGCTTTAATGAGCTTTGACACCAATGGTTCAGGGTCCTGCACCCTGGTGTGCAGGCAGCTTGGCTGTGTCTGGGTAGAACATTTGAATTCTGTTGCCCACATTAGCGTCCTGTGGTGCTTAGGTCTGGGCAGACACTCCATCCTTTTGCCTTCTGCCTACTGCGTTGCAGGGGGCCTCAAGCCATTTTCCCCTTTTATAGCCACTGTGTTTGGAGGTTTTGCCTTTGAAACCCAACGAAAGAGAGCCAGGGAGCAGTTCGGCGATGTTGCTATTCTTTCCAGAAGTAACTCCCATTAGTACAAGCTTCCCTAGCAGCAGAGCCATGGCCCCACAGCAGCCACTGCTGCTGACTCCAGTTCTGCTGCGGTTATGGAAGGGGCTGAACCCAGACGTATCTGCCTTGCTGGGGTCCTTGTTATCATCATTTTTCATATATCTCTTGTTGGTATCAGGACTCAGCTGGCCCTGGGCAAAGCACCTGTGGACAGGAAAACATCATTTTCCACCTTGTTCTGGTCTCAGAGAACCAAAAGGGATCCAGGTGGTGTGTGAGAGCCTCCCCTCTATCAAGGGCTGCTCCCTGCAGAGAAGGGAGGGCCCTGGGACTCCCATGTCCTCCTGCAGTCTGCCTGAAGCTTTGGTTGAGAGAACATAGCCGATTCATTCTCTAAGCCCTGGTTCAGTGGGACAGACAGAGGTCCCACAAACCGATGTGTTGTTGCTTCTGTTGGCAAGCTTCACTGCTCTCCACAGAATATATAGTGGAGACGATGCCAATCTATCCTTCCAGGCTTTGGGGAAGGATGACCAGCAGCCTGCAGAGACCAATGGTTTCTAGAGGATTGGGTAAGAGTGTATGGATCTGGAATTGTGTGGAGAAGATAAACTCCATGTGCGTGGTGACTAATTTTCATTGTCAGCCCGTCTGGATCCGACCGGATCTAGAACCAGAGGGGATTGGTGAGGTACGTTTCTGAGTGTTTTGGGGAGGGCATTTCTGGAAAGGATTAGATGAGGTGAATTGTGGGTGGTTTCATTCTGTTGACTAGGGCCCGGATGGTCTGAAAAGAAAGCCAGCTAAGTGCTGGAACTCTCCTGCTCTCTGCTTCCTTAACCTGAAGTGCAAAGACGCTCCCTCCTGCAGCCAGGCTTCCTGCTTAGGCCACGGCACAGGACAGCAAGCAGCCACGGGCTGAATTCTCTGAAACTGAGTTCTCTTAAGTTGTTTTTTCTTCAGGTATTTGGTTACAACTACAAGCAAGTAGCTGACACAAGACGCTCTTCAGATCTTTACTTCCTTGAGGGCTCCTTTATTTATTTGCCGCGTGTTTGTATGTTTGTGCACGTGTGCATTTGTGGTATGAGCGTGGAATTATGAGGACAACTTGCAGGGGCCAGCTCTTTCCTCAGGTCGTCAGTGTTGGCAAAAGTACCTTAACCTGCTGAGCCATCTTGCTGCCCCCTTGAGAGTATTTTTAAGGGATTTTTTTTTTTTAATCCTCTGTCAAACCTACAAACGCCTCCAATTTTTCTGGCCTTTCACTGGCCGGTTGTTCCTCTGAGCCAGCAGTCCTTCTGAGGAGCCCCCAGGAGTGTGGTGAGGGATGTCACTGGCTAGAGCAATGCTGTGTGGAGTGGAGAGGGACAGAGGCCTGGCTGTGAGGCAAAGGCGCCCAGCTATGATCCATACATTGCTCTGAACGCCAAGGTAGTATCATTGCCTGACAAATGGAAATCCACTCTCCTGAGCCCAGTGTCTACCTTCAAGTCATGCCGTGTTTCCTTGGGGGCTGTCTTAGTACCTGCCCTCACACTCCATGTCCTTGAGAAGTTGCACAGTGAATAATCTTGGAGTTTGAAGGTTTCTGGAAAGGACTGTCCTTCTAGAAGAGGCAGGCCCACACTGGGGGCAAAGAAGAGCTCTGAAGGAAGATGGAGGAGCAGGGTCACCCAGTTGCCACCACTTCATTGCAGGGATAGGGCTGGTCTCCATACTGCTTAACCCTGTCGAGTGTTGTCTGGCACACAGGACTCTCATTAAGGACAGGCCTCTGTGACCCTTGACTTCCTGAAAGCTGGCTTCTCTGTGACCCCAGGGTCAAGCCTTCTCAAGGGCACACTATGGACTTGACTTATCAAGTCACCTCTGCCGATAGCACTGAAAACTTCCACAGCACAGGGCAAGATGCGTGATGCCAGGCCTCATGGAATTTACGGTTTGGTCAAATGTTGAGGCTGAATGCTCGGAAAAATCAGCTGAGGGGGTCAGGGCCTCTCATTACTGCATCTCATGAATTTTTTGGATCCAGGCATGACGGGAGAAAGACCTCAAAAGTTTTAAAAACGCACTTTTTAGATGTTTATACAGCAGGAAGCCCCTTTCTTCTGGAGATGCTTAAACCTTTGCTTTGCAATCACTGCTGGCTGGTTCGGGGTCTTCTGGGATTTGGGGGTGTCTCCTCTTTCTTAAAAAACAGCAACAAAAACCGAAACAACGAAAACAAAACAACAGAACGCTAAATTCCACACAGTTCGAAGACAGGTACTGGGTGCTTTCCTGACCATCCAAATTAGTTACCCACCCCATTACCTGACTTCTGCTTCTTCCTGACTATCACACTCATTTGGGAACAGCCATTCTTGCTTGTCTTTCCTCACTAAGCTCCTCGAGGCCAGGGGCCTGTTCAGCACTGCAGCCCCAGGACAGTAGAACTCCGGGAAGTTATTTGTAGATTTGATGAAGGCATACGTAGGCTTCTAAGTCAACGGCACTGGGGTACGGGAGTAGGTGGTCCTGGGGGCTGTGGAAAGGAGGTCCATTCTTCTCACAAACTGTGGTTTGCTATGGTCTGCGTTTCAAGGGATCGTGTGCTGGGAACCCAGTCTCCAGTATGCTGGTGGTGTTGAGAGGTGATGGGGCCCTTAAGAGGTGGGACCCAGTGGGAGGTGGCATGCTGGCTTCCCCCTTACCTCCCCCGCCTCGCTTCTTGTCTCCCCTGTGACCTCTCCTTCGTCCAGGTAGTCTAGCCATGGGTGTCAGCCACCAGTGAGGTGACACAGGCAAAAGGCTTATTGTCAAAGTTGGGGCTGTGCTTGTGCCTTCCATCTCCCTCATCGAAGCAGCTCGCTGTTGCTTCAGGTTCATCACAGTTGTGACAAACTAGGAGACAGTGTCTGTCTGCAGTGCTCCAACCCTCTGCCTGGGGCTCTCCTCTCCTCTGCTCCATGTCTCAGGCTCCCCAGAGCGGTTCCCCTCAATCTGTATTTCCTATTTTCTAGTTAGATGATGACAGTGATCTAGTGATGATGGCATCATCTAGTGACGATGGTAGTGGTTGATGCTAACAAATGAGCCAACCAGGCCTTTCGCTTGGAGCCAAGACGGTTTGAGCTCTTTGTGTGGTTTTTCTAATGGCGGCCTCACGTGGGAGATACCATTCCTTCTGTGCACACACAAGATGAGAGGGAGGTTGGAAACCAGGGATTCACAGAGCTGATATCGGTCTGCACAGGGGACTGTGCATCCTACATGCCTGGGTCCTCACCTGTCAGTACTGTTCCCCTTCTGAATCAATGGTGGCTATCATGGTGGCAATCTCAAGCGAGAACGCTTGATCAAGGTGGAACGCTGTCACCATGGTGCTAGCGAAGAAGAAGCTCCCGGGATGGTGATCCTACCAAGTATCGAGATACACTCTTCCACCAGTGTGTCTTTACAGTGGATTTCAGAAAGAGATAGTGTACAAAGAGACCCAAAGGCAGACACAGGCTGCCAGTGTACCCGCTGCTGGGTCTCAGTGAAAAAAGAGTGGCAGGCAGAAGAGAAGAAGTGGAGGGCGGGATACTGTTCTCCAGGCTAGAAGGGAGTGGCCATGACTGTGGTTGATACTGGCGAATGAGTCAACCAGACCTTTTGCTTGGTCATTTCTAGACTGGGCCGTGCAGAAGCAAGTTAAGTTTCAAGGGAAAAATACGTTTTCAACAGCTGAAGCAAGGGACTGTAGCGTTTGCCCAGCTGGTCGAGTACCTGAGTAGCCTGCACAAGGCTCTGGCTTGGATCCTCAGCTCCTAAGGTTTGGGTGTGAAGGTGGAAGCAGGAAGATCAGATGTTCAAGGTCATGCTCTGTTCTATAGAGAATTCATGGCCAGCTGGGCTACTCGAGACCTTGTCTAAAAGAGAAAAGAGCAGTTGAAGCAACGAGTCACTGAGGCAGTGACAACCAGTTCCCAGGACATGCCAACGACATCCCAGGGTGCCATCGTGCCATTGTGCCCCTACTCCCTTCCAGCTCCGTGGCTAAACCCTCACATCCACTCTCTCTGTTCTTTGTCTCCTTCCTGTGTCTTTCATCAACCTGCCTTCCCCTCATCCAAACAAAACCAGGCTGCATTCTGGATGAGCCCATAAGATTCTGGGACTTCTGCAGTGGTTGACTTGGAGGTAGCTCACAAGGAGAGTAAGAGCTCAAGCTTCTCAACCCTTCCCCTCTGGAGGTCCAACTCTAAACAGAAGCTGAGGATCATAAGAGCATGCACTCTGCCTGCCTGTGCGGTCTGAAGTCTATGGGTGTTGGCAGTCCATCTTTCTCCTCCCCAAAACAGCGTGAGACTCCGTGTCTTTCAGGATGATTTCTATCACAAGCCAAAGCATCCCCTGGGTTAGCGCATACACCAGGCTCACTCCAACCCAGGCTTTCTTGCTATTTTTTTTAAACTGATGCGTTAAACTTCTACATGTGGGGATAAACATTGTTTCCTGCACAAAACAGACGGCATAAAAAGTCACCCCTTATTATGTGTACAGCACAGACACAGTGAGAAACACACCGTGTGAAAACAGCACGGCGCTCTGATCGTGGGGGAGGGGACAACTGTTTTAAAAGGTTTAGTAGGGGCACGATAAAGATTGGGAGACATGAATCTGACTCGGGACACGTGTGCTCTTCGGAGCAGTGTCCCCAGCCCTTCTGCCAACCCTTCCAGGCAAGGGGACCGTGACACGCCTGTTTTCTTCTTCCAGATCCACTCACTCACACTCACCCTCAGTGGGGGCGGGGGTTCCGGTGGCCTTGGCTTATTTTCTGTGGTTTTTTTTCCCTCTAGCTATGGCATTGCTGGCTCAACCAATGTGACGGGGGATCAGGTGAAGAAGCTGGATGTCCTTTCCAATGACCTGGTTATCAATATGCTAAAGTCGTCCTTCTCTGCCTGTGTTCTTGTGTCTGAAGAGGATAAACATGCCATCATAATAGAGCCCGAGAAGAGGGTGGGTCCATGTCTGCCCTGCTGAAGGCTTGCATGTAGCCATTTTCCTTTCGGACTGCGTGCAAGATTTTGTCTGCTTCTCCAAGCTAGATTTCTAGGGATTACACGAGCTCCCTCTGTTTGGTCTTCCTGCCCTCCCAAACCTCTGAACTCTGTCCCAGAGGCTCCATTGACCCTGTTCTCCCCACTTCTCCAGGGTGTCTCCCTATTCCCGAGTAGTCACTACTGTGTTTAGGTGTCTTCAAAGCCTGGTGTCGGCTAACTGCCTCTTTGATACGGCCAGTTCCCAGACCTCATGAGACACCCACTGCCAAGCTGAATTGGCTTCACATTCCATCCCTAGCTCAGGCATTGGGATTCCCTGGAGGTCGGATTGCTTTGTGAGGGCAGAGAACAAGAGATAGCTCATATGACCCAGTGTCTAGCTCCAGCCTGGCATGCTGTAAGGCTCAATGACAAACAGCTGGGGAAGGGTTGGAGCAACCGCTGGGGAAATGACCAACATTGCAGAGAAGCTCAGGGATCTGAACATGACATGTTACAGGAAAGAGTTTATCCAGCTCTTATAAGACAGTGGCAGCTAATAACACAAACCCGAGACTAGGAGCAGTTACATTTATTGTCTTTCCCTGATCAAGGTGTATTGGGGCTATGGACGAGTAGAATTAGGAAAGACAACCAGAAGCTGATTAAACGTTCAGCTGTTGACCTTAGTAAAGGGCAGGAACCAGCCTAGGGATGCGCTCCACAGTGATGCGCTCACAACCCTTCTAACACATTGCTGCATGCCACACAAGTCCTGATCCAATTCGTGGCCAATTATCCAGCACTCCCACCTGTGCTGCAACACGCCATCACAGCGACTGCAGTCCCATTTTCCTGCATCCATGGTCATGAGTTGTTAAGGACAAGCAGTCAAGGAGTCCCCTGGATCTGGGGCGGAACAGTAAACACAACCTCCCTCCACACACACACACACACACACACACACACACACACACACACACGCACACACGCACACACCTAAAGACGCTAACTGGAGATGGAAAATGAGTTGGTAAACTGGCTCCTCTGAAAAATTTCTCCAATTTGTTGTATTTTAAAAAAACTTAAGGGTGTAAATGTTCAAAGGCTGAACTGCATGCTTGGAGTTGGAGTCACAGACGGAGCTTGGAATAGCTGTTCAGGGAGCTTGAGATCTGGGGCTGGCCAGCCCACGTGCGCACTGAGGCTTTGCTCCCACCACCACATGGGGCCACTTCTTTCCAGAGTCATAGCAGGGGTGTTGTTGAGAAATCTGTGCACTACCATTTTATGTAGCACCTCCCAAACCGAGTGACAAATGCTTTACAGACCCAGGTGCTAAGGGTCTCGTCCCTTCCCCTAAGGCATTAGTTCTTTGCCTTATAAGTAAAGAGAAACAAATGAGGATTTTTGGTTTTTTTTTCTTCCTTTGGCTGCCAGGACACTCTCAAACCAAAATCATGATTCTGTTATACCAGTGATGTAGGAAGTTATGATTTAATTATCTGTGTTCTACCACTTTTATACTTTCTATTTTAAATGTTTTCTCTGCCTGAGATTTATTTGCCTGTCTGTCTATTCTTCCATCCTCTGACAGAATATCATGAACAAATAAGACCATATATCTCATCTTGTCCTGGAGAGTTCATTCAATGTGTACTTACCTGGCTTGCATTTTGTTTTCTTTGCCCAGGGTAAATATGTTGTCTGTTTTGATCCCCTCGATGGCTCATCCAACATTGACTGCCTTGTGTCCATTGGAACCATTTTCGGCATTTACAGAAAGGTAAAATATGGTGTACAAAGTCTCTGGTTTTGATCAGGAAATGAATGCGGAGCATGAAGCTATGGGGCTTGAATAGATTCACAGCAAGGTCTCATTGCCCTGCCTATTCTGTGCAGAAGATCCACAGAACTGCGAAGGACAGTGATGAAATGCAGGTGGAAGAAGAGCTCACTCTTTCAGCTGCATCTTTCTTTGACAAAGAAACAGATTTAAAACTGACAAGGCATGGGCAGTGACCACCTCCCCAGATCAGCCCAGCCTGCCTTCAGCAGTTTCCTCTTTAAGCCAAAAGCTTTTTAAAAATGCTCTTTTCATAACCAAGAAAACAAAACCAAGCAAATATTTCCCATGAGACAATTCACCTCTCTCTAGTCTAGTCTTCCTCTAGAAATTGGCAGCGTCCTTAAAAAAATATTTGGTCCCCATAACTAAGGATGGAATTTTAAAAGGAATGGTTATTTGCCCTTGTGGCAATAATCCTGCCCATTTCTGCCCGACTTTCTCCTCCATCACCTCAAGTCTTCCAAATTCACAGCGTCCGCTGTGTGCTCCCTACGGGGTGACATGAAATGATACAACCCAATGCCCGTGGCATTGGTGGCCTCAGTAGGAGGAGAAGAGGAGGTAAGGCTTCGTGCTTTGCACTTGGCAGTCCTAGGCAGCAAGACAACATGCGCTGGGCTTCCAGGGGAAAGGCGGTCATTGCTCTGAGTTTCTGGCAGGAAATGCGATCAAGAAGGGTTGGTCTCGGCCAGGCTAGGAACCTCTGGTCCAGAGAGTCTCCTGAATGTGTGGACATCTCAGAGAAGTGGTCGAGCTCCTCATTTTAAGGGCACAGAAGAGAACAAGGGTGTTCTGTGACATAGTTAAGGGAGGGACAGGAAGCTTGGTGCAGGGTGTGGCAAATCTATGGGGGACCCTCCTGGGTGGAGAAGCAATTTCTGTGAAGCCTCAGGGCAAGGAAGGAGAGGTAGTTAGAGGCCCGTGTCCCATCTTTGTGCCTCTGGCTTCTAGGGAAGAAAGTTACTATTTTAAAATGACTCAAACAAGCAATCTATGACAAAAGTCATTCATTTTCCTTTAGTGACACATTGACCAAATTTGCCATTTAGGGAAACCAACTAAAAAAAGGCATTTTTTTTTCTTTTTTCTCACCAACTGCCTCTACTGGCCTCCCACCAACTGCCTCTGCTGGCCTCCATTCCCTCTCAAGTTCTGTGAGGCCAGCTTTAAAATGTGCCTCTTACACTGGGTTGTGGGGGAGAAACGTCAGCAGCATCTGGCCTATCCTCTAATGACCCCAGAGAGATGCCACAAACTCTATTTCTGAGAATTTCTTTGATGTGGGAGTAACTGACCACACTGCTCAGGGAGTGTGCGTTCCAACTGACTGACGGACACACACAGAATCAATTTTCCCCTGAGATGCTCAGCCCTGCAGCCTTGCGCTAATTTGTTTAAATAAAGATGGAAAAAGCAGGTGAAGACACTGGTGCCCTTAATCAGGTTACATTAGCGGAGCTGGCGGGAAGGCACGCGGCTTTTTGGAAGTGATAATGGAGGCACGAGGGAATATTAAATTAGGAAGATGTGAAGGGGATGTTGATTGGGAAAAAGGATCCTGATGCAGGAAGCTGGGGGTCTTTCAGGAAGGCTGTGGTAGTGATGCATCAGAACGCTACTGTTATGCGGCGGTAAGAAACCTCTAGGATGCTGTGTGTTGTCCTTAGCAGGGGCTCTCAACCTGTGGGTCAAGACCCTTCCTAGGGGCGCATATTGGATACCCTGCATAGCACATATTTGCGTTAGAATTCATAACAGTAGAAAAATTACGATCATGAAGTAACAGTGAAAGTAATTCTACTGTTGGGGGTCCCCACAGCGCGAGGGGCTGTATTAAAGGGTCACAGCACAGGATGGTTGAGGAGCAGGCATGAGAGAGCCCTGCCATGCGTCCTGTTGATGTTGAACTGGAAAAAAAGAACCACAAACCAAAAGGAAAAGACATGCTTTCTCCTTTGCTTTAGAAAACTACTGATGAGCCTTCGGAGAAGGACGCTCTGCAGCCAGGCCGGGACCTGGTGGCGGCGGGCTATGCGCTCTACGGCAGCGCCACCATGTTGGTCCTTGCCATGGAGTGTGGCGTCAACTGTTTCATGCTGGACCCGGTGAGACATCTCTTAGGTTGGGAGCTTAGTTGGTAGCTTTGAGCTTGTACGTGGTTTGTGTGTGTGTGTGTGTGTCCTAAGTGCATGGTGCCTATGGAGGTCAGAAGAGGGTGTTGGATCCCCTGGAGCTGGAGCTGCCCGTGGTTGTGAGCCACCCAGCACCGGTGCTGCAAACCCATCCCCAGTACTGTGGAAGAGCCGCAGTGCCTAGCCATCTCTCCAGCCATCTCCCCCCACTTTCTACAGACGACAACAGACCACACACACAAGGCATGAAGCACAGCATGATGCTCTCTGTGAGAGGCAGTTCACTCTTGAGAGGGCTGGGGCAGTGTGTGTGAGGTGTGGCAAACTGCCCTAAATCAGAGCCTGGGCTATCTTTGACCCTTAGCGCGACTGCACTTTCACCTCCCCGGGAACACGGGCACTTAATAAATAAACTAAGACCAGAGTGGAGGGTGACAAAAGAAGTCTAAAGTCTCTGCTTGAGGCCCCAGGGGAAAACAGGGCAGACCCAGAGCGAAGTTTAATCTGAGAGAAGGGTGCAGCTTCTGAGAGCGGTGATGTTTGCTGAGTCACTGCTGAGTCCTGATCGCCCCATCGACTTGCCCTGCTGCTGGTGCCCTCTCTTCTTCTTTTGAGTTGGCAGACCCAGAGGAAAAAATACTCTGTCTCTTGATCGTGGACAGGCTAGTGAAAGGGTGGGTTTCTGGGTACTGGGGAACCTCCCTCCCTCCTCAGATACAGACATTTGCTGGATCTGCGCGGCTTCGCTTGTTGACTGCCAGGGCTCCTTTTCACTGAACACTTCGGCTTGCTCTCTTTGGCCTGATGGAGACGAGGTTACTCCAGGGAGATATCAAGTGCCTCTTTCTCCCTTTCATCTCCCTTCTAGGGCACGTTAATGGCCGAGGCCATAGTTAGGATAGCTACCCGTGGGTTTCTTGCAGTCTTCAGCGTTCAATGAGCTCCTGTCTCAAATGTGGGAGACTCTCCTTTACCCACTGGGCACTGAGGCGGGTTACAAGATAAGGCCGCCTGAGGAGCAGGGCCGCCTGAGGAGCAGGGCCGCCTGAGCTCCGCGGGCAGCTCTGGCTGCTCGCTGTGAGACAGTTTCTTTTCTAGACATTTTAGGTGGAGATATTTATTTTGCTTTCCTGACTCCACAAAAATATTCCTATAATCCGACGGCCCATATTTTTAGAAATAGGAACCAAAAAGCACAAACATAAAAAGGAAGAGACTCCCTTGTAGTGATGCAGTGTGACTGTGGTTAATCCCTTCCCCTCCCCCCATTTCTTCCCCCCTCAACATTTCCTCCGTGAACTCAGGAGTGAGTCTTATTCTCACGGTTATTGTTTTCTGTCTCACATACTTCCTCCTGTATCTGAACGGTTTTTCCTTTTTCATTCTTTGACAATTTCATATTTTCTCTACTCATTCCCTCCTATTGAAATCTTTCTTCCTCTCCTATTTTCTTCCCTTGTTTTCTCTCTCTCTCTCTCTCTCTCTCTCTCTCTCTCTCTCTCTCTCTCCCTCTCTCTCTCTCTCTCCTCTCTCTTTCTGAACCACTGAGTTTAAATAGGGTTGCTTGTACGGATGGACATGGACAAGGGCTATTTATAGGGGCATGAGCAACTTATCAATGACCACAACTGTGGGGAAAAGGCCGCCTTCTTCCCAGGAACCACCAATGACAACAGTTCTTCAGGGAGGGCGGGGCCCGAAGAACCCCTCCCCTTTCTATGATTTTGGAAGCAGGGTCTCAAAAATATAGCCCAGGTTGACCTTAAACTCCCAATCCTCTTGCCTCAGCCTCTCTAGTATTGGGGTTTCAGCTGTGCCTTCCCAGGTCTGACCTTGTCAACTTTCTTGCTTGCTTTGTGGAAATCATTTGCACCCTTAAACCCTTCCTCCCTCCATTCCTTACCACCAGAGCCCCTTCCGCTGCAGTCACTGCTCCCATGAATAAAGCTCCCATGAAGCTTTATTCATGCCCGGGGGAGCTTGCTGGTCATCTGTGTACCTTTCTCCCTCGTTTCAAAGGCCATTGGAGAATTCATTCTGGTGGACAAGAATGTGAAGATCAAGAAGAGAGGTAACATCTACAGCCTTAATGAGGGCTATGCCAAGGACTTTGACCCTGCCATCGCTGAGTACATCCAAAGGAAAAAGTTCCCTCCAGTGAGTGAGTAGGCACGTGGGATTGCTGTGGCGTTGAGCGGTGGGAGGAGCGCCCTTGAGAGGGAAAGGGACACTTGGCATTGAGAAGGGCCTGGACTTCGTCTGGGACTCTGGCTTCACGAGTCAATCTACTGACGTGAATTATCCTGGAGATGAAAGGAAAGCGAGGTGGAAACCGTTGAACCTAGGTGCTAGGGCCCGAGTGTTTGCTCGGAGACACTAAAATCTGGGTATTATTTCCTTTGTATCTCCAAGCTTTGTATCTCGACAATAAAGTCCACCAGACGAACCCATTTACAACAATAAAACATTTGTATTTCTGGTGCCCTTGATCCCCAAGCACCTACCACATGAGGTCTGTACCTTCAGGCCTATGTCCCTGCTGGATTTCAGTCTGTTGTACCAGGAAGGCCAGCGTCAGGCAGAGGAGATGACTCAATGGGTCAAATTTCTTGCTTCACAAGCATGACGTCTGGAGATTGGTCCCCAGGTCCAGCTTACAGGAGCCCTTGCTGTAACATCAGGGTAGGGAGACAGAGAGGAGCCTTCTGAGCAAGCAGTAAGCTAGGACGGTCAAATCAGACAGCTTTGGGGTCATATGAAAGACCGGATCTTAATACATAAGGTGGCGAGTGATGGAGGAAGGCACCAGACATCAGCCTCTAGCTTCCTCATGTATGCTCATGTATGTGCATTCCCCCAAACCCACATACATGTGAACATGTACACACCTGCATGCATGCCACCAAACACACACACACACACACACACACACACACACACACACACACGACGGACAGTGCCTACTTTGGTGCCTCACTACAGAGATTGCTAGTTGGTGAATATGAAGAAGAAAAATGGCTAATTGTTCAGGGGCTCTCTAGGGGTGTTGGATTTTGCCTTACCAATGATGCCCTTTTCTGAGGATGAAGCCCATATGTTAGCATGGCATCTGGGGGCCTCAAAGCTGGCTCCAGGCTTTCTCTCTAGCACGGTTTTCTCTCCTCTCTCTGGCACACTTGCTGTTCACATGCATGCCAGCAAGCCCTGTGCAATAGCACTCTACGTCCATGTTGTCAAACCTTTGCTTGTACCACGTCCTGTCCCACAAGACACACCCAGTTCTTTAGCTTGACAAGGTCTTTGTCAACCTTCAAGTTAAAATTTTTGTATTGTCTGTTCCAACCTCACATCTGGAACCAACTACACTCTCCTTGGGGCTACTCTGGAATGTGAACTGTCAGGAGATATTCAGGAACCAAGTCCCCATGATTCCCTTCTTCTCCTATGGAATGGGATTGTCTTAAGGTTTACCAATGCTGTGAAGAGATACCATGACCATGGCAACTCCTATAAAGAAAATATTTAATCGAGGCAGCTCCATTAGAGTTCAGAGGTTTAGTCCATCATGTCAAAGAATGGGCAGCCAGTGACACACTTCCAACAGAAGGTGTGGCCCTGATTAAAGGTGTGCCCTACAGCCTCAAGGTCTGGATTGAAACTGTATCACCCAGCCTCCTCCAAGACCACACTCCCTCCAACAAAGCCACACCTCCTAATAGTGCCACCCCCTATGAGTTTATAGGGCCAAATACATTCAAACCACCACAGGGATTTTCATCTGCTGCCATGCTCAGCTCCAAGTGGGTGTTTTGTAGGACACTTGGGAAGTGATTGTGGAATGGAATAAGCGTCAGGGACGTGAAGGGTGACACCTCTGTCTTCCATGGCTCTAATTCTTTACTGCTCTTCACCTTGTAGGATAATTCAGCTCCCTACGGTGCCCGGTATGTGGGGTCCATGGTGGCTGATGTTCACCGCACTCTGGTATATGGAGGGATCTTTTTATACCCTGCCAACAAGAAAAGCCCCAATGGAAAGGTATGTACATCCCCAAGGAAGAGAGCAAGAAGCAGCAGGTTTTGTTTCCAGCCTGAGGGATTTGACTTCATTAGGTAGAAAGGTCATGGAGCTGATGAAGTCCCCTGTGGTTGCTAAAATGTCTGCGACAGTCTCTAGACTTGAGGCAAGGCCCAGACTGTATCAACTAAATGTGGAAATGTCTCACGAGGGTCTTCCCAAAGCTGTAGCAAAAGAGAATTAATGGAACTCCAGTGGGGACTAAAAGCACTCAGAGCTTCCAGGGGGCATGGGCTTGGCTTGCACAGAATGGGTTCCATTCATAGAGGGAAATGGAATAGTCCTGTCTCATTACCAAGATAGCAAATCAAATATGCATTGCAGAGAGGGGTCTGCTTTGATGACTCCCAAGGGGCATAAAGTAGAAGTAGCTAATGAGCTTGGCATTTGCTACTGGGAAAGTGATGTTGTCTGATGAGGGACAAGGCTGTGGGGAAACCCAGGGTCCCCGGTGAATTCTTTCCACTGACCGTACTGACCTCTTGTTATGGTCAGGTCCCCAGCAAGTCACAGGGCTGCTGTGCCTTCTAATGCTGGCTAGGGGACATCCTTTCCTTCTTCGGGCAAGGTGACAAAATGCTTCCTTTTCAGATAGTCTGTCTTTTTTTTTTTCTTTTTTTTGTGACAGTCTCACATACGGGGAGGCTGTGTGAACTCCTGGTCCTCCTCTGTCCACCCTCTAAAGACTGGGTGGTGTGAACCACCGTGCTGGGTTTTACACAGTACTAAGGATCAAATCCAGGGCTTTGTGTATGCTAGACAAGCACTCTTAGCAACTGAGCTACATCCCCGGCACCTCTTAATATACGAAAGAAGAAGCAGGAGGAGCAGTTCCCTTAAGATGTCAGGAACAGGGATGGCGGGTCTGGTGGGTCTGCTCATGGCTCACTCATGGTGTCTGCTTCACTGAAAACGATTTTCTTCATTCTTAGCACACCTGCTTAGCTCGACAGCCTGGAAGTATCCAGTCAGCTTGCTTCATCACGCTTTTCTCAAGTGATCCACTTTCTTTTTCTTTGACAGAAATGTGGAGGTGCCTCCCCGTTTTCGAGTCTGGCCCTGATTCCCATATGGAAACAGAGGCAGGAAATACTAGCACAGTCTGTCTGCTCCACAGGCCAACTGCATGAAAGTGTGCCCAATAAAAAAAATTAATATTCAAAAGCAAACACCAAGATATACGGCAGACAAAGTCCCAACCCTGGAGCATTAGGTGTCTTTAAAGAACCATGCACAGGGCTGCAGACAATAGTACACTGTTTGGAGGAGCCAGTCTGCCTTCCAGATGTCTGCAGCCAGACACCACTGTGGATTTTTAAAAAATGCCTTTAGAACAGACGGCGCTCCATCCAACACACACGGAATCACTCATTAAGTCCAGTCTCTGGCTGTAAAGAGTACTGCCAAAATGTCACTCTGTCCCAGGTCCAGGTGGTCTGCCTCATGTTTGCATCAGGTGGCTGACTAGCTCTGGCTCCGTGAATGGTTTTATTCAACCAAATAGTTAATGGTCTGTCTCAGATGCATTGTGGGACACGAGAGAACTTTCCTAATAGAGAAGGAGAGAGGGAGAGGCAGGGGAGGGAGGGAGGGCGGGAAGAAGGAGAGAGAGAGAGAGAGAGAGAGAGAGAGAGAGAGAGAGAGAGAGAGAGAGAGAGAGAGAGAGAGAGAGAGAGAGAGAGAGACTCCATTACCATGGAAACCCCACCAGCTCTGCAGAGCTTTACAATAGAACAAGCCCCCCTTCCCCCGAACCCTGATGGTAACACCTTCTGGCTGACGACCGTGGTCTCTGGTCTTGTCTTCCAGCTGAGACTGCTGTATGAGTGTAACCCTATGGCTTTCGTCATGGAGAAGGCCGGGGGAATGGCAACCACGGGGAAGGAAGCTGTATTAGACGTCATTCCCACTGACATCCACCAGAGGGCACCAGTCATCATGGGGTCCCCTGAAGACGTACAGGAGTTCCTGGAGATCTACAAGAAGCACGCAGCCAAATGAAGGCTGACCTCGCCCTTGCCCCAAAGCAGAGCCTTCTATCTGGACCTGCAACCTCAGGCAGCACTACCCCGTTCTGACTGTGTGACAACAGACCTAGCAGTGTGGGTAGTTTCACAGTTCAGTGGTTTGCAACGCAGCCGCATGCTATAAGGCCACTATAGCAGGTGATATGTATTTTGAGCAGGTGAAGGAGAAATAAACACATTCTTCCTTTATAATTTTTTGTGCTTTGTGTCAACAGAATATTAGGCAAATCATTTAATCTCCACCATAGCTGAATGAGCATAATGCTATCCTGGGTTTATTTTATCCAGGACGAAATGGAGAGCTGAGGGTTAATGAAACCAGCTGAAGGTCTCCAGCCTATGAATGATAGGTAGGGCTGGGGGATGAACCAGGCATCCTGGTCACTGAACTGAGTTCATCTCATTTCTTATATGCGCAGTCCTGTTCAGTTAGTTCTGGCTGTTTTTGCCATTCTAGAAATTAGTGAGTGTCTAGCTTCTCCACCTCCTGCAGGTGTCTATAATCACCTAAGACAAAAATCACAGTTTATCTTACTATTCAATGATGCTTTTTTATGCAAGGGTGGCTTTGTACAACAAGGCCGCCTAATCTCTAGGGAGGGCCCAGTTGTCATAATGGAATGATTGACTATAAGAACTAAATGTAAGGGAACAGACTGTGTGTCAAGCAGATATTTTTGCATTGGGAGCTTCCCTGAGAGGACCTGTCATAGCTGGTCCTGTGCAGATGGAGTGTAGTGAGAAGCACACCTGCTTGGCACACAGTCTCTTCTGCACAGGGTTTATCCCTTTCTGGATCAGAAATTCAAGATCGTGGGAAGTCATATCAGGTGTTAGGAACACTATACCCCGTGTGAGCTGTCCGTGTGTGTGTGTGTGTGTGTGTGTGTGTGCATGTGTGTGTGTAAAATGTGCTGTTTTCACTTGAGAACATGTCACCAATTCCATATTCTTCCAACAGAACATTTGTTTCAATCATAGTTCTTGGATTTGTTTTTGTCTGCTGACCAAACTGCCTGGTATCTTTTGATTGAGATATGGGTTTATTTAATGGAATGCTTTTCAAGAATGTCTGTTTGTATCCTGAGTACATCCAAGTTTTCCTCTGTAGCCCTGAGCCAAGAACAGATCCAGAACAACGGCACAAACACCAGTTCTCTTCTAATCATTCTTTGATTGAGCCTGGAGGTTTTAGATTCTGTCTTTGGATAGACAAGATGCTAGAACTCACTCACAGTCACATGAAAATGAATGAGTCTTAGTTTCTACAGAGTGTTCTTGCCCTGAAGTGGGGGATCCTACTACTTTCAAACACACAGCATCTCCTCTGCAAGAACCCTTGAAACCTCCCCTTGCACAGTAGGCTTCCAGGTCTCTTTCTGCCTACTTCTTTAGTATTAGCAGAAGCAGGAAGTATCAAGAGATTCCATTTCCCACCCACCGGTCTTGGTTTGTTCTTAGAGTTTTCATAGCTATGCCTCTCACCTTCCAACTCAAATCACACAGAAAAGCAGCAGAGCGTGCATCCACCGTGCTTGCGAGAGGGAATCCTTCAAATGAAGCTGGAAGCCTTCCTACTTTGACTTTGTCAACAAGGGCAAGCTACACACAGGGCATAGCACTGGTTGTTGGATGAAACAGGCCAGGCTGGGCAGAGATGGAAGATCCACTTTAGCACCATTCGTTCCCAAAACCCTCGGAGTAAGTGCAGCCCAGTCCTCAGGCTCAGATGCAGGAATCATTTCAAGATGCCTGTAGTTGGTTCAACGGTTCCTTCTCAGAAGGCACGCTCACATGCAAATTCCGTGACTGGCTGTTGTGACCGTATGTTTATAAAGGGTCTCTGCAGATGTGATCAAGCTGAAGATTTTGAGATGAGCTCATCTTAGACCCCATGGGTAGGCCCTACACACAGCAGATGTCTTTAGAAGACCACACAGGAGAAGGCCACTGCGTTAGTCAGTTTTCTTTTTTTTTGTTTTTTTTATTAATTAATTTATTTGTTTATAAAAATTTCCACTTCCTCCTCTCCTCCCCCTACCCTCCCATTCTCCCCACTCCCTCTTTTCCTCCCCGTTAGTCAGTTTTCTAAAGGAGCAAAACGGAGACTGGATGCATGTGTGGGCATGGTGCACACACACACACACACACACACACACACACACACACGGATTTACTGGAGGGCTTTACAGGCTGTGGTCCGAGTAGCTCCCTAACGGCTAAAGTATGAGTTGTTCTGTCCATGAGAACAAGTCTCTGCAGTCCCGATCTGGTGTTGGAATCCCTGGGAGGTCCTAGAGACCTGCCAGTTTTCCGTCTATGTTGGAATCCCCAGGAAGTTTGTTCTAACTCCAACAAAAGAATGGCTCAGCAGGACCAATGGACTTGCCAGTTAGAACGAGGGTAGCCAAGCGAACAGAAAATACTTTCTTCCTTACCTGTCCTTTCACATGGGCTGCCAGCAGGAGTTATGGATCAGATATTGGGGGGTCTTCTGACCTCAAAGGATTCAGATTCAGGGTGGGCCTCCCACCTCAAATGACCCAACGTAGAAGCATCTCTCACAGGTGTGCCCAGATGTTTGGAATTTAGTTAATTCCAGATATAGTTGACAACCATGATCCATCTTAGCACATGATAGTGGAGGCAGAGGCCAGAGTGATGTCATAAGCCATGACAATCAAGGAATGCATCAAGTCAAGGCAGGCAAGAAAAGACCCTTCCCATAGCTTTCAGAGAAAATATGGCCTTGTTGCCACTTTTCTTCTGGGCTTTTTGGCTTCCAACATAGCACAGAAAAATTCCTGGAATTTTGGGTATGTTATGTGTATCAATACATGTTTATGTGTGTGTGTGTGCACATTTGTGTGAGTGTATGTACACGTGGTATGCACACGTATGGAGGTCAGAAGTTGGTGTTAGGTGTCTTCCTCAAAAGCTCTCCACCTTAATTTTTGAGACAACGCTTTCCACTGAACCTAGAGCTCACTGAGTGTTAGACTGGCCGGCCAAGGAGCCCCTGAAATACTTCTGCCTTTGTCTCTTAAGTGATGGGGTTTGACATATCTGGCTTTTACGTGGGTGCTGTGGTTGAAACTCAGGTTCTTATGCATGTGTGCCAACCCATTTACAAACCCATTTAATGAACCATCTCCCCAACCAAACATTTCTCTTGCATGGCTGTCCTCTTCAAAGGCTTCCTCTTTCTTGGTTTCCATGGAGTGCTGAGGCGGAGGAGGTAGGTGTCCCTGTGCCTCTACAAACTGTGCTGGGGAGGGTGGAGGTGGGGCAGAGGTGCGGGGAAAAGGCACACATTAATAACGTGTCCTGTTACGTGTCACTAATGTGTCAGTCATCCTGAAATGCTTGTGAGGGGCAGCTGACCTCATCTTCCCGGACCTCCAAGAAGCCTCCTTTGTATCTAGGTGAGCACCAGCTAGTTGACAGATCACTCAGATTCCCCAAAGGCACTAAGTACAGAATTGCAGGCCTTCTGTGACAAAATTGTGTTGGGATGGCGTGACAGGATTAAGTGAAGCAGTTTTACCAACAGGAAAGGTCCTCAGACAACATTCCAGAATCATAATCCAGGTCTCTAGATGGACGGCCTTGCCCCATGAGCAAGACTGCCTCTTCCGGGGTTCGTTTGTCCCGATCCACTTAGACTTGTGAGCATTTTTCAGGGAACACAACCAGGTCACCAACAGCTCTGCCACTAATATGTCAGCAGTCCTGAAATACCTATGAGGGGCAGCTGTCACCCAGCCTCTGGACCGTCCCCACAGTTGCTCTTTAAGCTTTCCCTCTGTCATGTGCCCCAAAAAGCTTTGGCATTTGCAAAGGTCAGCAGCTGCCATCACAGGCCATGTAGGCTGCTGGAACTTCTACCATTTAAAGGCAGAATGTGTATAGGCCAGAAATCAACATCAAGTGTCTCCCTTTATTTTTTGCCAGGGTTTCTCACTGAAGCCAGAGCGTCCAGATTTGATTAGACTGGGTAGACAACAAGGTCCATTGCTCCTGTTTTCTCCCAGAGCTGGGATTACAGGTTTACTTCAAGATGTCTGGTTTTTAACATAGGTTCTTAGGAATTCAAACTCAGGTCCTCAGCTGGTGTGGCAAGCACTTCGCCAATTTACCCAGTCATCCAGCCATTCCTCCAGCCCCAGAATGGGGCTTTTAAAGAAATCTTTGACTATTTGAATGGATATCACAACCACAGACTGTCAAACCCATGGTCTTTGGGAAAAGCAAAATAAAAAAAAAAATACATGCGCAAATTACTCTGAATTTTCTATGACTTGTAGCTAAACACAGTTTAAAGAGATAGTTATCAAAGGAAGATATAAAATTGTGAGCAATGTATAAGTCCTCAATGTTGCTGATTTGTGTATTTGACACAGAGTCTTGATAGGTTACCCAGACTTGGCATTCTCCTAACTCAGCTTTCCAAGTGGGTGGAGAAAATCGACACTATTTATATGCATGCTTATAGCTCTAGGTGCATTGTAAGGGCACAGGTTTCTAAGACACAGAGCCTGATACCAGGCCTACCGACTGATTTTTAATTCTTACAAGCTCTTATCTCAGTTTATGAGGAAACCGAGGTTTCCAGAGTTTAGCAACACCCCTGAGTTACCCACATAGATGCAGCCAGCTTGGGACGCAGAGCCTGGTCTGTCTGCAGTCAGAGAAACCAAGGCTATCATATAAACAGAACGCCATCAGCTCTAAGCACAGTTCTTTCTAGGGCACTAAAAAAAAAAAAGTGCTTCTTTCATTTTTATTAGATTATTTTATGTGTATAAGTGTTCTGCTTGCATGTATGTGTGCACACCACTGATATGCTTGGTGCCCTTGGAAGTCTGAATAGGACATTGGACCCCCTGGAACTGGAGTTAGAGATGGTTGCGAACCACCAAAGTAGGCCCTAGGAATCAAACTCAGATTCTCCGCAAGAGCAGCCAGTGCTGTGAAGCCCGAGCCTGTGTTTCTTTCAGCCCTGATGTTTCTTTTCAGACAAATACTTTTAAAATTAAAAATTCAGATACACTGATGAATCGACCCTGGGACCAGACACTTTGCTAGGAATGCTATGTTTATCTTCCAGTCTTAGGTACCTCCCACAAACATCCCTCTTGTCCATGCTTAGCGGAAATAAACCGGAAAGAATCCTTGCACAGCCCTCCCAGGGCTGCTGTTTGTTATGTGACCTATGCCCTAGATAAGGTTTTGCCAGTCTGCCCTCTGGGAATCCCAATGAGGTTCTGTAGCAGCGATCTTCAGAGAACACTTTTTGTGTCCACATAAGAGGATTTTGTGAGTCATTCTTATTAACTGGTTTTCTCTCCTCTCACCTGTGGCTGAGCGTGACTTCTCGGGATCTTCAAAGAGAGGTGCTCACACAGAGAACGAGGCAGTCCTTCCCAGCAGGGCTGTTCTATTTACAGCCTGCATACTGTGCTGTGCCAGCTGCCACCATCGGGGAGGCCAGGGAAGTTTCCTTAAGGGCTTGTCCAGCTATCCGAGTCACGTGGGCTGGGGCACTTTTCCCTTGGGCCCTGGCAGTCAGCACGGGTGTCTCTTCAGCGTGCAGGCTGCGAGGCTGCTGCCCCAAGAAAGCAAAGATTCCTGTCAGGAGGTTTTGAGGCCTCACCTGCCACAATGACGGACAGAAGCCCCTTTGAGACAGACATGCTCACCCTGACCCGCTACGTTATGGAAAAAGGGCGGCAGGCCAAAGGGACTGGGGAGCTCACACAGCTGCTCAACTCCATGCTGACTGCCATCAAAGCCATCTCCTCGGCTGTGCGCAAGGCGGGCCTGGCTAACCTGTGAGTCCCGGAGAGCATGCACGCGCAGGCACAGCTGCCCAGAGCCCCAGGCTCAGGCCCGGGTGTGAGATCCACAGCCGCTGGCAGTAGAAACCCGGTCTAAAGCTAATTTGCCTTTTGCGCCCCAAGGATGCTGCATTTAAATCCTTTGTGTCTGCTTTGATAAGGCAGCCTTTGGCATATTTTGCCAGAAAAGGGAAAAAAAAAATACTTAGTGACCAGCTATGGAGAAAAGTGAGATTTTTCCTATAATCACCGATTATAATGATAACACAGTGGCTTGTTGCCCCCAAACTTATATTGAATTCTCATGGTTTATATTTGCATGGACAGATTCTTACTGGGACTTTAAAGTGTGTTTGGTGCCATTTTCCTGCACAAGTGTTTGGTTGTCATGACATCTGCCAGTAGGGTGGGAGGTAGAGACCAGAACACAGATTTTCAGGGCTCTGGCTGCCATGGAAGGTGTCTGTTTTCTTCATCTTCATGTAGAGTGTGAGAATCTGGTCATGCTGGGCTGGGGCAGGCAAAGCAGAATGCCTCTGATTGGTTCTCGTTTGCAGAATGAGGCCAAGTTCATGCTGGAGCAGCTGGGGGCCACTGCCAGGGCTCTGGTTTTAAACCATGATGAAAAGAAACCAACTTCCTTTGGGCTTCTGTTTTGATTGCAGTAATTCCGGTGAAGGCTCTCTTGGAAGCTGAAGAGACCTACATGTTTTGGGGATGGAATAGGGTCGGCTAGCAAACCCCCCAAATGAAGAGCCAACAGATTCCCTTTAACCCCCAAATTGTGACAGCGTTAATATCATAAATGCCGTCATCAAATTAACGAGCTCAGTATATGAGTGTTAAGGACTGGTAGTGGGATCCACATTGAAGACGCTTGTCTCCTTCTCCTACCCTTAACTGTATTGTTACCTCACTTGGCAGAACGGCCAAACTCTGCCTTTAAGAATACGCTTCCAGAATGTGAGTTGCCTACACACATGACGCTCACCCTGAGTGATATTAGATAGCATCTCTGCCTCTCCTGTGTCCCAGCTCTGCTATAATTAGGGTGGCTGCCTGTGACCTGTCAGGACTCTCACCCACACTTTTACCGCTCCTCTGGGCAGGCCTCTCAACTTCACAGCTGCTGCCTTGGCAGGGCTCTTACCTACCTGGTGCAACCGCTTCTCCGTGGTTTAGTGTCCTACCAAAAGGGTCTTAGGGGCTAGATAGTTAAGCGTTTTATTTAACTTGGCTTCCATTACCTTGTGGCTGTGGACAATGGATTTTTCTTGCTGAGACCTCCATGTTTGTGAACTGAGGAGGTACTAACCGCCGTAACTCACAGGGTTGTTGTAAGGGTTAGTAAGCTATTGTGAGGACAGTTCTCACAGCGCCAGGCCTGTGGTAAACACTCAAGAAGTGCCCCCACTTAGCTACCATGGTTCCAAGCCCAGACTGCAAGAAATTTGAAGCCTGGCCTATGTGGCGACTCACCACTAGGTGGCAGGCACCACCCTAGAAACGGCTTTAGTCTGGGCCCTAGGCCCCTGGGTGGGCTCCTCACAGAGGATAAAACCTATCCCCTCACAGATAGCAACCACAGCTGAGGAGACAGGGACTGCAGGTGTCCTGGCTTTGTCCCGTGTGGGTGTGTCCAGGCTTTTGGCACTCTGACAGCACACTGTGGTTTACAGATGACTACGTTCATAGCCGTCCTGGGATGCACATGGCCTACGGGCTGCAGGCTGGACATTTGCCCAGTTCTTTATTCGGCAGCAGGAGCTGCACCAAGGCTCATTTTTACACACGAGGCTGTGATCCTGATGCAAAATAACCCAATTTTATTGTGCCTGTCGTTACTGGCTTGCATACTTCTGTCTTAAACCAAGGGGTAACAGCCTTTGAGGTCATGCTACCAGGGTTATTTCCAAGGCTCATCATACCCTACATCAAATTCAGGATGGGGGTGAAGTGGAAGGGGGGCTGTAAGTCAACGAGGAGAGGGAATGTATTTGCCGTAGGTAATTACGGTCCATCAGTGGTTCTCAACTTGAGCCACCTGTTTACATCACCTGAGGATTTCTTCAACAAACAAGTGGAATTAAAATATACAGAAGAGGGTAAGAGGCTTCCTTTCTCCATACTGCAGTAAATGTGTATTGTGCATAGACTATGGAAATGCAGACAGCAAGACATGGCTCTTGTTCTTAGCAAGTAGATGGTACAGAAGGATGTCCTCCACCATGAGGGTACTCCAGAGGTGTGCCTGGTGCAGACATGGGACATGGAGGGTTTTTAAGGTACTTAGGAAGATTAGCAGCAAACATCATGTTTTGGGGATGGCAGGAGCAGAGGTAAGGAGAGGAACAGATACCTGGGTGGAGTGGGGCAGACGAAACAGGGGTCTATGCTGGTGGAACTAGAGCAGCCCAGGCAGGATTTGACAGTCTTACTGCTGGAGTGGTAGGTGGAGACACGGAGGCTGTTGGCTAGTTAGCTCCCCTGTTGTGGTAAAGGCCATGATCAAAAGCAACTTGGAGGAGGAAAAAGTATATGTCACCTTCCAGTATGGAGTCCAGCATGGAGAGAAGCCAGAGCAGGAACTCAAAGCAGGAACTGTATGGCAGGAACTGAAGCAGAGACCACAGAGGAAAGCCATTTACTAGCTTGCTCTTCGTGGCTTACTCAGCTGCTTTTTTTTTTTTTTTAAAAAAAATAGAACCCAGCACCTCCTGTTCAGGGGTGACAGCGCACACGCAGTTGGCTTGGACCCGCACATCAGTCAGTAATAAAGAAAATGCCTGGTGGACATTCCCACAGGCCGATCTTGTGAACCTCCGTTGAGGTTTCCTCTTCCTAGATGAATCTGGTTTGTTTCAAATGGACAACAAAATTAAAGTAGTACAGAGTGAGGTGAGACTGAGGCTTTTGGGAACACCCTGAACAGGTGAGGCATGAGAGGGGATGGCTGTATATTATTGTTCTGAGACACAAGACTCTGGGGATGTTTAAGGCTGAAGCTTGGTGTTCCAGAGTAGAAAAGCTATGGTATCTGTAGTTACCATGATGGGTGTGATTTTAGGGGCTCTCCCATCCTCTCTAGTTTCAAGCGCCAAGCAGGGGCTTGCATTTTCGTGAGGCTGAATTCTGTCAATTTCCCTAGGAGACCAAGGAAATACGACAATGCCCCCAAGGTGCAAAGGAAGTCATGTTGAGTGACAGTTCTTTGAGTCATAACACACTACCTATATATTTATAATTTCGAGATGGCAGAGGCGTGGAAGGAGGGTAGGTGTACTGTTGATTTGGTCCCTGGGCATTCTTTACTGGAATTACAACTCCTTCAATGACTTAACGCACGCTATCTTCTTAGGTACGGAATTGCAGGAAGTGTGAACGTGACAGGGGATGAAGTGAAGAAACTGGACGTGCTCTCCAATTCCCTGGTCATCAACATGCTCCAGTCCTCCTACAGCACCTGCGTTCTAGTCTCTGAAGAGAATAAAGAGGCAGTCATCACAGCCAAGGAGAAGAGGGTGAGTCCCCGGTGGGCTGCAGTACCCTGTGTCGTCAGTAGATGGTGCTACTGGAATGAGAGCGCGGTTATCTTGCTTAGTCTTTTTCCCAGATTTTCTTCTATTTTGGGAAATGTGTTTTCTGGAAACAGGGTTTCTCAGTTCTCTAGGTGGAAATCTTATGTGTTTTTAAATCATTTGGGGTACTTGTCATTTAGTGCATCATTAAACAGGCCTTGGCTTCTTTGTCTTCCTTTGGGGAGGAGCTATACAGTGCACTCTCTGATTCGGTCCCTCACTATTTCTTAGCTATGGCCTTCACTACACATGTCCTCAAGAGGACTGGGATTTGTTGGAGGAGGTAGACCAATCCAGGGAACAATTGATGATGATCCCATGCTCTTGGCAGAGTTAGCCGGTGCAGGGAGAAGGCTTACATTCACTGAATTCACAACAATTTGTGAAAGAGTGAAGTTTCTAGTGGCCAAAAATGCAACCAACACTCAATCACAGTATTGTTCTGGTTAGTTTTTGTCAACACGACCCCAACTGAGTCACCTGGGAAGAGGGAGCCACAGTTGAGGAACTCCCGCCATCAGATTGGCTCATGGGTAAGCTTGTGGACATTTTCTTACTTTCATGTTGATGTGTGAGGGCCAGCCTATGGTGGGCTGTGCCCTCTCTGGGAAGACAGTCCTTGGTTCATAGGAAAGCAGGCTGAGCCTGCCATGAGGACTGCAAGTCAGTAAGCAGCATTGCTCCATGTTTCTGCTTCAGGTCCTGCCTTGGGGTCATGCATGGGCTTCCTTTGATGGTGGGTTGTGACTCTTTCTGCCCAAGACTGGTTTGGGCCAGAGTGTTTTATGACAGCAAAAGAGAAACCAAAAGCTCTATGTTCTGTGCTGACCTATTGGTCCTTGTCACACACAGGGATGGGCCGGGGTGGTGGTGGTGGTTTCTTTGTAATTGGAAGAAGAGCTGAGAAGATGAGTAAAGCCAAATTTATTAAGCCCTTTACCCATTTGTCATAACCCACATCACACCTGCCATCTTCAGCTTTAAATTTCAACTGGTGTGCTTCTCAGCTCTCTCCACCGGTATCTATCACTCCTGCATATTAGATTTCGGTTGTATCCTAACCTACTTTCTATGCCAGGAACAGTTGAACATCTGCCTGCCTGGAATTCTTCTTCTGCCTAGTTCTTCATGTGCCTGTTTTCCCAGCTAGGTCTATCATTTCTGGCCAGGTTTATTATCAGATTCCCAGCCAGGTCTATCCTCAGATGTTAGCTTTGCCTGCCTTCTATCCACCACCTGCTTAAATTACCCACATGGCACTTGCCACACGTATGTGCATGTTTGCCTGTGTAGCGTGTTTTGGAGCTTGAACATCAGTTCCACCACCTGAGCCCCGCAGCACGTGATCCCTAGTGCATTTTCCAGCACATCACACACACATGCACACACACACATACACACACACACACACACACACACACACACACACACACACACACACACACCTGTGGAGCTATGCCCATAAGCAGTGGCTTTCAGGAATGAAGAAACAGGGAGTCCATGGGTCTAAGTCTCTCGTTAGTGTAGATATCGGTCACATGCCATTGTGGTGATGGGCAGGTGTGCTGACTGGGTGCTTTTCTCTGGGATTTAGGGGAAATATGTGGTCTGCTTTGATCCCCTGGATGGATCTTCGAACATTGACTGCCTGGCCTCCATCGGAACCATATTTGCGATCTACAGAAAGGTGAGTAGATAAGCTGGCATCTTTCCAAATAGTTCCGAGACTGACAGCTGAGCCTGAAGGCCTATCTTTTCCTCCACTCACTAGACACAGCACTACAGGCAGCTCCAGAAACATAGCAACCCCCTGCCAGGGTTCTCCACTCTCCATCTGCCTTCTCCTAGCATCTCTGGGGAGGGCAAAATGGCAGGACTCCCATGGGACCTTGTTTTGTTCAGAGACTGGACATCCTTTATCCAAAGTGCAGGGGAACCAGGAGTATTGGGGTTTCAGGTTTTAGAATATTTGTAAATACATAATGAGTTGTTTTAGGGATGAACACAAAATTCATTTTGTTTCTTACTCTCCTTGTACCCATCACCTACACATGACTTTACACTATATGCTTTTGAGCACCTGCAATTTGACTCTGGCCTCCAGCACCAGAACAGGTGTAGAGTTTGCCTTGCATGGTCTCTGCTGGCACTTAAAAAGTTCCCGGATTCTAAAGGATCTTATTTATTTATTTCTCTCTCTCTCTTTTTTTTTAATTTCATATGTATTTGTGTTCTGCCTGAATGTGTGTCTGTGTGAGGGTGTCAGGTTCCTTGGAACTGGAGTTGTAGATGGTTGTGAGCTACCATGTGTGTGCTGGAAATTGAACCTGGATTCTCCTTTGTCAATATAGCTTTGGTAGGTAGTTCTAGCTGGCTTTGAACTTGCAATATTCCTGCCTGGTGCCCCTGAATGCGGGGATTTAGACATGGGCTACCATGAGCAAGCAAGTAGGGACCCCAGCTTGCATTGGTTTCCTGTTACTGCTGTGGTAGTTTATCACCCTCTTGGAGGCTTTAAAACACCTACTGATTATCTGTTTCTAAACTAGACAAGGCTTGGCAGTGTTATCCGCTTAGGGCCCATAAATCATCCAGTCTGATCTCTAGTATCTGGAAGCTGGGGTGAGGAGTGGAGAGAATTTGCTTCTGGGTGAGCTTAGGGAGTGGGTTTAGGTTGATGGTGGGGTCCAGTTCCATTTTGTAGTAGGCTGGAGGTATTGATCTCTTTGCTAGGAGTCCTTTTCAGCTTCTAGAAGCTGCCTGTGTGTTTTGGTGTGTGACTTCTTCAGTTTCAGAGTTCACAAATACTCCAAGTCTCTCTCTCGAATCTCTAAGCTGCCCCCCCCACCATCGACACACTCTTCCCTTGGAAGCCAAATGAGCTCAACTTTTCATTTGATGAGACTGGACTAATATTATCAGGACAACCCAGGGTCACCTTCCTATTTTAAATCTATAACCACGATGCGGTGGTTTGAAAGAAAATGGCCCCCAAAATGAATGGCGCTGTTATGAGGTGTGGCTTTGTTGGAGGAAGTGTGTCACTATGGAGGTAGGTTTTGAGGCCTCATATATGCTCAAGCCACACCCAGTGTCTCAGACTGCTTCTTGGTACCTTCACAAGATGTAGATTCTCAGTTATCTGGCCAACACCATGCCTGCCTGTGTACTGCCATGTCCCACCATGACTATAATGGACTGAATCTCTGCACCGAAAGCCACTAAATTAAATGTTTTCTTTGTAAGAGTTGCTATGGTCATGGTGTCTCTTCATATCAATAGAAACCCTAATGAAGACACCTGATCATACAGGCAAAAATCTGTTTTATTTATTTATTTCTTTTTGGTCTATAATGCGACATACAGAGCCTGGGAGTTTACGTAGCCTTGGGGCCATTCTGTTTACCTTACAAGCTTAACAACAGAGGGAATCTTAAGGGTTGGCCTATGAAGAGCCAGCATAACCATAAATTTCACACCAGGCCTCACAATCCAGACAGTATTTGTCTGTACTCCTGTAATGGAATCCCCACATTCCATGTGCCTTGCTGGTGTTCCCTCTAGACTGCAAACTCTGAAGGAGCAGTATAAGAAGAACAGTGGAAGAACAGGAAAATGTTTCAAGGTTAAGGGACACTGAGATGAAGAAGTGAGGGGGCTTCGCTTCTAGGAAGAATGAAAGACAGTATGACCTACAGTGTGAAGAGAAAGACAGTATGACCTACAGCGTGAAGAGAAAGACAGTATGACCTACAGCGTGAAGAGAAAGACAGTGTGACCTACAGTGTGAAGAGACAGTATGACCTACAGTGAGAAGAGAAAGACAGTATGACCTACAGTGTGAAGAGAAAGACAGTATGACCTACAGCGTGAAGAGAAAGACAGTGTGACCTACAGTGTGAAGAGACAGTATGACCTACAGCGTGAAGAGAAAGACAGTGTGACCTACAGCGTGAAGAGAAAGACAGTATGACCTACAGCATGAAGAGAAAGGAAGTATGACCTACAGCGTGAAGAGAGACACCCAGGTGTATCTTTGGGTGGCTTTTCATATTGTTTTCTTGGACATCACTCTTCCCCACACCTCACTTCCAGTGCTATTGCTGTGATAAAACACTGTCCAAAAGCAACTTGGGAGGAAAGGGTTCATTCCGTCTTACATTTTACAGTGTCACCAAGGGAAGTTAAGATAGGAACTCAAGGTAGAAACCTGTGTTATCATTCATGATGCGGGTGATGCATGGGTCTCTTGGTGTGTGGGAGACAGACTGGTACACCATGCAGAGAGAGCTTGTGTATAGAGTTTATTTAGTATTGGGTATTGGGAATGGCATAAGAGAAAGGAGTTATAGGGTGGGGAGAAGGGGAGAGAGAGAAAGAGAAGAAGGGGAAAGGGGATTAAGGGGAAGAAAGAAAGGCAGAAGCTGCCTCTTCAGAAGAAGGGTGCAGGCTGGAGAGGAAAGGGGGTAGACTTAAGTGGGCGGGGTTTGTCTCTTAAAAGGACAGGATACTCAGGTGATAGGCCAGGCCAGCAGGTTACAACAACCTGGAGATAAGAAACGAAGCCCACTCCTCTTTGCCTTACTATAGTGCTTATAAGACCTAGGCTCACCTGCGTGGGGATGGTGCCACTCACAGCGGGCTGGCTCCTCCTCCATCAGTTAGCAGTCAGGAGAACATCCCATAGACACGCCCACATGCTTATTTGATGGAGGTCCTGTCTTCCCAGATGTGTTGACTTGACAACCACCATATTTGGGCTGGCCTTTGCCTCCGTCCCAGGAAGTGGTTACAGATAACACTGTGACCGTTTGACCGAGGGACAGTGGAAGGACAGGGAAGGAGCGTTAACTCACTGAGTCAGTAATGGCAGGATGTTAATTCACGTGGGTTCCCCAACACCATCGTTGCAGCTGTTAACATCTGGAGACCAACTGTGTTGGAACCGAATGAGTATTGCTATTCATGACATGTAGCCTTTATGCTAGAATTTAGATGGACTTGGACACAGAAATTTTGCCTTAAATTTTAAATAAAATACAGGCTTGATGGCCAGTCCAAGTAACCATGGGTCTCGTCAAGTGATATTTCAAAAGAAAAGTACACTCCAAGCACACCAGTGAAGGTGTGCTAGGGTGTCAATGATGATATGTTTGATTATACCATTGGGTATATGGAACACTAAATCATAAAATTAGTATGTCAGGGCTTGTTCTGGGTCTGGGGCCACAGTCAGTAGGCAAAAGTGTATTAGTTACAAAATTGAAGACCTGAATGTAGCCCCATGGACCCACATATAAACACCAGGTGCGGTGGAATGTGCTTGAAATTTTAGTGCTAGGGCAGTGGAGATAGACAGATCCCTAGGGGGCTTGTTGGCTATCAGTGTTGCCTAATTGATGAGCTCCAGACCAGAGGGAGACCTTGTCTCAAAGGAGGTAGATAAGCCTGAGGTTGTCCTCTCGTCTCTACATATCTGTACAAGCACATACATGTGTGTGTGCGTGCGTACACACACACCCTCTTTCCACCGATGCACACACATACATGTGAAAAACACGCCAAGGAGGAAATACTCATGGCTTCTAAGTTTCTATCAACCGAAATATTTCAGCACCACATGCTACATGATGTTGTGTGAGCTTTTTGATTATTGACTTCAATTACAAAACTCTTCATTTGTAGCGTGGAGATAATAATGTTGTCTCTACCTTGCAGTGCTGCTGAGTAAAGATCATTGTAGTGGGTAAGGACATGGCTTGTGGTGGTGGCAAAGGGGATGGCTAGAGCATCTTCCAGTGCTCTTGACAGGATGCAACCTTCAGAGAGACCCAAGAACAGCCTTTGCTTTGGCTCAGTCTGAGTTGTTCGTGAGCCAGCCACTCACTGCCTCTGGATGCATTTGCTGCAGCTTTACCATTGTCCCCGAGTCAGCCCCATTTTGTCCATACACAACCATGAAATGCAGCATGCCAACCACTGAAGTGAAGACTTTTTCAAAATAGACAGTTTAACATAGGAAGGTGAAAGAGACAAGATTTTCTGAGTAAATTTGGAGTGTGGGGATCACAGGAGAGGGTAGAAGGGGAGAGGGAAGGAAGGGAGGGGAGTGGAGAAAAACGTATAGCTCAATGAAAATAATAAAAGAGAAAAAAACGTATAGTTTAAACATGAGGCAGCTGCATTATCTTTCCATCGTGGTGACCAAATCCATGGTTGCTTGGTCCCATGACCTTGGACAGACATCATGGTAGTGGGAGTATGTGCTGAAGGAGATTCTTCATCTAATGGAGGGCAGGAGCCAGAGAGAGACACAGAGAGAGGCAAGAGAGAACCATCAAAGACATAACCCCAGTGTCCTCCTTCCTCTGTGTGTCTCTTCTGACAATGTTTCTAACAAAAATGTAAATTGCAAAAACACTAATGAAGACAGGGTGGAACTTTAGGTACAACATTGTCAAGTTTCCGTGTTTCCAAATAGTTCCATTGACTGGGGACCAAGCCTTTGCTTAACATGTGAACCGTTGGGGTTAAGGATGCTTCTACCCAAAAGGTAGCCAAGTATATGAAGATGGGAGAACAAATCTCAGTTTTCCTTACTAGCTGAGCTATGTGAAGCAACTGCATTCAGGTGAAGGAGGTAAGGGCTACAGGGTTTTTGAAAAGTTTTACCTCTCTGAGTATGGTTCCTTTTCATGGTTTCAGGAGCTCTGAGGTGCAGCCCCTGGTGAAGGGTTTCTTCTTCTTTTCCACAGACCACAGAGGATGAGCCTTCTGAGAAGGACGCCCTGCAGCCTGGTCGCAATATTGTGGCTGCCGGTTATGCGCTCTATGGCAGTGCAACCCTGGTGGCTCTTTCCACAGGGCAAGGAGTGGATCTCTTCATGCTGGACCCGGTAGGTATTGAATGCAGTGGCATTTGTTCTTGGGGACTCCATGGACTTCTGTGTTTGAATTCTTATTCCTTGGAATGAATTTTGATCAGTTTGAGCACTTGATTTTGGAGTTAGAGAACTATATCATGGAAAACACGGAGAACTTCGTGTAATGTTTTGTATAAATAAATTTATTTCAACTGACACATTAAAAACACAAAACTGTTCACATCCAGTGGGTCCCATGTAAGGTCCCCAATGTCTAAATAATGTTAATATATCTCTTCCAACATTTCTTCTTTCTTTTTGGTGAGGACACTCAGCCTCCTTTTGCTTCTGGAGAAGAGTTTCTTTCCACAAATGCATTCAGCCCGTGTGGCTTACAGACGACCGTGATGTAATAATCCCAGACCAATGTCCAGATCCTTAGAGCAGTGCTGTTTCTGACTCTCTATGGGATAATGGGCTCTGTTCCCTGACTGCCCAGCCCACTGCCTCTCACTTCTGTGATGACCAAACACTTGAAGTATGACCAGTGTGAATGAAAACAGGGAGTTTTACATTATTTAAAATATTAATTAAAATAGACCCACCTGGATAGATTTTTTTCCCTGTGGGCAGCAAGGGTGTGGAGGATTTCCCCCAATGTGCAAGGATTCCCATTCCACAGTGTGGAGAGTGATGGATGGAAAATGGTCCCTTCCAGTGCTGTGTTATTCTTCACACTGTTCATGATGGTGGAATGTCCCACAGTAGGAAAGGAAGAGGCATGGTCTTTGGACAGATGAAAATTGTGAGAACATAGTCCTGGCCAAAAACTGGGTAAAGGCTGAATTTTGAAAAGGAAGGTAAAGCTTTTGTGAGGTATGAAGATTAAAACAGAGAAAAAAATTTAAAACTATTTCCAAATTATAGAATTTCTCCTTTAAATGCTGGAAACTTCACCTATCAGTTGCAAGGTGCTTTGCTGAAGACACGAAGCTCTCGCAAAAATCCAAAACTGTGACCAAAGACTGCTTCAGAGATTCCAGTATTTACTTTAGTGAGAAATCCAACATTTCACTTTAACTCAGGTTTGGAAGTATTTATGGAACAACGTGAATACTCCAAAGTGATAAAGGAACTCACAAATGATAACCCCAATCAGTCAACAGGACAGGCTGCATGGTATGGATACCCAGTCACACTTCAGATGTAAAGCTCATCACTTACTGACCCTGCAGACCCAGCCTCCTTCCTGCATCAGTTTGCTGACATCCTGGCTTCTCCTGAGGAATTCTGTGCTTCATACACATGACCTTTGGGCAAAACCCTTTTGAAAACTGTCCTAAAATTCTAGCCAACAGTAGGCAGCACCAGCTACGTGGTGGCGAGGCACCGGTTCTAAGCAGCTTCCACCCACACAAGTCAGAGCAGCCCTAAGAGGGACACTCCATCGTTCCTGTTTGTTCCAGTCTTCTGATGAGGCAGGCAAGGCACAGTGAGTCAGTGATTGATAGGAAGGAGCTTGTCCAAGGTCATGTAAGTGACTGGCTGAATTCTGACCAACCTGCCCTTGACTACAAGCCAGATACCTTCTACAACATTCTAAAGACGATCTGGAGGCCATTGGGCAAACAGAGCCAACTTGAGGACTCTAGGTAATCATCTGCTTTCTGCCTGACACCATGACAGCCTGGACAGAGGTCAGCATGAGACTGTCTCTGTGTCTGAAAGAGAAACAGAGAGCAGGTCCAGAGGAACACAAGGCAGGAAGGGCAGGAGGAGACTTGAATCTCGCCCAGCCAGGTCTTGGTGCCATACACTGGTTATGTGCCTCCTGCTCAGTGTCAAGAACTGGGGAGGATTATCTAACTTTCCGAGTATTTCACACCCCTGACTTTGGACTAAAGAGGCTAGAATGAGAGACTTTAAACTAAAATTTAAGGAGAACACCTTTTAGTTTTTTGAGACAGAGTTTCTCTGTGTAACAGACCTAGCTGTCCTGGAAATAGCTCTTGTAGACCAGGCTGACCTCAAACTCACATGCCCCTGCCTTCCTGAGTGCTGGGATTAAAGGCATGAGCCACCACCACCTGGCTCAAGGACACCTTTCTTTTGAGATGGGCTCTCACTATATAATCCACCTTGCCCTCAAAGTCATGGTCCTCCTACTTCAGCCTTCTGAGTGCTAGTAGTGGTGTGAGCTTGTCTAGCTAACACCAGCACACCTGGAAGAAATGAACTTTTTAAGATAAAGTTAGGGTTCCCTTAAAGGGTGAATCTAGGGACTGGATAGATGGTTCAGTGTTATCAAGCATGAGGACCTGAGTTCAGATCCCCAGCACCCTTATAAAAGGTGGACACAGTGCAGGTGCTGTGGAATAATCTTTGTGTACACTGTGAAGATGTGTTTCCCTCACTGGTTTGATAAAGACCTAAATAGCAAATAGCTAAACAGGAGGAGGTATAGGCCAGAGAGCCAGAGAGATGTCGGGGTCCAGTGCCAGTCTGACCATAAATAATTTCTCTGTACCAGAGGGGAGGCGTGGGAATAAAGACACAACTCACATGGCTTTATCGGGAGGGTGTTTTCAGGGATCCCTCATGAAATCCTGAGTTCACATCCTGAAAATTCACAGCTGCGTTTATTCTTCAAACAGCTTTTATACCAAAACATAAGCTGAGGAAGAAATTCATTAGCATTCTCTTTCCTGGGTGACCGGGAGAATGACTCTGGTCATGTCCACACCTTTCTCTGCCCGTTTTGTCATGTCTCCCTATCTTCCTGCTCTGTATGCCAGCTCTGTCATGTAGCCCAAATTAACATCTCTATCCCAGACATCCTCCAAATCACAAAGAAGGAGCCGAGCAGCATTAGCATATCCTGACCCTTTGTTTAGGATCCTGACCCTTTGTTTAGGATCCTGACCCTTTGTTTAGGATCCTGACCCTTTGTTTAGGATGGCCACATCCTGTCTGGAAGGCCAGCTGACCACCTTCTGTGTGGTCAGGTGTGAACTGGCCTGAAAGCCTGGCCATCACACAATGTATAATATTGTCCCTCAGAGAGAGAGAGAGAGAGAGAGAGAGAGAGAGAGAGAGAGAGAGAGAGAGAGAGAGAGAACTCTGGGAAGAAGAAAGGCAGAGTCACCAGCCAGACAGAGAGGGAGCGAGACATGCAAGAGGGTAGGTAAATGCCCAAGTCTTGTTTCAGCATGCTGACTGAGGGTTTAAATTAAGTTGTAAGTGCTAGTTAGCAATATGTCTAAGCTGTCTGCTGAGCTTTTATAATTATTAAGTCTCTGTGTGGTTATATGGGAGCTGGCTGGTGAGACAGAACATTCTGCCTACAGGCGGGCATCTGTGATTCACCTCTCCTGGGGGTGTGGGGTGGAGACAGAAAACTCTCTGGAAACTCATGAACCAATTAGCCTGGCAGACACAGTGCTGAGCAGGGAGACCATCTTCAGACAATGTTGTAGTAGGCAAGGACTGACACCTGAGGTAGTCCACACCCACTCACAATTGTGTATACCCATGAACACACCAACACACAGATGTGCACATATGTGAACATATCTAGACACAGGTTCACACACACACATATATGTGCATACAACCCTCCCACAGACACACATGAACAGGAGTGCTCACACAGGTATGAACATATACATAGGTATGTAGACACGTATGAACTCACACATGTATGTACACACAAATGCATAGACATGAACACACAGGTGTGCACACACATGAACACACCGCACACATACATGAACACACACACAAACAAAGGAAGTGAACTAAACATCAGGCTGCCATGAAGCAAAGACACACATAGTGACTGAGTGATGGCCAGGAGTTACAGGCTACGAACGGTGAAGACTTGCTACTTAGAATAAAAAGAAGCTGGGTTTCTTTGACAAGGAGGAAGATTTGTGGAAAGGAGCTGGATGGGCTTATTAAGACACTTGTTTGGTGATCTCCGGGGGATTTGAGGAGGAAGAGGCCCGTTCTGGATGAGTGTTGTCTAGATGTGGGTGAAACTCAGGACCAGGTGTCTTCATCTAGTATCTTGCAGGCAGGAATGTTGAGGAGCATACAGAGACTCTCAGAGAAGGAAGCAGGCTTTGCTCCACTGTGTAGAGAGGACGGGGTAGATATCTCTGTAGTTGCTGAGCTTCCTAGTCTCTGTCTGACAAGGCCAGCATAGTTTTGTCTGTGTACTTGGGGAGTGAAGCTGGTGGATATTCCTTGGGCAGCTTCTAGCCCGGCTTCCAGCCGTGAACCCTCACCTCATTCCCACATTCTTCAAGCCACCTCCAGCATCAGCACAGGTGTGGTCCCCAGACCCTGCAGACAGAGATGTTTAAGACAACACCCGCTGCATCAGTCCCGAGGGAGGAGACAACCAGAGCCAGATGGGGAGACGATTGAGGGATACTCTGCAGGTACTGTGGGGTCGTGACCACAGTTTTATTAACAATTATGAGAATTTGTTTAGTTTTTGTCCACTTTTCTCCTTTTGTGGAGTAAATCCAGTAAGGAATTCAAGGCATTTCTTCTTTTCTCCTGGTAAATGATGTCAGGAAATCAGTAAAATGGTTTTCAGGACAGACTCATTAACATAATAATCGGACCACAAACTGATAGAAATCAGTAAATAGTAATGGTTTTCAAGACAGACTCATTAACAGAGTAAAGGACCACAAACTGATGGTTAAACTGTGTCTCTCTTTTATCTCTTTTTAGCTTCTTTCTTTCATTGGTGCCCTGAAGGTATTAAAATGGGGCAGAGAATTTGGGGATTAATTCAGATAGGTTGCTTAGAAATGATGTTGACAAAAAAATCCACATAAAGAAAAAATTATCATGGCCTCTTCCCTTTGATCTGTTTTTATTTCTTATTCCATTGTTGCTTGGGCATATAATTTTATTCTTCCTATCACTTATGAAAACACCACATGGCAGGTTCCAGATGGCCCCAGGGAAGCCCAAGTTTCTCCCAGCAGGCTGTTCTTCTAGCTCCTCCTGACTGTTGTGTGGTGTGATACTAGCTTCCTTTCCCTGGCCTGGCTCACCTTTCTGAAGTCTCTTTTCGCTCCAGGCTCTTGGAGAATTTGTGCTGGTGGAAAAAGACATCAGGATTAAGAAGAAAGGGAAAATTTTTAGCCTCAATGAGGGTTATGCCAAGTATTTCGATGCTGCCACCACTGAGTACGTGCAGAAGAAGAAATTCCCCGAGGTGAGTGAAGAGAGCCTGGGACAACAGCAGGGAGCAGGCCGTCTCAGTGGTGAGCTACGTGAATGACACCTTTGTCTCTTTAAAGGGGTTGATGTCACTGTGTACAGCTCTGGTCTACCTGAGTTTGATGGATTCTTCTCTTCTTCATAAACCATCAATCTTCTTTGTACCTGAAAATTACATATTAAAAATTATACTCCCCAGTTCAGTCCCTCTGGGAATTTGTCAAGAAGTCACATTTTTAAAATTCATAACTTCAGTCAGAACTACTCTCAGGCCATCTGTTTGCCAAGTTGTAATCTATAGATTCTGAATACCCAGCCATCTATGCTTTAAGATAAAATATGATCACATCTGGGAGTCTGACACACCAGATAAATCAGTTACTTATATTTTAAATAAAACTCAGGAGTCAGATTTGAGATAAAAACCTGATAGATCCAAAGAACAAAGGAGGAACTATCAGCCGACCCTGCCTTTCCACACTTCCAGATTGAAAAGGCCTGCTAATCTTTCTAAGCCCCTCCCTATTCCTTCATGTGTCTTTCTATCCCAAGTTGGGTCTGCCAAAAACTATGATTAATTCTGGCCAGCTGAATGTTGACTCGACCCTCTTATTCAAGGTTTAACCTTATTGGCAGTCTCAGGAGTATCAGAGTACAATCAAAATATCCCAGAACAGGAGACTAGTTTGCAGTCTGTCTAATCAGGGACTCACATTAACAGAGGATGTTCTGTGTTATTGTTACTGCTCATGATTCTGGGGCTCCAACTCAGGTTCTTGCACATATTCTGCAAATTCACGGGAGCACTGAGCTACATTCACACCTCCCTACAGTGTTATTTAGGGGGGAATGACAAGAACAATGTCTACCTGCTCAACACACACATACGATTTTTCCTTTTCTCTTTCTGTGTGTGTGAATGTGTGTGTTTATACCTGGAGATACCTTGAGCACTATTCACCTGTTTTTCCAGCAGCTTAATACACAGTTTCTCCCCTGCCCTGTTCTCCTGCCCTTCTGCTCCCTCCCCCCCGCCGTGTGTGTGTGTGTGTGTGTGTGTGTGTGTGTGTGTGTGTGTGTGTGTATTTAGACCTAAAGATACCTTGGGCACTATTCACTTGTTTTTCCAGACAGCGTAACACACAGTTTCTTCCCTGCCCTACCCTCCTGCCCCCCCCCCCGCCGTGTGTGTGTGTGTGTGTGTGTGTGTGTGTTTAGACCTAAAGATACCTTGGGCACTACTCACCTGTTTTTCCAGACAGCGTAACACACAGTTTCTCCCCTGCCCTGCCCCCCTGCCCCCTGCTGTGTGTGTGTGTGTGTGTGTGTGTGTGTGTGTGTGTGTGTTTAGACCTAAAGATACCTTGGGCACTATTCACCTGTTTTTCCAGACAGTGTAACACACAGTTCCTCCCCGCCCTGACCTCCTTCCCCCTGATGTGTGTGTGTGTTTAGATCTAAATGTACCTTGGGTGTTCTTCACCTGTTCTTCCAGATGGCATGTCTCATTGGTCTAGAGCTTACCAAGAAGACCAGGCTAGCTGGCCAGTGGGTCCCCGGAATCCACCCATCTCTACTACCTCAGCACTATGATTACAAGCATGTATCCCCATGCCCCACTTTTTAATGTGGATTTTGGGGGATGAACTTCTGTATGTAAGCACTTGTACAATTTAACTATCCTCCCTGTCCCACATAGTCTTTGGTTTTTGAGTAATTTTTAAAAATGCTTATTTTTATTTTATGTTTTGGGTATCTGGCCTGCACGTACCAGTTGCACACACACCTTTGCCAATGGAGGAGAGTGGATGCCCTAGGAAAGGGTATTGGATACCCTAGAACTGGAGCTGCAGATAGTTGTGAGCTGCCATCTGGGTGCTAACTGGGCTTCTAACCTTGGCATGGTGCAGGCTGGCTGCTAAATTGGATGGTTCTCATCTCTTGACTCTTTTATCCTATAGGGTAGCAGTATACATTACGGGGCCAGGTATGTGGGCTGGTAGTTTTCATCTCTCCTCTTTTTTGTCCTATAGGATGGCAGTGCACCTTACGGGGCCAGGTATGTGGGCTCCATGGTGGCTGATGTGCATCGCACCCTGGTCTATGGAGGAATCTTTATGTACCCAGCCAATCAGAAAAGTCCTAAGGGCAAGGTAACTTCCTGTGTCCACTGACTGCCATGATAGTCAGTGAGCTATTGGGATTCTTCTGCTCCTGCTACAGTGTTGTGGCTACTGTTATGGTTACTAAACTGCTTCTGGTCATGTGTTTCCTTCAGAGCTCAGAGGAAGAGGAATAGGCTTGTCCCTCTGAGTAAGTTTTGAAACTGCGGTAGGTTTGGGGAAGAAAGGGCTAACGTGACTAAGACGGGCAAGTCTTATGAGCCCTCTGCTCCTCTGGCCTCAGGCCCATTGCTTGCTGCAGTCACAAGGTCATTTCCCACTTCTGTAGTCATGTGTTCATCTCCCACTTTCTCTAGAGTCCCATGCTTTCATAGGCTCCCAGGGCATCAGCCTACTTCACAGAGAAAATGTAAGCACGGTCTTGCACTTATTCTAGGAGGGTTTGCACATGCCTGAGCTACACATGAGAATTCAGAATAAAACTTCCATTCAGATGGAAACAGTCCCTATCCAGTAGGAACCTTGTTATCCACATTCTCCCATCATGGCAAGAACTGTCCACAGAAATGAGTCTGAATTTTGGCCAGCCACAGAAATTGCACCAACAGAAGTCTGTATTATGCATCATCCAAGTTGAATGTTGAGATTTCCATCATTGGAATGCCAGATTCACAGCAAAGATATCTATAACACTCTGTGAGATTGAATGAAAATTGTCATACGCACAAGCTTGTGTGTCTGGCATTTTTCTGTGTGAGTGCTCAGCTCACATTTACCAACCTGCTGAGCTCAGGACAATGGAGAAGTCTGCAGAAGAGGGTCACAGGAAAGAAAGGCACAGCAGACTACCCAGTGAGATTGTGTGGATGATCTGAAGCTCTTGACCAAACCCACACCTGACACATGCTTAATTCCAGAAGGTAGACATGCTATTAAAATGACTATAAGAGAATCCAAAAATGTTCACATATGATTACACAAATGTGTCCTAAACACAGAAGCAGTTCTATGTACAGATGTGTTCATTGTCCACATTGGAGGTACCCTCAGTTCATGATCTCCATACTTTAGCCCTTTGTGACCACATCTGTGTGCAAAAGCATGTATATGTGCACACACGTATCTGTCTTGTGCGCTTGACTGTTACAATTGTGACAGATCTTAAAAAAAAAAAAACCTACCAGAAAAGGAGACCACAAGGCCTGAAAGTCAAAGCACCATGAAGTTTTTGCTCTGAAGGCCAGTTGGGTATAACAGCAGTATCTGAGGTCCTTACCCCACAAAAGTTCATTATGTGCTAATGTTGAGTTTTTAAAATGTATCTGAACTGACAAATTGATTACAGTCTGATTACATCTCAACATTTAAACCCTCCTTCCTGTCCTCAAGTACCCAAGACAAAGAAGGGGAGGAGGAAAGTGGAAAATCCTAGAAGCGCCTAGGATTCAGACCTCCCTGCTGAACTGCTACTCCAGAGTGGGCTGCCAGTGTCCCTCCAGGGGAGGATTAGGGGTAAAATAGTTCCCATGTGTGCCCACGCTTGTTAACTCTTCTGTCTTCTGTCAGGTTCCTGCTACTGTCAGAGTCTCCGGCAAAGGCATCTTAAGTATTTCTCCTGGAGTCTGAACCTGCTGTCTCTTGAATGTCTGACCCTTTGGCCCAGATAGAAGACATTTTGTGCATATTCTTGAGACAGAAGCAGCAGCACTAATAATAATAAATAAATTAAAGTCAGAAAACAAACAAATGAAAAACCACAGGAGGCAGCACAGGCACGATGTTACCAGATAGATAGATAAGTTGCTTCAGATTCATTGGGCCAGTGGTGCCTCCTGAGAGGTTTACCAGTCCATGGTACCCAGAGGTGGATACCAGCTCATACATCAGGCTCCTGTGGGACTGATGACTCAGAGAAACACTCCTGTGCAGTGCCTTTTCAATTGTATTTTAATAAATAAACTTTGCCTGAAGATCAGAGCGTAAAACAGCACCACTGGTCAGCCTTATAGACCAGACAGTGGTAACACACACCTCTAATCCCAGTAGCCACACTAGTTGCTATAGAAACCAGGTGATGCATACCTTTTACTCCAATGGTGCACACCATTGACCCTAGCCCTACAGAGGATTATAAAACGGGAGGAGACAGCTCTCAGACACAGTCTCATTCTGAGATTCCAGGAGGGAGGATCGCCATTTCAGACTGAGGTCGAGGTAAGAGCCAGTGGCTGGTTGCTTTGCCTTTCAGGTCTTTAGGATGAACTCCAATGTCTGTCTCTGAGTTTGCATTAATCATGTTTCACTCGTGCTCGGGAGTCACACAGACAGCTCAGCAGTTCTTGCTGCGCTCAGTATCTAGGGGCATGCCTTGGGCTGTCTGGCCTTTTTAAAAACGTACGCACCTGTCCTCGTTTTTTCTGCAGCTCCGGCTCCTGTATGAATGCAATCCCGTGGCCTACATTATCGAGCAGGCAGGAGGCATGGCAACCACAGGCACCCAGCCTGTTCTGGATGTGAAGCCAGAGAGTATTCACCAGCGAGTCCCCCTCATTTTGGGATCCCCAGAGGATGTGCAAGAGTACCTCGCCTGTGTGCAGAGAAACCAGGCAGGCAGGTCGTGAGCCCGAACTCATGAGTCCACTTCTGGCCTCGCACTTCGTTGTATGAAGGGTTAGATGAATGATCAACAGAGACAGCAGGAAAGGCGAACAAGCCAAGTGTACCAGGTCACTAAAGCATCACCCTGCTGCTAGTTTAGAAGTCAGGTTTAGAAGTCAGAGGCGAAGATACGGCCCAAGGGCTAAAATAAAAGCATGGATGTGAAAAGAATCCCTTTCATGGGTCTTCTGTCATGGACAAGGCAAATGGGCAAAGCAGGACTGTGACCTAGTCTCCTAACGCACATCCAGCATCTACCCAGCCACCCAAGGGTAAAGACACATGACAGTGAAAGAGTGTCGCGAAGTTTTAATTTAGTTACTTCCTCTGCCTATATACACAGTGCATGCACAGACTTACATATGTGCTGATTATTAGTAGAGCATTTGTGGTTTATTTTGGGCAGGTTTTGAGTTAGGATTCTCATAATTACTAAATACTGAGTTCCTCACTGAGTCCTTTTCAGTCTGTAAATTGGATGGTAATTCATTGAAAATGTGGTTACCTTTTGGCAAATCCAGATGTAACACACAATTTATACTTAAATTGAATGCTTACCATTTTTAATTTTTGCATGTTCATTGTTTTGGGAAATATTTTAAGAGATCCTAGAGTCTAACAAAAATGAATGAGCCAAATGGTTCTACCTTTGCTTAGATTATGTCAAGACTAAACAAGTACTTATTTCTCTACAATATCAACTTGTTTGAATGATAGCTGCTCTGTGTGTGCATGATTTCACAAGATTTCCACAGAGCTGACAGTGACTTATCCAGAAGACAAGTATTCCTGCAGCTCTGCAGAATGTGGGTCCTCCACAGGATCATATTCCCGTTGATTTGTCTAATAGGTCTGTCAGCCGTGCACTTACTGTACAATCCTTGTGGGCTCACCACAGGAACGGCAGACCCAAAGCAGAGACATCTGTCACAGTTTATGAGACCGAATGAAGCATCTTTTATTTGTTACTTAACTCATCATTTCTCAGATGAGAGTAGTTCAGGAACCACGTACCTCAAAACTAAGACATTGTCAAGGGGGAAAAATGGCCTACAACCATTGAATGGACTCAGCAACTGCATTGTCATCTTGAACTGAGCCTTGAATGTGTTGTCATGCTCCATGGGATCCCAAATTTCTGTTAGCAGAACACGTGTGTTTCAATAGATCCTCGTGGCAACGTAGGCAACATGCATGCACAGCAGTGCTGGGCATTAAGTGCCTAAGCCCAAATAACTCAATAGCATTTACATCCCGAAAGCACACCTACATTAAGAGAAAAAGTATTTTTTTTTAAATTTACTTATTTATTTATTTATAAAAATTTCCACTTCCTCCCCTCCTCCCAATACCCTCCCACTCCCCCCACTCCTTCTCCTCCTCCCTCTCCAGTCTTTTTTATTAATTAATTTATTTGTTTATGAAAATTTCCACTTCCTCCCCTCCTCCCCATACCCTCCCATTCTCCCCACTCCCTCTCCTCCTCCCCCCCGCTCCCTCTCCTCCTTCCTCTCCAGTCCTAAGAGCAGTCAGGTTTTCCTGCCCCGTGGGAAGTTCAAGTTCCTCCCCTTCCCTCCAGGTCTAGGAAGGTGGAGAAAAAGTATTTTTATTTTTAAATAATCAAATTTTCTAAAGAGATGCATGAGACATTGAACACTTCCTCAAATATGAAATTAAAATGGAAAAGTCCACATTAGTTTCAGTTGTATAGTGATTTTGTGTCCTTTTCTTTATTTTTATCATGGTGTTCACTGAAAACAACCTTCAGAAATACTTGTTTTCAAGTATTCAGAAATACTCAGCCTTCAGAAATACTTCAGAAAGCACTTGTTATTAAGTTAAAGAAAAACACTTTTGGTAGCATACCTGTTCTTGATCAGCCAGTGTTTCCTGTCATCAGACCCCGTGCATGTAAAGCCAAGGCTGACAACCAGAACAGCATGGTCCTGGTCCTTACTGCTATACTTTGTATCATAGTAGATGCTTGGAAAATAAAACCAAAGCTAGGGTAAGTGGCTCAGCACCCCACAGTGACCTGTTGCCATCAGCAATGAAGAAGGCATATTGGAAGAGTTTATTGGCATGATATAAACTCCAGATAAGACATAAAAGCCAGATCTATTGTTATCAATACAGCTGTGAGAGCAGTGATTCTCAACCTGTGGGTCATGACACAGGGACCCATATCAGATATCCTATATATCAGACACTTATATTACAATTCATAACAGTAGTAAAACTTCAGTTATGAAGTATCAATGAAATAACTTCATAGTTGGGGTCACCGCTACAGGAGGAGCTGTGTTAAAGGGCTGCAGTATTAGGAAGGCTGGGAACTACTGTGCTAGAGACTGTCACAAAAATCACAGAAATACAAGCTAACACAAATCTTCTTGCAAGGTATTTTTCTAGATGCACACAAAATTACTTTTTAAAACCTTGCATTCCTACTTAGAAAACAATAGTCCGAAAGAAAGAGCATAAAATTACAGGCATAAAATCTGATAAATTCTTAAAGACCCGACAATTGAAAAAGATTGAGAAAAGCCATTTAGTAAGTGATGTAGCTACTTAAAAAAGTACGAAGTGCTCATACCCATAGGGATGTGCTTAGGCCATTGTCAAGTGGAAACTACATGCACACACTTACTACAGACACCATGTGTAAGATCCATGGAGCTAAACAAATTAAACTTTGTGTAAAAGGAGGACCTCTAGCTGCTTTGTTATGTGGTGTTACAATTATCCTTATGAATTGTTGGAAGGAACTATTCTCACTACTACTAGAGAATTGGAAGGAATCTTGGCTGCATCAATAGCAATGGACATAGATTCCACTGTAGTGTGGCACTCACCAGGGTACCGCCATCTTCTGGGATTTGCATAAAGCCTGTGATATTAGCAGCAGAATTTTCAAGCATATACCTATAACTTTGTTTCTTTAAGTAAAGGGAGAAGAGACTCAGTTACTCCCACCCATCTCTTGGCAAGCATGAGTTAAAACCACAACACTTTGCACTTTGCAGAGCACACTGAAATCTGGGCTGTTATAAATCATCCCAGGAAGGGAAATGACCTGGGGAATTTAGAGCTCAGAATAACTTCCCAAGTCTTCAATGACAACCCAGAGGTCTTCCAGGCTATAAGAAATATTCACATGGAGAATTATGTGTTATATGTGCAATGGTTTGCATAGTCTCTGTGTGCAGAGAAACAGGGAGTTATCTGGAAACCATTGCAGCAGAAATCTGTGCAAAGACTGGGAATATCATGAGACCCCTGATGGTCTACAGTGATTCTGTCTTCTAATGTTCGTTCTGAAGACAGTGAACTACCTCTACAATTGTCATTTCCCATAACCCGAGCTGGAGTGACAACATAGGTGTTGCAGTTACTACTTCCTCCTATGGATAGGACTCCCAAATGCCTCCACATACAGGAAGATTGATCAATCATGTCACCAGTGCAGCCCAGGCTTCCCCAAGACTGGGAGAAGTCTAGTAGGTTCTGTTTACACACTGACATCAGCTTGTCGATTTTTCAGAACATCCGACCTTCAAAAACCATCTACTGTACAACAGGAGTGACAGCTGCCGTGAAGAGAGAAAGGGTTTCGTCGGCAGAATCTACAGTAGGTGTCTGACATCACACAGAGCAAAGCAGTACTTTGTTGGTCAAAGCGAGGATGCCAGTTCTCTCTTGGCTTCCCAATGGGCTCTGGATGATGGGGACGTGACTTGTAATAGTTGGTCCTTCACAGGCATCACATAGCCTTCCATTCTCCAGCCCACAGAGCTGGGAACTTCACCCAACCGGGGTTTGGAAAACTCTACCTTACTTGTGTTTCAAGCTTGTTAGGCACTTATCTGGGGAGTCTGCAACTGAACACATGCATTCAGCAGACTCAATGCAACCTTCAGAGGTTGTCTAGGCAGAGGGACCTGGTCCAGCTGCCTCTGATTTACTCATTAAAGTCTAGAGTCTCTGGATCCACAACCCTGACTCTATCTCCTGCCCTTGCTTTGATTGGCTGGGTCATCAGTAATGTGGGACTTCAGGTGTTGAGATGGGATCTAAGCCCATGTGAGGCAGATATCGAGAGTTGGAGGACGGGTGAGGAAATGGAGGATATTTATCCCTAAAGCCATGTTGGAGTCCATTTCCTCTTTCTTTTTTTCTTTTTTTCTTTTTTTTTTTGTATAGGAGGCTGGATAGGGGATGAGCAGGTTAGAGAGTATGTGTCGGTCTTCACGCTTTCTGAGGTTGAGTGACTTCTTAATTGGAGATGTCATGCTTTGTTTATCTGCTCAACCCTTGATGGACCTCTGACTGCCTCTACAACTGCGTCTTGCTAGTGGCACTGACTGCTGTCTCACTAGGCCACAAATGAATTTCCAGCCTCCGCTTTTAACTCTCTTGGGTACACATTCAGAAGGTCTGCTGATGGGTGTGTAATTCAGCTTTCTCCTTGCTCCCACAAAGCAGGCACCACTGTGTTTTGACTCCAGCCATGACCACGCTGACCAAACTGAACTCAAACAGCAAGGCATATCGTTTTAACACGAAGACGACACATTTCACACTCAGATAGTGTAGCCTTCCTCTCCTCAGTGCTCAGCCACTGTCTCCCCAAAGGAGTCTCTGAGCAGAATGCTCTGGAAGCCATTGGCCCTGTGTGACAGACACAGCCTCATCCCTTGCTTCAGGTATCATATGAACAGCAACCACATGGCTAGGTAGTCAGCACTCAAATATTTGAGATGAATCAGATAACAAGCAAATCAACCGTATGAAGAAGGTTTAGTGCTTTAGTTATATTATCCCTGAAACAGAAACTGACCAGGTGAAAAGGAGAAGGTGAAGGAGCTGAATGTAAAATGACATATATCCAAATCTAACCAAACGACAACAGTCACAAGAACACGACAGGAAGGGATACGAAACAGCAGGCAGGGACCTATACCCTAAAACCCATCTGTAGTTCAGATGTTGGGTCAATGACTGGACTGTCAAATTCAGTCTATGTTAAAGGAACAAGAATTTCTGACCTTCTAACCTCTACCCCAATGACAAAGAAATAAAGCATCCTTGTGTTGCAGAAAATTTAATCGCATTGTGAACCTTGAGATTGTGTTATTTATTGGAAAAACCTATTTCTAGTTGTGGTGTGGCTCAGTCCTAACACATACATTTAATCCAAGAATTGCTGACAAAAAAAGTCAGCCATAGGTCAAGAGGCAGAGCAAGCAACCAGTTGACAGGAAATGAAGATAGGATTATTAAGAAAAATACCATAGAAAGTAAGAGGGAGTTAGGGGGATGGATAGAGAGACACACAGGAAGTAGAAGGGAGGGACTTTGAGTTTGAGCAGTTTTATTTGAGTTGGCAGAGCAGAGGTGGAATTGTGGGTTTGCCACCACCTTATCAGATAAAGCAGGCTTTAAATGGAGGCAGGGGCTGAGGTAAGTCAAGGTTAGCAGTTTAGCAGGCAAGGATTTACAGTTCTAAAAGTGTGTGTACTCAGAACAGAGCATCCGGATCTATGGACAGACATTCCTAGAGCTAAAAGAGATGACTAGAAGCAACAGTAATAGGGGCTTAGCATTCCACTCTCAGGGACGAGCAGATCACCCAGATTAAAAGTAAAACAAAACCCTGAAAAACTAAATTGAATCTTAGGCCAGATGGCAGTAACAGAAGTCCACAGAACATTCTGTTCTACAGTGGCTGAGGACACATGCTTCTCATCAACACAGGAACATTCTTTAGGAAAGATCATGACAGGCCACAAAGAAATTGCAACAAATTTAAAAGTAATCAAAATCATATCAAGCATTCTTCTAACCATAATGCAATAAGGCTGAATATCAATATCAAGAAAGGACTCTGGAAAATATGAAAATGCACAGAAACCAAACAATTTACTTTTCAACAACCAACAGATCAAAGAAGAAACCCTGAAGGAAATTATATATATCTATATACATATATAGATATATTTTAAAGAAAAAGAAAAGGGCTCTCTGCTCCTCCCTGTTCTAGAGACAGCTGCTTCTTTTTGTGCAGTGCCAGCCTTGTTTCAGAGACATGATGGTTAAGGTCAGAGTGAACGGATTTGGCCGTATTGGACGCCTGGTTACCAGGGCTGCCTTCACTTCTGGTAAAGTGGACATTGTTGCCATCAATGACCCCTTCATCGACCTCAACTACATGGTCTACATGTTCCAGCATGACTCCACCCATGGCAAGTTCAAAGGCACAGTTAAGGCTGAGAATGGGAAGCTTGTCATCAACGGGAAGGCCATCACCATCTTGCAGGAGTGAGGTCCCACCAACATCAAATGGGGTGATGCCAGCACCAAGTATGTTGTGGAGTCGACCGGTGTCTTCACCACTGTGGAGAAGGCTGGGGCCTATTTGAAGGGTGGGGCCAAAAGGGTCATCATCTCCGCCCCTTCTGCAGATGCCCCCATGTTTGTGATGGATGTGAACCATGACAAGTATGACAATTCCCTTAAGACTGTCAGCAATGCTTCCTGTACCACCAACTGCTTAGCCCCCTTGGCCAAGGTCATCCGTGAAAACTTCGGCATCGTGGAAGGACTCATGACCACAGTCCATGCCGTCACGGCCACCCAGAAGACTGTGGACGGCCCCTCTGGGAAGCTGTGGCGAGACGGCCGTGGCACTGCCCAGAACCTCATCCCTGCATCCTGGCGCTGCCAAGGCTGTGGGCAAAGTAATCCCAGAGCTGAACGGGAAGCTCACGGGCATGACCCTCCGTGTTCCTACCCTCAACGTGTCCGTCGTGGATCTGACATGTTGCCTGGAGAAAGCTGCCAACAAGAAGGTGGTGAAGCAGGCATCCGAGGGCCCACTAAAGGGAATCCTGGGCTACACTGAGGACCAGGTTGTCTCCTGCGACTTTAACAGTGACTCCCACTCTTCCACCTTTGATGCTGGGGCTGGCATTGCTCTCAATGATAACTTCGTAAAGCTCATTTCCTGGTACGACAATGAGTTCGGCTACAGAAATAAAGTGGTGGATCTCATGGCCTACATGGCCTCCAAGGAGTAAGAAGCCCGCCCTGGACCACCCACTCCAGCAAGGACACAGCAAGAGAGAAGCCCTTGACTGCTGAGCAGTCCCTGTCCTAACTCAACCCTTGACACTGAGCTCTCCCTCACAGTTTCCATCCCAGACCCCCAGATAGCAGGAGGGGCTTAGGGAGCCCTACTCTCTTGAATACCATCAATAAAGTTCACTGCATCCCCTCAAAAAAGAAAAAAAAAAAGAAAAAAAAGGAAATCAGAGACTGTGGAATATAACAGGAGGAGTCTAGGAAATTTAAAATAATCATCATAAAAGAGGAAAGATCTCAAATACATGTTCATCCTGTATTTTAAAGAATATATATATAAAAAAACAACCAAGAACAAGCTAAACCCAGACTTGGAAGAAATAAACCGCACAGAGGTCTAAACAGTATGAAGATCAGATAATTATTGCATCAGCTGTGAACTAAACAACGAGCCCACTAGTGCCCAGTGGATAGTCCTAACCTGTGACCACATAGATGGTATCCATGAAAAGTCAGTGGGTCAGAAACTGGAGAGTTGGCTCAGAGATTGAAAGCACTGTCTGCTCTTTCGGAGGACCTGGGTTCAGTTCCCAACACTGACATGTCAGCTCACATCTCTCTATAACTCCAGTTCCAGGGCATCTGACACCCTTACACAGGCATAATACCTATGAACACAAAATAAAAATAAATTATATATTAAGTCAGTGGATCAAGCTAGGCATCAAGCCTTTAATGCCAGCAATCAGGAGGCAGAGGGAGGAGGGTTTCTGTGTGTTTGAGGTCAGCCTGATCTGCACAGTGAGTTTCAAAACAAAATAAAACCTAAACCAAACCACATAAATAGTCCCCCCTCCATATAGGGGATCATAAAACAAAGCACAAAGGTGTGAAAATGATAAAGAGACAGCAGGAAAGAGGGAGGGATTATGGGGGTGGGAAGGCAAACAGGAGGGTGGAAGTGAGGAAAGACAAAAATCACTGTAATATATGTGTGAAACTGTTAAATGTTACGTTAATAAACAATGTAAAAACCAAAGCAATATTTGTGCTTATTTGGTTATAAACAGAGCCATTCCCTTGCCCTGAACCATTGGAATGGAGAACGTGAGACAAGCAGACACGTGCGATCCAGGTGGGCATGGTGAGAACAGCAGACACGTGCGATCCAGGTGGGCATGGTGAGAACAGCAGACACATGCGATCCAGGTGGGCATGGTGAGAACAGCAGACACGTGTGATCCAGGTGGACGAGGTGAGATCTAGGATGTGAGCATGGTGACAAGGCACAGCCCGGAATCATGCCTGTCTCTGGGAATCTCTTCCTGGAGGTGTTGTCTTGTAAACCATTGACAGGAGGTAGATAGCATAAGAAGAACAAAAGCTCCCTGTTCTCCTAAGTTTACATAGTCACCATGAGTATAATAGAAAACTGGATAATGTTGGGTTTTTTCCATAAATGATGCTACAGTGAATGACATTTGCATGATTCGGGTACCTGCTCGTCCCTCTGGGTCTAAGTGCGGCCCACCATGTAAAAGTCACATCTCTCGGGACTCTTCTCTGGCTTCTCTAGATTGTGGATGGTTTTCCCAGTCAGCTTGGGGAGGTTTAATCATCTTTCCTGATGGGAAAGTGAAAGCTAATTTGGCAGGGAAACCATGCTGAAGAAAGAAAACTGGGAGCCCGGAGACCCACCAGGTCCAAAGTGCAGTGCAGCTCTGACTCGCTTTCACATGTGCTTAGATAGCTCAGGGGCTGCTGGAGAGAACCCAGTGAATAGAAGATCAGCCAGCGACCAAGTCAGTAAAAGACAGTGTAGGCAAGTCAGGGACAGGAGGAGGGACAGGTAGCATTGCCCCCAGCCTGCAATGTCAGGGTCAGGAGGAGGAGAGGGTGCCCTGGTAGCATCAGATGTTGGTGATCAGATAAAGTGTGCTGGGACTTGGTTGTGTTTTTTGTAGGCTCTGTCACTCTCTGAACCTTGGGCAAGCAAACAAAGGGAGGCTAACATTGCCATACAAGTATCTATAGCAAGCGACCAACGCTCAACACCAAATGAGAAGACCATGTCTTCTGAGTTCACCTTAATGACCACCTGCCTGGTTCCAGTTCAGATTTAGACATTGCTGGGAGCAAGGAGTTGTACTCTCTTTCCAGTCTGTGCTCAACCAAACTGAGGAAGACTGGTGTCCACATTCAAGCCTTGTGTGTATTCAAGTCACACACAGATACCAAGAGGACAGAAGCCAGAGGTTGTTTTAAAGCAACAGAAAGTATTTAGCGAGTGCAGTGTCCCAGATTTCCATCCTCCAGAACTGTTTGGTGGACAAGTTCCTGTTCAGGGGATTCAGAGGCTGAGTTTATGGCCAGCCCTGGCCTTAGGGTGCTTTCTTCTAGGTGTAATTAAAAACAGATCTTGGAGGAATTTTTGTGCTTCTCTTCCTCCCAAATGAACACTTGCGTCACGTTCTGGAACTAGACCCTTCAATATTGGAGAGCACAGACCTGTGGGTGGGTAAGTGCTGGGGCCAGGTGTTCCTGCTCTTGGTTGCCATCTAGTGGCAAGAAGTGAAAAAAGCCAGATTTCAGAAGAGAAACGAGGGAAATCTGAGGGAAGATGGGTAATGTGCATAGATCAGTTCTCCAAGGTTTTCCGTGAGGAGGATGAGGGAGTCTTCCTGCAGAGTGATGCAGGGTTCCCCTGGAAGGGGAATGTGCAACAGCGTTTAGCCTTTTCCTGTCTTTGGAGAGTGTGCTGTGCTTTGTTCTTCTTAATGGAGAACAGCCACCCGGTTTGTGTTTCCAATGCCATGGAGAAGGAGAATGGCACTTCTTAGCCAAAGCCACCGTCTTCTGGAGGAAGAATAGTGCATCAGTGTAGTATGCATAATAAAAACCCAGGGGCGGGTATTGGGGTTTAACTTGAAAGCCAGAAAAGCAAAGCAGCCAAGTCACTAGAGAAGTCTTACCTCTACCAAGGCCAGGTGACCACAGAATAAACAGACTAAACAGACTGAGCCTCTCACTCTTTTGTATGCCCTCTAGTGCTAGGATAAAAGGCATGTGACTCCATAGTACTGGGTTTAAAGGTGTGAGTCACCACTACCTGGGTCTGTTTCTGTGTTGATCTTGTGTAGCTCAGGGTGGCCTGGAACTCACAGAGATCCATCTGTCTCTCTCTCCCAATCAAGGGATTAAAGGTGTGAGCCACCACTGTCTGACCTCTAGTGGCTTCACTTTGCCCTTCTATATTCAGACAAGCTTTATTTATAAAAACATGAATGAAATATCACTATATATCAGGGTGATGGGGGAGAACAGAGTCCTTTCTTATCTACTGGCCATTGAAAAATGAGACTATATGTTTGTATCATGACTCAACATTGACAAGACCACCGGGGAACTTGTTTGTGGTTAAGATAGTCTTTTCCTGGGTTAATTACTATTTTGGAAATGTGTGCGTAGAGGATTTGCTGACATAATGTCAAAGATCTTTTCTTCTTCAGTGGTTTGCTGGTAAGCCTGTTGAGATTCTGGCTAGAGCAAGAGACCACACCAATTTACAGGTTAACCATGCTGTCCATCCACAGTGGCCCCAGAATTTTATAGCATACCCTTCACAACATTTTGTTTATCCTCATGAACTGAAAGTTCTAGGTGAATGCTGTTTTCCTGTTGGCATATTGGCTACACCTGAATCTACTGCTATTTAAACCACCTTTTGTGGCCTAAGGGCCCCACAGTCAGCTCCCTGCCACTAAAGCCTTGGCCTAGAGGGACTCTGGTCCTGCTGGCACTAGCCATGCTACTGCTACCAAATGTAGTTTTTAATTAAGTCTTTATCATTCTATTTACCAATAAAGACTTGGGAATCAGATGTTGGGGTGAAAACCTGCTAGCTCAGAGGGCTGAGAAGCAACCAGGTGATCTTTCTTTTTGGCTGCAGATTCGGCAAGAGAACCTTTCTCCACTTGTCCCAAACCATAAAGACCATTAAACTCCAACTTCCTCTGTATCTATCTATTTTCTTGGCTCCTCTGGCTAATTCCTGTCAACTAGTTATTGACTGCAAACTCTGACCCAAGGCTGATTTTATTAACACAGTCTTGGGTTTCAGAGTGAGATCAAATATCCCACATTTCCTCCTTTCTGTCTAAATAAAAAGGAAATGTTTTGACTCTAACACAGTAAGATTATATACAATAAGAATAATTATCAGGTAAGAATTACATTCACAATGTTCAGTCTATTTGAATTTGGAAACTTTGGAGAAAGTATTCTATTATTTATTCTATTTTGGTCAGTTCAAAGTTTTATACTCAAACCACTTTCTATCATATCTTGTGTTATGAGGCTAAATATATCCTTTTAGACTCTAAAAAATTTCGTAAATAAACAAATTAAGTTTTTATGTCTCTCAACCTTTATAAACATTACATCTCTTTTGTAAATTTATTTCCTGAATTTGGTAACAAAGAAATTGTAAAACTATAATGATCTAGTCTTTAACTTCATCAGAGACTTGAGAAGGGTAAAAATATTATCTGAGTAAACAGGAAGGGCAGAGCAAGCAACTTCAAAAACTATAGAAATGACAGAGACAACTGTCTGCTTGGACAGTCTCCCAAGGTTGTCTCTGAAATGTTGGGGCATCCATCTTTGGCCTCTAGGCCTAGAATATATGATAAACTTCTATGTGAAGCAGAAATTTTGACAGACTGGACTACTTGGTCTATGGCAAAGTTTAGTAGTTAAATTCTTTTATGTCCTGCTTTTCAATTTGAGCAGGATGCTGTCGGTAGCTGAGGCAAGGGCAGTCTCTTGTCCAGTGGCTGGCTTTGCCATATTGGCAGCGAACTCTGTATGTAAGTTCTCTGATGCCCATCATCTTTTTTGAAGTAGATGGGTGCTGCCAGATGTATCTCACTGTCGTGAAAAGCCTTGTTATTAAAACATCCTAAAGGCTATCTATCTAAAATATGAAAACATTCTTCACGTGACTACAAGTCTTATTGTTATAGATGACTAACTTGTAGGGTAAGGGCCAGTGAAAGAATACCCTGTCCCTGAGACCAGAGCCAAGGTAACAACACACTCTGCCTCTAACCAACTCAGGAATCAAAATAAATCAATCCTTGAGCACAAAAAGCAACCAATTTCTGAGGACAAAACCAACCAGTTTCTGAGCACAAATCCAACCATTTGAGACCTACTAAATTCCACCCTAAAAATCTCCACATTGGAAAGCCCTGCTCCTAATAAATACTATATAAGCCCTCTTCCTGTTCAGTTTGGGACTAGCCCTTTTTGACCCTGGCAGAGACAGCTACTCTCCTGGATTCTTACCTCCCAAGAAATCTTTTGAGTGAGGTTTGTTGTAAGAACTTTCTTTCACTGGAGTGAAGCAGAGGTGCAACGACTGTCACCTGAGCAGAGCAGAGCTCTAACAACTCTTGCTAAAACAGAGCAGGAGCAGGTCAGATCTGTAACGCTTGTCTGGGGAAACTTTCCCCTGCTGGAGCAGAATTGATACACTCTGGAAAAGCTGAGCAGAGCTGTAGCATTTCTCCAGAGCAGAGAAGAGTAGAGAAGATCAGAACAGACCTGTAACAACCTCACTGGGGAAACCCTCCACTCCTGGAATAGGGTTGTTAAACTTACACTAGGGAAAACATTCCCAGAGCAAGGGCTGTAACTCTTTGCCTGCTGAAGCAGAGCTGTGACATTCCTGTTGGGACACATTACCCTTCTGAGCTGTAGGTAGTCTTGTGTTTCTACTGCTAGGACACCTTTCCCTTCAGAGATGCAACAGTTATTTAAATACTAACCTGCATTTCTGAATTATCCTGAGCAGTTTGCAATAATAGCTTTCAAGGACTAGAACTTTACATTTTTAAATGAGCTGCATAGGTACAATAGCTTATGCTAAAGTAGAAACATATATACATTATGATATAACACACCACAGCCTCCAATTTCAGAATCAGATCCAGTGATGAGACCTCTACCTGGAACAATGGTACTACCCAGAACCCACACAGGATTGCAAGGAAATGGAAATTCTTTTGAAATTCTTTAACAGGTGGTGCCAAATCAATGGCCAATCTAGTTCTCGATTCCTTTTTTTTTCATTTTGCATATAGCCCAGAACACTTGCAAATGATAAACACACTCTCTTGTGGCCAGAGGCTAAGAGTACTCATGAACTCCCTTCCCTGTCTCCATTGATGATGGCTGAGCTCAAGATGCTCTTACCCTTCAACAAAGAAGTATGTGCAGGGACAACTGCCATGGAGGGTCCGCATATAGACTGAAAAGTCTAATGTAGGTTGTACACTGAACCCACAAGAGGCCCGAGTCATGAACAAAACAACTGAGGGACTCATGCTCAAGAAGTGATTAAGCTCATGACTGAGTGGAGCAACCCACCAACCACAAGCAGAGGACAGCTACATGGGTCACTAAATTTGGTGATGGTAACATGGGCAACTAAGATGTTGGAAGCTTTGTGGTGGCTAATAAAGAGAATGGTGTTCACATGGCTTCTCATAGTCTACAGTGCCATTGGTACTCTACTGTGGAGCACTGCTACACTCCAAGACCTTATTGTCCTCCCAGAATTTGATCTTCCTCCTTACTTTCTTTTATCTGCATAGAGTCCTTCCAGGACGATGGGAGTAGGAGACTCAGAGGCTGTGCTTGGGTATGGGGAATGTGATGTTTGCTCCCTTCTCACAACTGAGGTCATACTCTACAGAGCAAACAGACCTTGGGGTTTAAGGTGGAGGGGATGGCTGAAACAGCAAGACTTCTGAAGGTCTTCTGGTTCCACAGGACCATACTCTAGGCATTCTTTGGCTCACACGTGTCCTGTAGGACCAACATCTAAGGAAAAGGAAGCCAAGACAAATGTTGTCCAAGCAGTGGGAACCAATGGATATGAGTCAGGCTCGGGTAGTGAGTCCTCCACTCCTTAGACCCTAAACAACTTTTCTCTTTACTTCTTAACTTCTTTGATTTCTCTACATCCTGTCTTGGTTATGTCTATTTCTTCATATTGTAACTGTCCCCAAATTCTGCCTGTTCATGAATACACAGGAAAGAATGTGTAGATGGTGAGCTGACTTTTATGAACTTTTCAAATGAAGGTGTTCATTCTAATTGGGAAGCCAGAGGGAGGGTGGTGCCAGCTACCCTCCTAATGTGAACAATAGCCTCAGTATAAGCAGGGCGTAGAAATGACAAGCGAACATTAGATCTTTCAACTTTACTTGTCCCCATGTTTTGCTTGAAAAACTCCAACACCTAGAGACCAATAGTTGCAAGAGAAGTTGATTTGATTCCTGAAGCCATCTAAGATGAGACTTTAAGTCTCTGTAGCAACACCATCTCCAGTTGATGAAGATGCCTGTTCATGTGGTGCAAAAATTGGAAAAGGAAAATCTAAGTAAACTGCTGCCTGAGAGGAAATTATCTTGTGAACTAACTCATAGATAGAGAGTTGTTTATTAAGTACTTGTAGTACTTGTTATTAAGCTAGTTGTTATCATAGCTAGTTTTTTATTAAGCAACATGGAAGTACCTACAGAGATGGCAGGATACATACATCCATATAGTAAATTTTATACCCATATAGAAAAGTGGGTCTCTGCAAATGCAAATATATTACATATAAGCAAATACATCTGAGATGAAGGGTATCTGGACAGGCAGATGTACAGCGTCTGCAGACAGACAACAAGTAGACTCCTCTGGGGCACAGTAGATAATGATGATGATTCTTTGTGCTGACCTGACATATCATGTGTCTGACATGGGTTGATGCAAGGAAGAGTCATAATGAGCAGATGAGTCAGAGCTCATGATGGAGCAGAGACAGACACTATTCCACAGATGTTGAATAAATTTCAGGGAAGGCATTCAATGTTCAATGGCAATAACACTGTGTTACTCCATCTAACTTAAATACCCAATCATGTAAAAAAAAAAACTCTTGATTAAGTTTAGATTTTGCACACAGTTGGTAGCATAGACTACGAGGTCAACAATTGTCACATAATTCTTCCTGGATCATGTGAAGCACACAAATACATTGCATCAATGTGCAAACCAAATATGGTGTCCATGTTATTGAAAATTAAGTAATCTGAAACAATGAGGAAAATTTGATAGTGTTTGGGTGCCAATTTATCTCCTTCTGGTCCCACTTTTTACTACCGGTACAAGGAAAATTGCCTTCCATCTTGACTACGGCAAGGAAAAACACTCAACTTACAGCATCAGGCAACTCCATACACAGAGAAAATGAAGTGAATGCTGAGGTTGGGGGAGATGGAAGAGACAGATTATTGTCTAATAAATCCAGCGTTTCCATAAACAAGATGTAGGCTTTCTAGAGACTCACTTGGTTTTGGTTACACCACAATACATACATGTATTACCACAATGAAGAGTGGCAGAACAGGCGGTGCTTCTGGCTAGTAACCTATTAAATCTCAAAGAGAAAGATGCTGCATAGTTTAATGACATTCCTCATGGAAGCCCATTCATTTCCTCTCTTACTATTTGGACTTCAATACCACTTTGCAGTTTGGGTTTTACATTTCCCTAAAGATTCTTGTGAGAGCATGCTGTGTTCCACCATCACTGGGCAGGAATGCGTCCCAGGGTCTATATTCTCATAGAATTCCACCATAACTGTGGATTAAACTAGAAACAACAGACTAGAATACACTTAACCCACTCCAGGGATGATGATAAAAGCCTATCATTCTTATTGAAAGTGGATGAAACATGAGTTCACAAAGCCACTCATCTAGCAAAACATCAGATATTGTGTGGTTCAAGGCTGAAAGGCTGGTGCCCTTCCTCCCCTACAGTTCACTTAGGCAACAGGCACCCCACCCCTCCAGGACAATTGAGCAAGTGTCGTGGTATGATGGAGCACTCAAGAGTGGTAAAACTGGGAGTTGATGTGGATCAATTCCCAATCTTCTGAGAAACTTGTATATCGATTTCTAATGTATTTATAAAAGTCTCCCTTTCACTTCCTTCTATTTCTTGTTCAGATCCTGTGTCAGAATCAACAACGGTGAACTATTAAATTTTTTGTCAATTGTTTAACTTGTCTTTATTGCCTGATTGGTTTTATTTTTTCTTTTCTTTTCTTTCTTCTTCTCATTCTTTTTCTTTTTTTACTTTCTTTTTGTTTGGTTGCCAGTTGCTGTGGGACTTTATTCAGGTTTGTTGGTACCTCAACCAAAGGAATTTGCTGTGTTTATCACATACAGGTCAGTCTACAAGGCCACCCTTTTCTAGAGGTCTCTGGTCAGAAAAGCTGTTGGGGAATCTGACTGGACATAGTGGCTAGCAGGAAGTGCCTTGATGAGGGGAGAGACATTATTTCTTTTGGGAAGTCACACTGCATGACTGTTGTACCTAGATGTTGACTTTGAAGGATTAAGTAAGGGTGGAGGTGGGAGATCATGATAGAGGAAGGAATACAAGGAGAAATAAAGAACACTGAGGTCTAATTAAAAAGTTGTATGGGATCTACTACTGCAGAGGCTTTTATGTGAGTTAAAATGTAGCTATCCTGCAACAACATGGCAATAACTTTGCTTGACACCATAGGACAACAAGAAGCCCAATATAAGGAATGGGTTACCATTTGGGAGTTATTGGCTGGCGAGGTCTCATAGAGCCCCAAATCTTACAGGTTATTGCCAATGCTATTGCTTATCCCCTAGAACTTGGTGATAAGACCCTATTGCTAAAGGCACCACAGAATTCACAGAACATGGATAAATTAAGCAAATACTCACTTCCTAGATTCATCTCCTTGAGTTAACACTCTCAGTGCTATAAGGTACATGCTCCTGGAAAGGAAAGGTCAGATATCAGCCTTACACCTCTGTGTACCCTAATAGGTATAATAACACTGCTGGCCTGATAAAACATATCCACTGGTACAATAATGGTATGGGTGTTGTTAGAGCAAACAACAATGTTATGATTAGATTTAAGGCTAGCTAATAAGGTCAAACAAATGTCAGTTAAATGGATAGAGATGGAAACAAACCAAGAATCCGTGGCTAGACTGTTCATAGATTCAGAGGAGAATCTACAATTATTAATCTGCTAAATGGATATAGCATTAAACTGACTTCTAATAATTTACCATTATACTCATAGATTAATGCACCCCTCAGCCCTTATCAGAAGCTTCTGTTTGCAGTAAATGACAATTGACAGAGACGCCCATGGCTGGTTAAGGTGAGGAGCCTAAAAGAATATGGAATGCTCAGCCCTAAACAGAACATGTGTATCATGCCCAGCTTCCAAGTCTCAGTAATAAAAAGATCACGAGAACCAGAAGTGGTAGATGACTATAGACTGTCTTTGAGACACACTTGGGCAGCTATGTACGTGAATCCATCACAAGGCCTCCACAAGGCCTGTCTGAGCTCAAGTTGGACAAAATTTCCGTATGGGAAGGGTAGGTAGGCATAAAGCTCCATGCCCACCTGAAGAGCTACTGCCGATTGAAGGAGTCAGCTTTCTTTGAGACAGTAACTCCTGGCAGGCCAGCGGAAGGCCACACATCCAAAACAACATGGGTAATAGAAACTGGATCTATGCGTTTAAAAGGAAAGAGAAGACACAGGGTGGAGTGGGGAGAGAAGGGGGACAGTTATGTAAGGACCTGGGGAAATGAGTAAGCAACCAAAACTCTGCGGGAAATCCTTAAATAACTAAAAAGTGAAAGGAAACACCAGCAAATAAACAGAAAAGAGAAGAGAACAGTTTCAGGACTGATTTATATAGTTTGCTAATGTTCTAGACATCAGGGTTCTTCCTTGTTGGTGGACAGGGAAGGTCGTATAACCAATGTGTTAATGAGAACATGTTATTTTCTGAAAAATCCCTTTAAATTTTGCCGATGTCTAGACCCAAGGATGCAGAGTTCCAAGAGCTTCTCCACCTCCTGTTTGCTCAAGTGTAATGTTAACCCTTATCCTAGAGAGCAACACCTGTCCACAGCGTGCAAAAAGTTGTGGTTGTTCAGCAGACAGATAACTTGTTGAAAATTCAGGCCAGGTCCAGGTCGCTATGGGTTGAGCTGAGGACAAATGAGAGAGTTTGATGGTTTAGACACAGCTTCTGAGTTCAAGCTGCATCCACTTCTCATGCGTGATGGTGGGCACCTTTAGTCCCTGACCAGCATCCTACTGAGGTGATAAGTGGCACAGGAGACTTTATTTAATGCCATTAAACATTCTATTTTCTTGACGAAACTGGGAGAAGTGGAATTTACCCCCATCTTAGTTTGTAGCTGAAAAGAAGGGTGGGGAGCTGAAAGTGCAAAAATAGCCCAGAAATACAGAATCAGAGCTCAAGGGATGTCTAGCATGTATGACCATCAGAGTTCAAGGGATGTCTGGTAGGTATGGCCATCAGAGTTCAAGGGATGTCTGGTAGGTATGGCCATCAGAGTTCAAGGGTTACCTGGCATGTATGACCAGACTCCAAATGGGTCACAGTGGAGGAGGCGAACCCTGATCGGATTTGAAGGGTGATCAGGTAGAAATAATTTCTGCTGACTTGACATATTTCCACAGTAAGGACCATTCTTCAGCAGCTCAGGAATTGTAGGGGAGCTACAGAGTAGGTGAAGTAATTACTCAGTTTGATTTTCCTATCTGAAGGAGTAAAACTTAATTTTCTGGGGCCAGTGATTGGCACAAAACTTGTCAAGGGCCAATGAAAAAGGGAAAATACACACCACCTTTAGGGTCTTTCTATTCTCTCTCTCTCTCTCTCTCTCTCTCTCTCTCTCTCTCTCTCTCTATTTCTTTCCTTACTTCTACCCAAGTGTACCCTCTGTGTATTTTTTTATTACAGCTTGACTACTCCAGCAAAATCTCTTAAGCACTATGAAAACTACCACGTTGTTGCATTCTGTTTTTAAGTGAATGATTACAATGAGTGCAAATAAAAACATAATGTTTTCCATATCCCTTATGTGATTAAACATTTTACATATCACAGGTGATAGATCTTGTTAGTGATTGTTCAATGTAAATCGAAGTAAAGAAAAGCCAGACAGTTTCGAGGACTCCGATAGCAAAGATATTCATTTTTCCTCTTAGATTTTAGCCTTGAATGTTGCTGTCTTGTGTAGGAATCACCTTCCCTTAAAGATTCCTGTGAAAGCATCTCCGTTACACTGTGAGAGTGAGGAAAAAGATTGCCCAAGACCTGTGTTTCCACAGAATATTACCTTAGATGTGAATTAAACAGGAACTGTGGTACTTGTTTACCAAGAAAAACGTATTTCTTGCTCTACCCATCAAGCAAAATGTTAAGCATCAAGTGATTGAATGTGGAAAGCCTAGCCATCTGTTTCTCTAACAAGGTCCATAGGTTCAGCTCCACACAGGCCACTGAGGCAGCCCACACCTGCCTCTTCATGACAGGTGGGATCAGATCTGGTAAGAGCCTGGAGTCCCAGAGCTTAGAATTCTACAGTCCAGAGGCTTGGAGCCTGGAGGCCCAATCTTGTAATCAGCACACCAAATCAGAAGAAGGACAAGGTTGAGGGGTGGGGCCAGCTAGAGAGAGACTTGGGATTTAAAGCTTGAGTGAGGTGTTGCTTGGCCAGATCCTGGGACCTCAGTGACTTTTGACAAACTGTGGGGGACACCAAGATAGCAGTGATCACCAGAGGTAAGGCCCGGTCTCTGCTAAGGCAGAATAGGGGAGACACCGAAGGAGAGCCTTGGGAGATTCCATGGAGAACCAGGCAGAACCCCAGGAATGAGAATGTCTCTCAACCTCAGCAGTCCTGCTGTGTGGAGGTGGATGATGGTGGGGAAGCCAGAAAGGAAATCGGGCACTGGGTCCAGGTTTGCATAGATTCCCATTAAGTGCAAGACTGCTCCGGCCTAGAGTGACAGCTGGTACCATATACAGTAGGGACATGCTTTTTCATTCTGAGTTAACAGAGATCCTTTTCCTGCGTATTATCATTGGATAAAAACTGCTTTTCATGATTGGCATGAGCTGAAGTGATAACAAGCAGCATGTCTCTAGTCAAGAACAACAGAGGGCATGGTTTAAGAGACCAAGCATGCCTTGTTCTGAAATCCTGGGAGTGGCTTTCTCTAATACTCCAACTTCACTGGTGGCTCTGTCTTACGATCTTATGAGGACATTTCCATGTTACCCTTTCCTCATTGAGGTAATGTGTGTGGTTTCAAGATCCAAGGGTGGGCCAGATGGATTGGGAGCTATAGACCTTCTATATTTTAAGGAGGACTTAAGAGGTTCAGAGGCCCATCTCTTGACACTTGTTAGGCAGGGATAGAACAGAAAATGGCCTCAATTCAGACAGTAACCTTGTGATTAGGATCAGATGTGGTGCAGTAGAAGTTTGCTTCATTACAAATCCTAGGTTACCTACGTCACAAGTCCATAGTTGTATAGGTTTTGAACTTCGAGTGTATTGTTATCTTTCTGATAAATTAAGTTTCTAGTATATATGGAGTTTGTATTCAGAATTCTAGAATTCTGGTCATATACTGTATTTATTTATTTATTTATTTTATTCTTCTCTCATTTATTACATCCCGACTGAAGTTTCTCCTCCCACCACACTTCCTGTATTGAGTGGTAGAGCAACTCAACACCATTCAGTGAGCCTTTAGTCCAAATACATAGCTAGTCATTTCCAAAATCTGTGCGTAAATATTTGGAAGAATAGATTTTACCTATCATGGGTGTTTTCATTTCTCAGGAAGGAGGAAGAAGGCATTTCAGAAGTCTCACTTCTCTCCCCCTCTCTACATTCTTGAGACATGATTCCTGTTGTCTTTCTGACTGTCCTGTGCTTGGGAATGGCCTCATCTACTCCATCACCTGATCCTATTTTGGATGCTGAATGGCAGGAGTGGAAGATAAAATATGGAAAAGCATACAGTCTGGTTGGTAATGTTGAAACTGTTCAGAGAGAACGCAGAGTGCTTGCTATTGGGGGTTATGGGCACAACAGAGGCCACAGAAACTGCCTTTCTCTGAAGAATTACCTATATAGGTGAGCATCGGGTGGTCAGGATCTCTGTTCCTAGAGATGTGCCAAATGGTTTGTTTCAGTATCCCAAAATCTCTCTCTCTGGGTTCTCTTTACTGTTCCAACAGGTATTTGGGCAACTTGCGTATGGGTTAAAAATAAATATCATCCATTATTGTTATTTCCAGGAGGAAGAAGCACAGAAGAGAGCAGTATGGGAAGAAAATATGAAAATGATCAAATTGCACAATGGGGAGAATGGCCTGGGGAAGAATGGTTTCACCATGGAAATGAACGCGTTTGGTGACATGGTGAACGTGACAAGCATTGATGCACAATGTGTTGGGTGACATGTTGGGTGTGATATGCACTGATGCACAATGTATTGGGTGACACGTTGGGTGTGACACGCATTGCTATACAATGTGTTGGGTGACATGTTGGGTGTGACATGCATTGCTATACAATGTGTTGGGTGACATGGTGTGGCATACATTGCCCCACAATGTGTTGGGTGACATGATGGGCGTGACATGCACTGATGTACAATGTGTTGGGTGACATGTTGGGTGTGACATGCATTGCTATACAATGTGTTGGGTGACATGGTGTGGCATGAATTGCCGCACAATGTGTTGGGTGACATATTGGGTGTGACATGCATTGCTATACAATGTGTTAGGTGACATGGTGTGACATGCATTGCTGCACAATGTGTTTTCCTCTCCAAATTGTTGCCGTCTTTGTTTTTCAATGATTTATGTGTTTTTCCTTAAAGACCGGTGAAGAATTCAGAAATTTGATGATTAATATCCCAGTCCCCACTCTGAAGAAAGGGAAAAATATCCAGAAACGTCTGGCTGGTGATGTGCCCAAATTTATAAACTGGAGAAAGAAAGGCTATGTCACCCCTGTGCGGAGACAGGTATTAGCATTTCACACGCTCATCAGTTAGGAGGTGACATGTCTGTAGAACTGAGTGAGTTGATTTTCTAATAATATTGTGATTCTTCTTGTGTTTTCACACAGTGCATACCAAACATCTTCATCCACCACTACCTTGGCCTTACATCTCCATCTAGTGTACCCCATCACATGTTAAGGTGTCACATCCCTTTTCATGCTATCTCTGACCTGTAGACATCAGTAGGCTCTACTCTTATGTGCATGTGTGTCTCCAACCATTACGACCTGAGCAAATGGCCATCAGTCAAGTCTCCAAAGAAGACTGATGTCCTGACAGGCTTCCATCAACTGCTAGTGGCTCATTTGCTTACACAGTACTCAGCTCTCTGATTTTGTTTGCTATTTGTTTGTGGATGACTCTCATTTCTTCTCTTTAGGGTAGGTGTCCTGCTTGTTGGGCTTTTTCTGTGGTTGGTGCCATAGAAGGACAGATGTTCCGGAAAACCGGCAAACTGATTCCTCTGAGTGTCCAGAACCTAGTGGACTGTTCTAGACCTCAAGGTAACAGGGGCTGTTTTGGAGGCAATACATTCCTTGCACTGCAGTATGTGAAAGAAAACGGAGGTCTGGAGTCCGAGGCAACCTATCCATATGAAGAAAAGGTAAGGGGATCTTCTATGCTATTGTTTCTTCAAGCCTGTGATCACAGTGCTATCTTAGCATGGTTATCTGTTGATAGGGTTTCCATGTGGCTGATCCTACTTCTGAAAACAAGGAGAACATTCAAAATCTTTATGTAGAATATAAATTTCTTCACTATGAAAGTTTCTTATGGACAGCAAGACCTAATGATGTATCACTTGCAACATGAGAGCTAAGTTTCAGTTCCAAATCTGTAACATTTTATTTCCTGGGATGATTTATAACAGCCCAGACTTGGAGATGCTCAGCCACAAAGCGAGGAGTATGGCTCTGACTCTTGTTCTCCAGGGCTCAGAAGTAAGTAACTCAGTCTTTTAACTCTATTTTTAAGGAAGGGCCCTGCAGATACAGTCTGGAAAATTCTACTGCTAGTATCACAGGCCTTGTGTTAGTACCAAAGAGTGAGAAGACCCTAATGAATCTCGTGGCAACTATAGGACCCATTTCTGTTGCAGTCGACGCAAGACATGATTCTTTCCAGTTCTATAAAGAAGGTAAGCATGTGCTCTTCTAGATATTAATTGAAGATATATATATATATATATATATATATATATATATATATATATATATATATATATATGGCATTTCTGTCCAACAAGCCATTTTTTTAAAAAAATATCAAACGTAATTTGAGTATGTGGGTTTCCATATTTTACAGGTATCCATTCAATAATCTTGTGTATCATTGATACTTGGCATAACCTCCCCTTGCACGCAAACAATTCATAATCCATAAAATTTATTGTTTAACTTAATTTCTTGATTTTCTACATGTCTTTAAGATTCTTCATGAGATGGCATTTCTAGAATAAACCTAAAGTGGACTATGAATTAAGAAATTTATGCTCAGTATTTCTTGCTGGCAATGAATCACCTTATGTACACGTAGACAAGTGTTTATCAATACATTTATGATCACTTGGATTTTTCCTGATTCTTATGGGGACCTGTGCCAGGATTCCTGTCAACGACTTATTTGATTGTCACTGGAGTTTGTATCATTTCAGTTAAGTCAGAAAACGCCTCCCTGATGGCTGCTGACTACTCTCCCTGGTCACCGATGCTATTTTCCAGGCATTTATCATGAGCCAAACTGCAATAGTTCTATTGTCACCCATGCTATGCTGCTGGTCGGCTACGGCTTTGAAGGAAGAGAGGCAGATGGCAGGAAATACTGGCTGGTCAAGAACAGGTACAGACCACTGAGATTATTTGTCTTTCAGGTGGGGAAAGATTTTTCTGTTTCTAGAGACAGTTTTTTGGGTGGGAGTTCTTGTCTCCATGATCTTAGGCACTGAGCTATCTCCAACCTCAATCCTGGCTTTCAGTGGGATTCTGGACTTGAGTTCCAGTCCTCTATGGCCAGAACTTGATCCTCTGGGCTGTTCCTATGCCCTGAGCAACCAGGTCACGCTGTGTGGTTACAGTGTTCATATTCAGCTACTGGTTTTGTTAGGTTCTAATATAGCATCTGTGACACTGATTTTCTAAAATCGGACACAAAAATTTTTGCTTCTGAACCACCACGTGGATGGAAAATTATCCTATTTCTTCCTTGCTGTGGTCTTCACAGTCTTGTGTGAGGTAATTCTTGGTTTCCAAGAGTTGATCCTCTGCTTCTTCTGATGCTTTCTGTTAAGCGGGCCTCTGGGTCAGTGCTCAAATGAGGAGTCACTATAATAATCCATTGTGCTGTGCTATTTTTACTAAAGGGAAAAATGTTTCCTTTCAGCATGGGTAAAAAGTGGGGCATTAGAGGCTACATGAAGATCGCCAAAGACCAGAGAAACCACTGTGGAATTGCTACATATGCCATGTACCCTACAGTGTGACCTCCTTGGTGGTGACAAAGAAGGAATGGATGTAAGACAACATGTACAGAAGAGGCATTTCCTTCTCAGAGCAATCAGCCACTGCTCTGTGCATAAGACACTTCAGCAACTGATGAGCCAGTGAATTTTGTGGCATATTTACTCTAGTAAGATATGACCACTGCTGTAACTGATACTGTACACTAATTTGTATTTGTGTTTTCTGTAATAACTTGATTTTTATATTTCACTATATCAAATGATGTCTTCAAAATTAAAGGTTTCTCTAAGTGTTTCTCAGTTATTTGAGATGCATCTATTGAAACTTTTCTGTTTAGATCTATACTACATTTTTAAATTGAATTATTTGTTGTTGTTTTGATATTCAGTATCTTGAGTTCTTTATATATTTTGGATATTAGCTACTGCTGTAAGGACTAGCTGTCAGCAGCTCAGGGACTGAGGGGGAGTCATGAAGTTGATCAGACTAATTATCCAATTGATTTTTCTATCTGAGGGAATAAAATTTAATTCTCTGGGGCCAGCAAAAACAAACAAACAAACAAACAAAAAACCGGAAACACACACACACTCACTCACTCACTCACTCATTCATACACATCTTCAACATGTCAGGATCTTATCTAGAGTGCTGATGAATGGCAAGCCTTCAGCAGGTCAGAGTAACTAAAGAGGAGAAGGAGAGTAGGCAAACTACCGGGTAGACAGACAGACACATGAGGACTTTTCTTAGGACCAAGGCTCAGTTATTCATTATTACTTTTCTTTCTCTTGCCTGTTCTACTCTATTATTTCTCCAATCTGTTCTTCTACCCTGATGTGTCCCTTCTATATTTCCTGATGACTTCCTTCTACACTACTTCCCGAGGTCCCTTTTCTGTTATTTTTTCCCTTACAGCTTTTATACTTCAGCAATTTTTTTCAAGCACTATAAAAATTACAATGTGGTTACATTCTATTTTTTGAGTGAACAAATGCAATGAGTATAAGCAAAACCACAATGTTTTCCATATCCTTCACATGACCAAACATTTTACATATTACAGGTGAAAACCAAATTCTTTCTAAGAACCCATATACATTCATTTCCAAGCAATTTATTATAGCTTAGTAAAGTGTAAACAAGCAAGGTTATTTGTCTTAGCCAATTCTTTTACTGGCAGACTGCATTTTGCAGTTACAAAGACAGAATCAATCATTTTGTTATTTATTTCAAAAGATAATCTTATAAAAATTTTAAAAGAATCACAAATTTATGCTTTTATATATGAAAAACACTCAGCCAGGTCTACTTTAATTCCGAAGGGTGCATATCCATTCATCAACAGTTTTTTAATCAAGAAGCTGAGGGAAGAAATGGGTACAAGAAAATAATCATCACCTTTGATCATTGACTCATCTTAGCCAGAAAGGTACAAACATCAGCTAGCAATAGCCAGGCTGCCATTGTTTTTATTCCCTTACCTTAATGAGTACTAACTCAATTATTAAAAGTGTGCCTTCCTAAACTTTAAATTGTTCCCCAGGATTTTCTACCTCAAAGTGATTATCAAAAACATCATAACCCAACCTTAAGTCATTATTTAAAGCTTTGTTTTGACTCTGATACCTGTGAACCTGTGAAGATATCCCCCAACATTAAGATGAAAAGAATTTGAACTAACCTACCTTCTGGAACTCAGTTGTTTTCACTGATTATTTCCTTAAGCCACAATCTGTAAGGGAAACTCATAAATCCCAGTCATGTGACTCATTCTTGACTCTACTTTCTACCCTCTGTGGCTCATGTACTCTCAGGGTCAGTGGCAACACTGTCTCCTACCTTTATTTGTGTTAGTTTTCTCACTAAACTAACGCCTACCACAATCCTTTACTACATTTGTTAAAAACCCTTCATCATCAAAATTGTATTCAAATTAACATTATAATGGTATAGAATCATTACATCAGTTAAACAGTACAGTTTAAGAAGAAATAATCTTCATAATATTCCACAGTCAAAACTACCCAGTAGAATAGGGTATTTCCATGAGACAATCACACTATGTTAAAAGCAGTGTAGACCCCCCCCACACCCACTCACACCCTTTCAGACATCAGAGAAAAATGCAGCAATAAAACATGTAAAGGCGCAGCGGCAGCAAGAGCTATTCTGGCGCTGAAGCCCTCAGGAGCCCGCCTACCTGAGATCAACCCATCAGTGCTTACTCTCCAGTGAACAATCTCTGGAATCTCGATCGTCACCTCAGCTCCTCTGATGTAGCCACCTGCAGCTGGGCCTCTATTGGATGCGGAGCTGGTAAAAATCTTATTCTATTCTGTATGCTAATGCCTTGTCTAAAGGATGGTGTCCTTTGCCTTACCCAACTTTTCAGTTTTACAAGGCTCTATTTATTAACAGCCGATCTTAGTGACCACACTCTCAGTTTTCTGTTCAGAAAGTCTTCTCCTGTGCCGCCGAGTTCAAGGCTATTCCCCACTTTCTCTTCCAACAGTTTCAGTGAATCTGGCTTTATTTGGTGGATTTTTTTGATACACTTGGACTTGCGTTGAGTGCAGGGTGAGAGACATGGATCTATTTGCATTTTCTACACACAGACATGACATTTGACCACACCATTGGTTGAAGATACTATCTTTTTTCCATTGTGTATTTCTGACTTCTTTAGAAAAGAATCAGGTATCCATATGTGTGTTTATTTATGTCTGGGTCTTCAATTGGGTCCCATGATCAACATGTCTATTTTTATGCCAATACCATTTAGTTTTTATTACTACAGCTCAGTAGCATAATTTGAACTCTGGAATGATTAGACCTCCAATAATTCTTTTTATTGTCCCAGGGCTATTTTAGATAACCTATTTTTTCCATATCAAGTTGAGAATTGTCCTTTCAGGGTCTGTGGAGAATTGTGTTGGAATTTGGATGAGGATTGTGTTGAATCTGTAGATTGATTTTGGCAGGATGGCCATTTTTACTGTGTTAACTCTACCAATCCACTAGCATGGGGGATCTTTCTATCTTCTGATATCTTCTTCAGTTTCTTTCTTCAATGTCTTAAGGGTTTTTTTTATCATATAAGTCTTTCATTTGCTTGGCTAGAGTTACTCCAAGATATTTTATATTATTTGAAGCTATCTTGAAAGGTGCAGCTTCCCTGATTTCTCCCTCATTCCATTTGTCATTTGTATATAGGAGTGTGACTGACTTTTGTGAACTAATTTTGCACTCATCTACTTTGCTGAAAGTATTTATCGGCTCTATGTGTTCTCCACTAGAAATTTAAGGGTCATTATGTTTACTATCATATCATCTGTAAATAGCAAATATTAATTATCAGAGAAATGCAAATCAAAACTACTTTGAGATCCCATTTTACATCTGTTAGAATGGCTAAGATCAATAATACACGAGTCAGCTCATGTTGGTGAGGATGTGGAGCAAAGGGAACACTCTTCAATAGCTGGTAGGAATGCAAACTTGTACAGCCACTATTGGAATGAGTGTCACATTTCCTATAATGTTGGGAATTGATCTACCTCAAGATCCGACTATATTACTCTTGAGCACATACTCAAAGGATACTCCATCCCGCCACACACACTTGCTGAGCCATGTTAATTGTGACTTCATTGGTTTGTTTTGTCTCATTTTGACATTATAGTTTTTATTTTATCTTATATTTTATTTTGTTATATTTTTAAAAAGCAAATGAATGGATCAATGAATGAAAACCTAGACACCAAATAAAAGTGAACAACAGAACTGTTGTTATACCTACTGGTCTAGGGAAAATCAGTTTGCTCCAATGGAGTGTCACTGGACATGTTAAACAATCCGTGGCAAGTCTCATGTCCAGAAGTAGTCGGCTGGCGTATAATGGACTCCACTTTTTTTTTTTTATGTGTGTGTATGTGCTTTTATTTATTTATAACTCTGTGTTTTATCCTTCTTCTGGGGATATTGTTTTATTTTTGCTATGTTTTGTGGGGTTGTGTTGTCATGCATGGATTTTTGTTTATTTCTTGAGAAAGAAATTAAAGTTGAGTGGGTAGGGAAAGGGTGTCTGGAAGAACTTGTGGGGGGAGAATATAGTCAAAATTGATTTAAATTTAAATAATAAAAACAAAATTAAATAAGTAGAGAGAATCTGGAAGAACTTAGAGGATGGGAAGAATAAGTCAAAATGATTTAAATTTAAATAATAAAAACAAAATTAAATAAATTTTAATAATGTTCTAATAATATTCTAAGTTTCTTTGATGTTTGTTGTGGTGTTTCCCTGTTCATTTGACTCTGTTAAATTGGGTCCTCTCTTTCTTTGTCTTGGAAAGTTGGGACAAGGGTCTCTCAATCTAGTTTATCTTTCCAAAGACTCATCTCTTAGATTCATTGAGCCTCCGTGTTAATTTCTTTGTTTCTATTTTGATGATGTGTGCTCTGATTTTTATTATTTCTCTCTGTCTACTGGATTTGGATTTTGTTTTTTCTTTGAGTTGCATCACTAAGGCAAATATTTATTCTCTTTCTGAATTTTTAATGTCGACATTGAGAGCTATGAGTCCCCTCATAGGACTGCCTCCAATGCGCCTCAGAGAGTTCACTGGGCTGAGTTTTTATTTAGTTACAGCAAACCTTTTATTTCTTTCTTGGTTTATTTTTGGACCCATTCATCATTCAGTAATGGGTTTTTCATCTTCCTAAGTTTATATATTTACTAGAGTTCTTTTCCCCTGACAAATGCATCCATAGAGGATACACAAAGTTATTTAAATCTTTTTAAATTTATCCATTTTCTTGTGACAAGGTTTCTTTGTAGCTTTGGTCCCTGTCCCAGTACTAGCTCTTGTAGACCAGGCTGGCCTCGAACTCTCAGAGATCTGCCTGCCTCTTCCGAGTGCTGGGATTAAAGGCGTGCACCACCGCCCAGCAAATTTATCCATTTTTTTTAGTGTCTCAGCATGTGGTCCATTTTAGAGAAGCTTCCATGTGTTGCTGAATAGAATCTGTATTCTTTCATGTTTGTGATGCCGCAGGGCAATCGGTAATGAAAAGTCCCCAGACAGTCTTAATACAAAATATACAGCTTTAATAAACAGAAGTAAGACTTACACCAACTTACACCAGAATCCAAACAATCCGTCCAGACACAGGAGCCAGGCGAGAGAGAGCTAGCGGAAGCACTCACCAGGTTTATTGGTAAACTTTAGCTTAAGGGCGACATGCCCCACGAACAGAGTGTGATTGGCTGAACTGCCCTATCATCTCCCCCTTTTTCTAAAATAAGACAGAACCAAACCAAATACAACTATATACAATAGAAGCAAATAATAAATATAAAGTTACAAACAATAAACAATATTAAGCAAGAAACATATAATAAAAGTTTTACTAAACATTTTATTTCAGGGAGTCTAAATAATGTAGATGGTAACTACAACTATCTAATCTTCAACTCCATCAAAGATCTGAGAAGGGAAATAATTTTACTCAAGCAGCCCGGAAGTATAAGCGGGAAACTTCCGAAATGTGCAACAAATGGAAGAGACAACTGATTACCTGGGCAATCACCCAAAGTCTTGTATGCAATGTTGAGCCAATCAACTTTGGCTAAGGCCTGATGTAACTGATATGCCATTTTTCAAAGGCAAGAAACCTTTTAGGACTCTCTCACCCTGTCTTGGCAAGATAAGACAATCCTGCTTTTATCCATTTATGGATATTCTGTAATTCTGTCAGTGGTTGACGTATGGGCTTTTTCTTTGCCCAAAGGCCAGTTCTGCCAGGAAGAAGACAAGCTCCAGGTGGAGTGTCTTTGGTGCTCAACATTCTCTCGGGAGTAGAGCGGTGATGCCAGGAGCGATTGTGTCTCACTACTATAGAACTATGAGTTAGATTAAAGGCCATTTTTTACAGCTCTTCGAAGAGGTTGAAGATTATACTATCTATACTAAGTATGCACCTAAATAATCTGATTAGCCTAAATATATATATATATAATAAACATATATGACTATTGATTTCTATCTATCTAACTTGAAGACTAAGAGAATGAACAACTGTGCAATGAGTGAGGACAATGACCTCCAAATGTAAACAATGTATATCATTACATAAATATCTTAATCAGAGGTAGGAATGTAAATATATGTATATATATCAATACAGATAGAGGTAGAAGCATACTCACATATAATATTCAATATATCAATGTACAAAAATCAACATCAATACAATTTTCTAAAAACAATAACTCAAAAATACCAATATATTATTATCCCATCACCAATCAATCCCCCTTTTTTTTTGATAAACACCCCTGAGCTTATAAAATACCTCTCCCATTTCCTCATCCCTATATCAATTATAACCAATCCCTAAATGATGTCCCTAAGCCTGAGGACAAATTCTACTGGGAGAGGGGACGTTGTCCTCTAAAATTGCTTCCAGCTGTCATGGAGGTGACGTTTCTCTTAGGGGGTCCTGTGAAAATAATTGATGGTAAAATTCCCATATAAATATTTGGTGTGAGAAAGTTGTAAATAGTCTTTGAGTAATTTGAGGAGGTCTGGCCAGAGTGTTGTCAAATATTGTGCATCATCCAGAACTGTTTTGTGTAGCTGGTACCAAAAAACAGGTCTAAAAAATAGCGCTATCAACATTATGACGTCATAGTAACCAGGTGGAGTTGGTGTTGTGGGGCCCCATCTTCATCCTAGGAGCTTTAAAGATTACTGCAGGAAAATTTATTGTTTTTATGGGAAAGTTAAACATTATCTATGAAGACATATACAGACATATATATATATATATATATATATATATATATATTAATAAAGATAGAAACAGATGTGGGGAAAGGCAAAGAAAATTTATCAGTTATAGTTATTCTGTCTTGTATCTTGGCTCTTGACATGAGACAGAAACTCTGGGATATCTCTTAGCAACAGGCTTGGAAATGAAGAGGAACCAAAACCAGCTCTACATATTTATAAATAAATGCACATTAGTACATATTAAAAATAGTAATACTTACCTAAACTATTTGGATTCATTGTTGATCCTCTTTGGGTCATAGGCGGTTTCTATATTTAATTATCCAGGGTCTCTTGGATCCTTTGAAAATGAGTGTTCTCCTGTGGAGACGAGAACCCTGCCCCTAACCTATATATTTCTCTTACCTTTGGTGTGATTATTATCCTTGTAAGTGAGTTGTCATTTATCTCTTCCAAGAGGCTTTTCTTCTTTAAACTGAACCTTTATTAATTTTGATGGTATCCATAATTTTTCCTCTCCTGTGGAAACAAGAGCAAAACCCCTTCTCCAACGCAGCATATCTCCTGGCTTCTATTGTGAGGTCAGCACATCCTTGAAATAAATTGGTTGATTTAATTCAGCAGACTTTTCCAATATCCAATGTCTTTCTGCAGCCGTTGTCCCCTTCTCATTAGCATTGAGAAAATTCAAGGTTAATAAAGCATTATGTAACCTATTCCTGGGGGTATTTTCCACCCCTTTCTGTTTGTTCAACATATCTTTTATAGTTTGATTTGATCTTTCTATAATTGCTTGACCTGTAGGATTGTATGGTATACCTGTAACATGCTTAATATTATAATAAGCAAAAAATCGTTTTATTTTCCTAGAAACATAAGCTGGACCATTATCCATCTTTATCTGTGTATGTATACCCATGATGGCCATAACTTCTAATAAATGAGTGATTACTGAATCAGCTTTTTCTGAGTTTAAAGCAGTTGCCCATTGGAAACCTGAGTATGTGTTAATGGTGTGATGTACATATTTTAATTTGCCAAATTCTGGAAAGTGAAACACATCCATCTGCCAAATTTCATTCCTTTTAATACCTTTTGGATTAGTCCCTGTAGGCAATGGTGTTTGGTTATAAAAAGAGCAAGTAGGGCATTTCTTTACAATCTCCTTAGCTTGTTGCCATGTAATAGAAAACTCTTTTTTCAAGCCTTTGTTATTGACATGATGTTTTTTATGAAATTCAGATGCCTGCAGCACATTACCAATCAATAATTGATCAATATCTGCATTACCTTGTGCTACAGGACCTGGCAGACCTGTATGGGATAAGATGTGTGTTATATACATAGGGCAAAGCCTGTTTCTGATCATGTCTTGTACCTGGATAAACAATGAGGTCAGTTTTGTATCATCAGGTATAAATTCAGCAGTTTCAATATGCAAGATAACTCTTTCTGCATATTGTGAGTCAGTAATTATATTAAGAGGTTCTTTAAAATCCCTAAGCACCATAAGGATGGCATATAATTCTGCCTTCTGGACAGAATTATAAGGACTTTGTTCCACTTTACTCAATTCTTCTGATTTGTAACCTGCTTTCCCTGATTTATTAGCATCAGTATAAAATGTATGGGCTCCGGTTATTGGAGCAACACAGACGATTCGAGGAAGGATCCAAGAAGTTCTCTTTATAAAGTTAAGTCTCTTGCTTTTTGGGTAATTGTTATTGATTTCTCCCAAAAAATTAGCACAAGCTCTTTGCCATGGTTCATTGTCTTCCCATAACTTTTTTATCTCATCAGCAGTGAAAGGCATAATTTCTGCTGGGTCTATACCTGCTAATTGACGAAGTCTCAATTTTCCTTTTATAATCAATTTAGAGACTTTTTTCACATAAGTTTTTAATTTTTTACTTGGTTTGTGTGGCTACAAGATCCATTCCAAGATAATATCATCTCTTTGCATCAAGAATCCTGTAGGAGAAATTCTGGAAGGCAATATACTGAGAATACAACTAAGCTTTGGATTTACCCTGTCCACATGAGCCTCTTGTAATTTTTCTTCAACCATTGTCAGTTCTTTTTCTGCTTTAACTGTTAATTTTCTGGGACTGTTTAAGTCTTTATCACCATCCAAGGTCTTGTTTAAATGAATTATTAGATCAGGTGTTATCCCAACAGCCGGTTGTAGGCTGGAGATGTCACCTAATAATCTTTGAAAGTCATTAAGTGTTTGTAACCAGTCTCTCCTGATTTGTGCCTTTTGTGTCTTAATTCTTTGTAAACCTAATTTTTAACCTAAATAATTAACAGAATCTCCTCTCTGAATTTTTTCAGGAGCAATTTGCAATCCCCATTTAGGTAATACTATTTTTATTTCTTCAAACAGCCTTTCTAAGGTATCTTTGTTTTGATCAGATATTAAGATGTCATCTATATAGTGGTATATTATGGACTTAGGAAATTGTTTACGTATAATTTTCAATGGTTGGCTTACAAAATATTGGCACAGGGTGGGAGAGTTTAACATTCCCTGTGGGAGGACGGTCCACTGGTACCTCCTTGCAGGCTGAGAGTTATTATAAGTAGGCACTGTGAAGGCAAACTTTTCTCTATCTTTTTCTTGTAAAGGTATAGTGAAGAAACAATCTTTTAGATCAATAACTATAAGAGGCCATCCCTTTGGTAACAGGGAGGGCAGAGGAATTCCAGATTGCAGAGGACCCATAGGTTGAATAACCTTGTTGATAGCTCTAAGATCTGTCACCATTCTCCATTTACCAGATTTTTCTTAGCAACAAATACAGGAGAATTCCAAGGGCTGGCAGATTCTTCTATATGTCGAGCATCTAATTGCTCTTGTACCAGCTGTTCTAAAGCCTGTAACTTTTCCTCAGCTAAAGGCCATTGTTTAGTCCATATTGGTTTCTCAACCATTTTATTGTTTAGTCAACCATTTCAGAGGCATGGCTGTTGGTATCTCTGAAGGGCCATCAATTGTGTTGTGTTCTTGTATAGCTCTAATGGCTGGTTTCCACCATCTGTAATATCTTGTAATATTTTTCTCAGAAATATAGGCTCTGGAAGCAGCAGGAATGTTAATTTGGGTATTCCATTGCTGCAATAGGTCACGGCCCCATAAATTCATTGCAATATTGGCTACATATGGCCTTAGTTTTCCTATTTGTCCATTTGGAATATACAATTGACCCATCTCATGCTTTGTCTTGTTCGAGATAGGGTTTCAATTCCTAGAAACTGAATATCTACCTCCTGAAGAGGCCAATGCGGATGCCAAGACTCTGGGGTAATGATACTTATATCCGCACCTGTATCCAGTAAGCCAGTAATAAATTTGCCATTTACACACACTCTTAGCTTTGGTCTTTGTTCATTTATAGAAGTCTGCCAGAATATTCGTTTACTTTGTCCTCTTAGATTTCTTGATTTATTTACCACATTTAACTCATCCTTCAGGCCGTTATTGCTTTTAACAGCAGGCATGGGGCATTCTAATTTCCCTGAAGAGGCATGTTCTCTGCATTGGCTGGAAATGACTGGACCACATTTGCCATGGGGGCCTGGAAGAGGCCCCTCATTTTGTTTTCCTATGGCAACGGGTTGCCCTGTTAATCTCTTGTCGACCTACATTCATTCGTTCAATGCCTGTCCTTTCCACATCTCCTACATAAACCTGAAGGCTGAGTCCTCCTATTTCTATTATTCCTAGCAAAGGCATTATTCCTGGAATTTCATTGTCTGTAGTCCCTTTTCATGTGTCCCATTTTGTAACAATGAAAGCATTTTGTAATCTGATGTCTCCTTTTACCTTTGGAAATTGTTTCTTGGCATATTTCATTGCCATAATCAAATGTATCAACATTCATTGTATGTAATACCCATTCATCCAAAGGCACTGATCTGATCTTTAAAGGCCCCAGGATCCTTTTGCAGTCTATGTTGGCATTCTCATAAGCCAAAGACTCAATTACTATATTTCCTGCTTCTGGATCAGGTATCCTATTTGTACAGCCTTAGTTAGTCTTTGTAAGAAGTCATTAAAGGGTTCTCTCTGACCCTGTTTTACCCTGATATATGATTTTACTCTCTGATCTGAGTCTTGAACCCTGTCCCAGGCCCTTAGAGTTGCTGTGGTGCATATGGATAAAATGTTTTCTTCATAAAGAGCTTGTTTCTGAGGATTAGAGTAAAGTTCTTCATCTAGAATTTGATCTAGAGAAACCTCAATTTCTTTCGCTGATTCTTGTTGTTGTAAAAGTCTGGCCTCTTGCTTGAATAGGCATTTGAAATGCCATAAAGGTCCGTTCTCCAAGATTGCTGACGTTAATTGATTCCAATCTTGAGATGTTGTCCTGCTGCTGAGAATCCAGGATTTTAACATCTCTCTAACAAAGGATGAATGTAGTCCGTAATTCAAAATTGCTTGTTTAAATTCTTTCAGATCACTCATACGTATAGGCTTCCATGTATGTTCTTTAATGACCTTAGGGTTTTTGGAGCCAGTTATCTTTTCTGATGTTATCACTGGAAAGGCAGGTATAACTCTGTGTAGACTCAGAGTTTTTGGAGGTAAATGTTGCCTTTCTACCTTTTGCTCCTGTTCATCAGAGTCTATGATTTCCTCAATCTTATTAAATCTGCTTACCATTGCCTTCTGTAAGTCCTGAATCTCCTGTCCAGTATTATGCTCCAAAGCCTTCATTAACGATTCTAAGGCATGGAGCTTGTTTGTCAGAGGCACAATTTCCTCCCTGGAAACTATTGCCTTCATTGATAATTCTAAGGCATGGAGCTTGTCTGTTAGAGATACCATATCCTCCTTGGACATAATCCTCATGGCATGTACTGTGTCTTCTTGTATGGAAATCTTGTCAATTAATTTATCATATCCTTTTGATAAAGTCCAACTTTCACATTCAATGGTTTTAATCCTCTCAGCTAATGTTTCAGCACTTACAGTCATGGACTGGAGGTTACGAGTCATTTTGGTTGTCCCCTCCTCCAGAGCAGTGAAGCTCCCTTCTAAAGAAGCAATATCAGACTGTACCTTCTTGATATTTTGGTCAGTCGACCAAGTCATATCAGACAAAGATCTAGTCTCCTCCTTGAGAACTCCAAACTCTGATCTAGTCTCCGGCTTGAAAACTCCAAATTCTGATCTAGTCTCCTCCTTGGAAACTCCAAACTCTTTTTTAAGGAGGTTGGTGTCAGTCTGAATTGTCCTTAAGGTTTTAATCTCTGCCCTCAGCATTGCTGATTCAATCTTGAAGGACTGCATTGTCCTTATAAAATATCCAAACACCAGAAAAGCGACAAGTCCCAGAAATAACCAAGTAAGAGGAATATCAGAAACCTTATGGAGAATATCCTCCATGGTGCAATTAAAAAGGCCATTGAATTTTTGGATAGTAATATTTTCTGTCATGTTCAATCAAAAGAAATTGTATTTATTTATTTGTTTTCAACGGAAAAGAAAAATCTTACCTGTAATGACCCTTGCCTGCCAGTAAGTGGCGGGGGCACACCTGAATCCACGTGGCAATGGCACCAACCTGGAAAGATTATGAAATATATACACACTCAAATCCAGAGGTTACTTTCAGGCTAGCAGCGCAAGTCAAACTCAGCCGGGGCTGCAGGGAATACACTGCCTGAGTGGGGGTAGAGTTGCCACTTGCCCGAATTCCGCGGTGTTTGCAGAAGCCAGAAAGTCCGCGGCCCGATTCTATTGAAAGGAGCTGGGATCCAGTGCAGGCTTTACTGTAAAGGCCATGGGGCCGCCAAGGTGCTGTGTGTGCTCAGGCTGCTAGGCCCGCACCACGAGGTGGGAAAAAGGGCCCATGTCCGGGCGCCAAATAATGGTGAATCAATCCCACACCAATTATGTTTTAAGGGGGTATTTATTTTGGGGGGTAAAACTTACACACACCATAAACCATCAGGAAGGGAGCCTAGTTGCTGGAGCAGGAGCCGGGAGCATGAGCCGGAACCATGAGCCGGAACCAAGCACCGGAACCAAGAGACAGAGCCGAACTTGCCGCTCTTCTTTTAAAGAGGAATATACCACGCCCCAGTTGGCTGGTATTTCAGCGGCTATTGGCTGATGGAGCAGAAGGCTCTCCCGCAACACTGTGGGCTAGTGCTTCAGTGACTATTGGCTGAAGCAGTGGAAGGTACTCCCGCAGCAAACCATGAATGCTCAGACCCTGGGCATACACAGCCTTCAATGATGACAGGAGCCATGGATATCCACACAGACCCGACAGCAACAGAGTCACAGATTTAGACATGGCCCTTGGCAATAGCTGGGACCAGAAGTTACCATGGCCCCAGGTGGCAGCTCGGGCCAGTCAGATCAGTATGGCTCTGGCAGCAACAGGTGTTAATCTGAGATCAATCTTGATCTTTAAGGTCAAGTTGTACGTTCTAGTTTGTACATCTTGTATTTGGTGCACATGTGTTTGGTATCACGTCTTTATTATTGGTTCCCTGGATTAGAACGCAGCATTCCCTTAGTTCTGATTTGTTTTTGGTTTAAGTCTATTTTGTCAGGTATGAGGATAACAGTCCAAATTTGGGTCAGGAGACAAGAAGGCATCATTTTATTCTAAGGTGATGCCTATTTTTTTTATTGACTCTGTGGATTCCACATCATGCATTCCAATCCTGCCTCTGTCTTTGCGATCTCCTCCTCAAAGCAAAACAGAATTTAAAGGTATAGCCAAAAACAAAACAAAGCAAACAAAAAAAAAATCTCACCATGGAAGCTGTAGTATGGCCTAGTGAGTCACATAGTAGACCCCTTAGTCCATATATCTTTATTTGTAAGTATTCATTGAAATGAATCATTGGTTTGACTTGAGACCTCTGGCTTCTGCTTCCCTATTGACTATGGGCCCTCACTGGGACTCTGCCTGGATATCCTGCCATTGTTCTGTGTCGTGGAGATTCTGTAGCTTTGGATCTGCAGATCTTGTCCCTTCACATAATCCAGTACCTCATAGACGAGGTGAATTTTGGACTAGACTAACTCATAGCCTGGGTTCTGGGCTTGAGTGATAGCTGGGTTGGTCAGCCTGCCCGCTTTCCTCCCTTGTCAGGTAGTGATAGCTGGGTTGGTCAGCCTGCCCGCTTTCCTCCCTTGTCAGGTAGTGATAGCTGGGTTGGTCAGCCCGCCCTCTTTCCTCCCTTGTCAGGTAGTGATAGCTGGGTTGGTCAGCCCGCCCTCTTTCCTCCCTTGTCAGGTAGTGCCTTTTTTAAAGCTATGTTTCTTGTATACACCAGCTAGATAGATTTCACTTTTTGATCTATTTGGCCTGTGTCTTTTGATTAGATAATCGAGGTCATTAATACTTAACATTATTATTGAAATGTTTTGTGTTAATTGTGGCCATTATGTTGATTATTTTTGTTTTTCTATGTGTGCTCAGTGTTACTCTGTGTTTTAGGAATTGTGGTTGGTATTTCCTTCCACATCTCACTTGGCCATACTCAGAGAAAGGAATTTCATTCTATCTGACCAATTTATCATAAATTGACACACTTCACAGTGTGGGAAATATTCCTTTCCAGTCGTCAACCTTCGTTCTTGATCTGCAAGGTGAGGAGGTATCCATCCTTCTAGAACCCAAGTCAGGTATCACCCTGAGTTCACACTGAAGTGCATACCAGGCTTTAACCACAAGGGGGAGCATTGTCTCTGTTTATAGGACTTAGGTATGGTTGCTGAGTAGTATTAATGTCACCAAATGTTTTAATCTACTTAAATAATTTTGCACATCCTAACAAATTTTTTAATGATCCCTTTTATTTTGATCTGGACAGGCAAAGAGGAAATAGAATGTAGACAGAGTGTCAGAGCACTTTCTTTATGACTGATTTAAAGGATAAAATATAATAGCAATCTCCCCTGGTGTAAAAATTCATGGAATTTTTGAAGCCAACAGTTAGTGATGGATTCCAGAAATCCATCAACATCAGTCCACTAGTTTGACTGCCAATAGGATATTTCTGTAAGTGCTTTTTGAAAAAAAAAATGTTGCCTTTCCACACAGATATTAGAGTTGGGGGTGATGTTTGAGGAAAGACCTTCCTTGTTAGAGAGAGAAAGGAAAACACATCTTCAGCCTGGTTGTAGACAGCCTCTGGCTGGCTCTCTCCCTTTTTAAAGATCTCTGTAGAGACCACACAGTAAGCTATGTAAGATGATTCAGGTTTCTCTCCATTCTGACTTGGCAGATACTGAACTTGAATGTGTCCAGGACAGTCCTCCAAAATGAAGCCCACAAAATGAGTCCATCATGGGGATAGAGAGATGACTACAGAGTTTGATGTTCAATAGCAAATGATCTTTTACAATCACCAGAGAAGATTAACTGCCCATCTGAAGAGGCGCTTACATCTTCCACACAGAGCAACGAGCTGGTGCAGCCTGTGAAAGTGCTCCTCCCAGCTGAGACACGAAATTATCAAAAGATCCCAGACAGCAGAACTCACCAGCTACGCTCAAGAGCAAAAGCTAATTTTGACATTGAATTTTTTTTGTGGCATTTAGAATATAATTTTCTTTTTTACAGTACTGCACCATGACGCTGAAGGGAGAGTCCTGGGGTGAGGAGGGACGTTGTCCAACGTGCTAAGACCCCTGGACTTTGTGTGTGACTCAAGAAGAAGAAGAGAGAAAAGAAAGTAAAATCTGTTAGAGAAAAAACTGACATGAATTCTCCATGGGACTGGGTTTGACACTTCATAACGGGAGGCCATTTTGAAACCTGGTCATCCTTGGTGCAAGAAGGGTGCTTTCCTTTACACGTGAAGTGACTTTTTGTGTCTAGGGCTTCAGAGCAGCAGTGGTTCCTTCAGGGTAGTGAAGCCTGGTGGTGGTTTTAAGATGTAGAGGATGTTCCCTGTGACTCATCCCTGCACAGTTCTTATATGCAAGGCAAGATAACCCTCACGACTAATTTTCCATTGTTTGATTTGACAGATGAGTTCATGTCACTGAGGAAGAGCACAGGTGTGAACTTACGCAGGGAGACTAGACAGCAGAAGGAAGTTGGGTGTGAACCTCCCACCAACCTGAACCGAGCGTGAGAACACTAGCAAGGCTCTGAATCAGCAGAGCAGGTGTGTCCTTTGCCCCCGTGATGATGTTCCTGTCGACGACCATTTTCCTGTTGGTTGTGTCTATCATTTAAGGCTCAGAAAGTGCCTTACCTTAGGTACCAAATTCCTAACTCACTGGGATTCAGAGTGATGAAGTTCTGTACTTCCTACCTCATAGCTCATGTGTTCTCCTAACATGGTGCTTGGCTGTGTTTATTTGAGTTTGAAGAATATATGCATTGTATTGAGCGTTTAAAAAAGGTACAGATACCCTTCTGTATTATAGAGAAAATTGAGACTAGGGTGTTCATTTAGCCCTGTGTGTGTAGCCAGATAGATGGCACACGAGCTTTATTCTGCACATCTTCTTGCAGTGAACAGGACAGGAATTCATGTTGTTCGAGCCTGCTCTGTGATCCCACTCTTCTGTCACGAATGTGTTTAAGGTATGAGTGTTCTAGTAGAATTTTACTGGAGTACCGAGGATCACAGTGTTGTGAAAACCTTATTCTAGACTCAGAAATGATTGACGGCCAGTACAAGTATCTCACTAACTCATCTTTACAAGAGACATCTAATTTACTGATGTCTCAAGGTAAAGAATGGAATGCAGGGAGGCGTCTTCCTTTAGTACTGCTCAGCTTGACCACGCTGACCCCACATCTAGACAGTGCATGGTTTCAGGCTGTAACAATCTTCCACATTTTCACCTCTTCCTTTATATCCTGTGATAGTACTAGCATCAGGGAAATCTCCTATCAAATATTTTATTTGTTTCATGATGTGACTGAGGTTTTCTTGTTTTCTTTTTCTTGATTGCCAGCTACTGTGGGAATGTGGTGAAGTTTCTTGTGCCTGAACTAATAGAAACACAGGCGACTTCCCACGGAGCTTTAGGCTGCAGTATCACTGTTTTTTCCCAGGTGTGTGCTCAGAGAAGCCAGGAGGATTTACTGGAGATGCTGACTAGCATTGGTGACCACAACACTGCTTATTGAGGCAGGAAACTGTCTCTTTTGGCCGAAGACAGAAGGCTCAGCTGTCAAGAAAGGACTAAGTTTTGAGGCCATCTGTCAGCATTATTTTTAAGCTCATTGCTAATTACTGTTGCCAGTGTTCAAAGCAGGAGGAGACTCTGTATCTAGTGTTTAATGGTATGGAAGTAAGAGAAAGAATACAAAGATAAGGGAGCCTTTAGCACCTGTCCATTTGAGAAAGAAACAGACTGATACGTCAAGCTCCCCCAATGACACTTTGCAAAATGAATTGACCAGTACTCCCCATTAGATTTCCAGTGGTCATGTGATTTGAAACACATGAGAAAATGCATGGCTTCCCTACAGCAATTATGAAAAATATTAACTGTCTCTTTGGCAAATCCCAACATAAATCCAGAAATCACTTAGTTGACCAAAGCACTGAACTCTTTGGCTTTTGACAGTGGCTGACAACCTGGACTTTAAAAATGTGAGGAATTAGCAGATTTCAGGCACGACTCCATGGGGACGTTTTTAAAACATTTTTAAAATAGTCTTTTTAACTATTTTTTAAATAGTTTTTAAAATAGTCTTTTAAACTATTAAAATGTTGTTTAAAAAACAACATTTTTAAAATAGTCTTAGTAAGAAACAATGCGATTGTTTTGGGTCAATTGACAGAAACTGACTTCATGAAGCACAATTTGATTTAAGCTAGGGTCATTTGGGAAGAGGGTTCCCACTTGTAATAATATCTCCATTGGACTGGCCTATAGGCAAGACTTTGAAGGAGTTTGTTGGTTAATAATTGGTGTGGGAGAGTCTATCTCTCTTTTAGGGGGCACCATTGGGCTGGTGTCCTCAGGTTGTATAATAAAGCAAGCTAATGGAGTCGCAGAGAGGAAGATGGTGTGCAGAAGTCTTCCATGGTCTCTGTGCTGAATGATTAATGGACTGACAATATGATGATGGACAAAACACTTCTTTGAACTTTTATGGATGATAGTGTTGATAATAAGACAACTTGCAAGTGAACATTGAAATTAAGAAATAAATCAGATCATATTTTGCTTATAAAACGAATTCCATCACACTATTATCCTATTCTCTCATGCTCTATCTTCCATCCTGTCCCAAGGCCAGTGATAGTAGCATATGTTGTTTCAGGAGTGTCTGGGACTTCTCTGACCAACAGCTTGAACGGAGTACGTGGCACAGGGGTGTTATTAGTCCCTGGTACCTCTGGGGAACATCATTAACCTATGTACCATAACTTCATTTAAACAACACCTTTCTGTTTGCATACATATTTTATACATGAGATTCTTACCTGCCTTACCCAGTTGTAATGACTGTGAACCAGGGAAATGACTACCTCAACAAGAGACTTCTGGGATGCAATAGCAGCACTTCTATCCTGGTGGTAATTAAGTGCTCTTAAACTGGCCTTAAGGTCCCTCAATAGAAACAAATTCATGATGGGTACTGTAAATCTAGTCAACTGCCAGTGGCAGAAGGTGTCATAATTCCTTATATTGAACATATTACTTTTTTTTCTTAAATTAATGTATTTTCTAACTGTACTTTACTCTTTCTGATATCAACAGGTAAGTGTAGCTCTCATTCCTTATTAAAAAACCCAAACAGATGGATTATCTTACAGAGATTCACAACTGATGAAAATGTGGAGAATAGGTGACTGTGAGGTGCCTTGCCGCCGAGGACACTTCAACAATGTAAAACCTGCACCTAAGGCTCAGCAACACACACACGCACACACACACATATACACACAGACACACACACACGCACACACACACATATACACACACTCATTCACACAGACACACACACATGCACACACACGCACACACACATATACACACACTCATTCACACAGACACACACACGCACACACACACACATATATACACACATTCATTCACACAGACGCACACACATGCACACACACACGCACACACACACATATACACACACTCATTCAAACAGACACACACACATATATACACACACTCATTCACACAGACATACACACATGCACACACACACACATACACACACTCATTCACACAGACACACACACGCACACACATATACACACACTCATTCACACAGACACACACACACATGCACACACACACACACACACACACATGCAAGGTGGAAGGTGCTGGTGGTGCAGAAACATTCTAGAAGTCAAAAAATATAGATATTCAGTGATGGATAATGTTTCCTAGATATGACAGGAATAGTGCATCCATAAAATTTCAATAACATGGTTGGTTAAAGATTTGTACAATAATGTTTTGAGTGAAGTAACTTAGACCCAGAAAAACAATAATCATGGTTTCTTTATGTAGGCACTTACATAAATTTGACTCTTAGAACAGCTTTAATCGGATCTCATAAGTTTGGGTATGTTGTGTTGTTTTCATTTTCATTCAATTCTAGAAAGTATTCAGTTTCTGTCTTGGCCATTTTTTTGTCTTGTATTAAAGAGTCATTTAGTTTTCATAAGTTCGTAAACTTCATGTTGTTTCTATTTTTGTGGATAGCCAGCTTTAATTCATGGTGATCTGATAGGACACAGGGAGTTATTTCAATTTTCTTGTATCTGTTGAGACTTCCTTTGTGTTCGAGCACGTGGTGAGCTTTGGAGAGAGTTCTATACAGTAGTTAGAAGAATATATATTCTTTTGTGTTTGATTCTGTAAATAATTCTTAGGTCCATTTGGTTTATAATGTCTGTTAGCTCTTAAATTTATGTATTAAGATTTTTTTGAAATGATTATCCATTTCTTCTATTGTATCATCAATGCCTGAGAGTCTCTCTTCCATCTCTTGTATTATATTGGTCAAGCTTGCCTCTGTAGTTCTTGCTCAAATTGTTAAATTTTTCAATTCCAGTTTTCCCTCAGTTTGGGTTTTCTCTGTTGATTTTATTTCCACTTTTAGGCCTTGAATGATTTTATAAGTTTCCTTTCAATGTTTGGTGTGTTTTCATAGAGTTCTTTAGGGATTTATCCATTCTGAACTAAGGCCTACTATCACCTTCAACAGGTGGGTGGTTTAAGGTCATTTTCTTGCGCTTCAGCTACGTTGGAATATCCAGGGCCTGCTATGGTAAGGTTGCTGGGTTCTATTGGAGACATAGTGCTGCAGCTGTTATTGATTTTGTTTTTATGCTAGTGTCTAGGTGTCTGAGGCTGATTTTATTATAAGCATGGGTTCAGATTTCTGGTTTTGTCTTTGGTCCCGTGTTCTGTTTCCTCTGTAGATTTTAGTAGAGCGTGATGGCAGAGTAGTAAATTTCCTGTAGTCAGTGATGTAGTAGTAAATCAGTGTAGTAAATGATGCCTGGTAGTAAATTTTCTGCAGACCTTATAGGTGTGATCCCTGGGGGTTTCAAGTAAAATGTGTTTCCAAGGATGGGATAGGAAGCAGACACTTAGTAACTGGGAAAGGGTCACAGGAGGGTGGAGAGCAGAGTGTTCAGCCAGGATCTGCTTATTTCAAATCCTCAGAATGGGGTAGATAGTGAAGAGAGGTCAAGCCAGATAACTTATAGCACTGGAGATGAGTCTGGGGAATTGGATCTGGAGAAGAAGGAGAGAGGAAGGTCTGCAGCCAGTTTCCCTGCTTCCCCGGAGGGAGTGGCCTTCCCTATGGTACATGTTGCAGTTGGTCCTGGGACAAAGCAACAAGTGGGAGAGGAAGGTTAGGAGGGGAGGTCTGTAGGATCCTCAGGAGGGGACAGAGGGGAAGGAAGGCTGCAGCCGGTGTTCTGATGCAGACATGGGGTGAGCCTGGAGAACTATGTTTGGAGGAGAGGAGGGTGTGGCCTCGACTATCTTACTGTTTCCCTAACCTGTTCAGCGGGTGTGTTTGTAGGGAATTGCCTGCTGTTGTAGGGTTCTTGGGATAATGGGATGGGGAGGCAGGAAGGAAGGTTAGAGAAGGTTTCTGTGATCCTTTGGGGATGGGAGTCAGGCAGGAAAGAAAAACTGCTGCAGATGTTCTACTACAGATCTGAGGATGAGATTGGAGGGACTGGGAGTGGAGGAGCAGAAGGGGAGATGAAAAGATAGCCTGTGCTTCCCTGGCAGGAGGGGCCTTTGCCTGGAGGAGGTCCCTGCTAGAGCTGGGGCTGGGAAGAAGGAAGGAGTTGCAGGAGGAAGATCAGGAGGGGAGAATGAATGAGATCCACAGGAAATGGGGTCAGGGGGCAGAGAAGCCTGCAGCACATGCTCTTTTGCAGAGCTGGGACGGCACTGACGGTTTGGATCTGAAGGAAAGAAAGCCAACTTTTAAAGATTTAAACCTACAGCTTCTTAACTTAAGATTTGGGATCGTTAAAATTTAAGGCATCAAATTTAATATTGTAATCTTGAGCTTAAGACAACTTTCCTGCTAAGTAACAGGATATTTAGAAGTACCTTAGAAATAATCACAGAAAATCCTGAAGGAGAAAAACAATTGAGTTTTTCCATATAACTATGAGAAATTACACATTTGGTTGATACCATAAATGAAACAAAAATGTAGTACAGAGCTATGCCAATAAAACCAGCTTGATTCTGGAACATGAAACAGACAAGTAAATAAATGGAATGGAGTAGAGGAGTCAGATATAAGTGAGCACAGTTGTACCTATGTTACTTTTTACAAGGATGCAAAAAAAGGTACATTGAAAAAAACAGCGTCTTCAAAAATTAATGATGGAAATCCTTTACTGGCAGAAAAATGAAACTGGATGCTTGTATTTCACTCTGAACACAACTCAACCCTCAACAGATTAAAGATCTCAGCCTAAACCCTGAGGAATGGAAACTTTCAGAAAAGAATAGGATGTGTAAACTTCACCCTCGCGGTACCAGAAGGCCTTTCTGTAGGACTGTCTAGCACAGGAACTAAGATTGACTTCTGACAAACAGGAGTTTACTCACGTACAGTTTCTGTGGAGCAAAGAAAACTTTAAGTTGAGTTGAGGCAGCCCACACCATGGGAAATGATACTCGCCGGCTGTACATCCCACAGAAGATTAGTGTCTTTATCAATGCATTCAAGTTCTTCCTTCAACGGAGGAAGAATTTTCTGGATGGCTTTAGTTCTTATTACGTCCGGCAGACAGTCTGATGTAGCAGATTCTCAGGCTGTACCAAAAATAATTTTAGGTGGGAACTTCAGAATAATCTAATTTTATTGAGTTTACTTTTGGTTTAACCACTTACAGCCTCCAAGGGACTTTGAGAAAATGCAATTATATTTGCATTTCTTGGCCATTGTATTATCCAGAAGGAATTTTTAAAAAAAAAAAAACCTTTCTTTATTACAACTTACTCCTACTTTCCATCTTAAATCTATCCCAAGCCTGATTATACTTTTATTTTTGTCTGAAAATACAAATTTAAAAAAGTGAAGTTTTAGGAATTATAAATACAAAGCAGTGTGGGTGGTGTTTGTACTCTCAGTGCCTGAAATGAGAAAAAGTCCACTTTTGACATTAAGGAAAAAATAAAATCCCTTATTTTGCTAATACCATGAGGGCATGACTGGATGGATGTTAAATTTGGCCAGGCATTGGCAGGGAAAACATCTCCTACTGTCTAAGTAACAGAACTCACTGCCCCAATCTTTGCAGAGGCTTCCTACCAGCTGCAGGACTGTTCCTGGCTTTCCTTCTAGGCAGGCTCTTTCTGGGTGAGCTCCCTAGGGGCTAAGGTTTCAGCAGGTTAGTATCACTGTCTTGTTTCAATAGGAACGGATTTATTATTTGCTTACCTTTGATTTTTCAAAGCAAGGAAACTCACCTGAAGGAAAACATTAAACCCTTTCTCCATTTCTGTCTCTTTTTCCCCCCAATTCTGACTCCAAGCTACTCATGCCCCATTCATTCCAATTTTCTGTTTACTAGGTTCTGTCCAAGGGGATCTTGTCTCCAGTGTGTCCTTCCGTTATACCCTTTCTACACTCACAGCATTCACAACATTCTTTTCCTCTCGAGTAAGGACAGTTCCCATTCTTAGTATATCTCTATCCATCATGTGCTAATTTATGTATGAAGTCAGTTAAGATATTTAATGGTCGAGAAACATCAAATAAAACTTATTAACTGTGGCACGATTAGACTGCTGAGCTATACAACCCAGGGTGCGTACAATCATTTTTTGTGGAACATGTTGAATTTGTATATAAAGCATAAGTTCCTTGTCCTTTTTGAAGAATCATCTGTAAAAACATTAGAAGCAATCTCTACAGTATTTTTATGTATAATTTTAGTCGATACCCATGGGGTATCTTCAAAAAAATTTGAAAGAGAATCTTTTAGATAGTGTTATCTATAGGTACCAGGCAACATACCGATGCTACCTGTCAGTTATTGTCCGTGTGGAACAAATAATCAACCTGTATTTTATTTAGTGGAATAATTACTTTCATAGGCTCTTTACCAGTAAGTTGTTTAAGCTGTATCCTTCCATCATTATTAATTCTATAATTTCTTGTAATTAAGGAGTTACATATCATGGAGAATTATGGCATGCATGCATTTCTATAAACAATTACATTGCATTATAATACATAATAATAATAAATAATTGACACAGAGGCTTAATATAAATTATAAATGCTCAGTGAATAGCTCAGAATTATTACTGGCTAACTTTTATATTGCCGCCTGGAAAGTCAGCCTCTAGAGAGCAAAGGGCTTGAAAGGAATGCCTGGCCTCAGCATAAACTAAGACTATTCTATCTGAGGGGTTTAGGGAAGACCGCTTAATGATTTCCTTCTTTTATTCTTTGTTGTTCTTTTGCATTCTCTATTTATTTTCTCATTTGGATGTTTTCTTTCTAAATCTATTTTTACCCTCCATGTTTCCTTTCTCATTCTTGATATTTTCTTTCTAGTTTATTTTTACTCCTTTTCTCTGTTCTTTCCCTTACAACGTATATACCCCAACAAAATCTTGCGGGCAATGCAGGAATCACAAAGGGGTTACAGTCTACTTCTCAAGTGAGTGATTATAGAGAAAAAATTAAAAACAGAGAGCATATCTAAGCAACTTGTCACAGAATAACAGATCATGAGTGAGCAAGGAGGATTTTTTTCTTAGTAAACTCTTATATTGGCAGGCTGCAAATTGCATTTGTGAAGAAAGAATCCATTACTTTATTATCTGTCTTAAAAGGTAACCTTATCCGAAATTTTAAAGGAGTCATAAACCTAAACTAATGAAGAGTCCAAGAAGATGAGAAAATTGTATACTTATAACCGATACTTCTGAGTATCTTAGGACTTGTAGCAGTCTTCTCCTTTTGTCCTGCATTCTCCCAGGCAGGAGAAAGGCAATTCAGACTAACCCAGGACTACCCAAACATTTTGAACTAAGTGACGATGAAGATGGGAGAGCTCATTTGATCCCTCCTTTGATTTCCCAGTCATATGTCCAGAAAGGCTGCTCTGATCAATGTGATCGGGGGTCTATCATTGTCACCTAACTTAATGTCCCTGGGATAAGTTCTTAAGATGGATGAAGTCTGCAGTCTGTGCTTTCTCAAGACACTGTCCTGGCCCTTGCTATTTTTACTGGTACCCCAGATATGTATGACATTTCATTCCAGAAAGCATATCAATTCCTTCATGACTTTTTCTGCAGAAGGATGAGTCAAAATAAGGTTAGTTAGTTAGCAGAGAGAGAGAGAGAGAGAGAGAGAGAGAGAGAGAGAGAGAGAGAGATCCTTATTGAGATTCTTAGGTTCCTTTTTATTTGTCTAAAGGAGACTATAGAAACTTTCCATCTTATGCAGAGGATTATTGGATCCCATTTTATATCAAATAACAGATTTACTAAGTTTGTAAGTAATAAGAAAGCATCAGATTCTTGACTGGACACAGCTGTGAGATTTCCTCACTGCCTAAGGGGAAAGGGTAGGGCTAAGATACCACAGGTGAAATAAGTGAGAAACTCCTCTGCTTAGGGACTCCCTAGTTTCTTTTCCAGGCCCAGAAAGACAGGCAATGATGGGGATATGACTGCTATACAAGGAACCAAAATTCCTGCCCCTAAAGAATGGAATCCCTGCTGTCGGGGACAATGTGCTGCTATTTCTCTAAGAAACGGCGTATCGTTTTCTCTGACCAATTTAACACAAGTTGATACTCTTCACGGTGTAGGCAATATTCCTTTCCAGCCTTCCAGTCTTTGCCCTTGATCTACATGAAGTCGAAGCCTCCCTCCTAAGTCAGATGTCACCCTGAACAGTATAAAATCAAGTCATACTGTGGCAGGGCCTTGTCACTAGGGGGCTCTTCGTCTATGTTCATTGGTCTTGGGTATGGTTCCTGAATATTATTAATATAACCAAATGCTTTAACTTAAATAATTTTTCACGTATTAGTAAAATAAAAAATTGTACTTTTGATGCTAAAAGGCAAAGTGAGAAATGGACAGAGCACTACAGCACCTGATTTATAATCCCAAGGATAAATTATAACAGCAATCTCCCCAGCAGTAAAACTCATAAAATTTCCCTGGAGTCAACATTAGGGATTGTGGTGGTTTGAATAGGTATGGCCCTCAAAAGTTTGAATGCTTGACCCATAGGGAGTGGCACTGTAAGTAAGTTTGGCCTTGTTAGAATAGATGTGGCCTTGTTGGAGCATAAGTGGAGGCATGCTTATGTATTTGCTCATTTATATTTTGAGTATTTCATTTAGTATATTTTCATCATATTTTTCTCTGGTTGGTCCCCCAACTCCTTTTAACTACACTCTTCTAGCCTATCTACCTTTTTATTCTTGAAAACAAATCCCTAAACTGGAACCAAACCAATGCAGTTCAGTTTTGGTTGCTCAGATACTGAGTTTTCTGTCAGTTCTGGAACATGTGTGACACACTCAGTGATATTCCAGCTAAGAAAATTGATTTCCCCCTTTTCCAGAAGCTATCAGCTACAAATAGCTTCTTGTCAAGGGGTGGGGCACTGTGCCTACTTTCTGATTTCTGGGTGGGGGTTTTGTCTGCTTGAGTTCTTGCAGGCCTTGTGCACAGCTGTCCCTGTCAGTATGGGTTCATTTGTGCGTCATCCCTGATGTGTCTGGAAGCTCTGATCCTTGGAGCTGTCAAACACCTTTGTTCTTACAATCCTTCCACCTCCTCGTTTGCATAAATCCCTGAGCCTTGAATGAAGGGGTGCAAGGGAGATAACCCATGAAGGCCGATTTCTCCAAATATTTTCACTCTCTACACATGGCAAAGTTGTGGAAGACCACCATATTACATGTTCTAAGTAAAGTGAAAAAAATAATTTCTCTACTTGAGACCTTGCTTCATGACTGTGGAAATAAATACCAGAGAGATATTTGACTCCTATGATGCCTCTGCTGAATTGTTTCTGTATTATTGTGCAACATTAGACTTCTTGAACTTGCATCTACCAACCATTTATGTTAGCTACTTTTTTCATTGATGTCAGGGAACACCTCACTAGAAAAACAAGAACTTATTCCAACCAGCCTGAAGGTAAAGACCATATTGGAAGGGAAATTATGACTTCATGGGTGTGGTGAAGCTAGTCCTATTACATTCACAGTGAGAAGTGGAAAACAGAGATTGTTGGTGTGTAGTTCATGCTCTTATTTACTCTTGTATCCCAACCCACTAGAATGCTGCCATTTAGAGTCTTTCATGCCAAGATAAACTATTTTAGAAATACTAAGAAAATACCCAGAGGCATGTTACCATTGTTGTTATTAGTCTCTATCAAGTTTATAAAGAGGATTTGTTCTAATAAATATCTTCTATTAACATGGTAACTGTGACGGTAATTTTTGGTTGTCATATTGACTACATCTGGAATTAACTAGAACCTAGTAGGCTGGGCACACCTGAGGGGAGATTTTGTTTTTAAATTAAATCATTTGAAGTGTGAAGATGCACTTCTAATCCAGATCTTTGATGTTTTAGATACATCTTTAATTCAGAGCTTTTGAAGTGGGAAGATCCATCTTTAATCTGAGCCACACCTTTTACTGGTAACCTATATAAAAGACATTAAAAAAGGAAGTTCTCAGACTGGGTAGTAGCGGTATACACCTTTAATCCCAGCACTTGGGAGGCAGAGACAGGCAAATCTCTGAGTTTGAGGCCCGGCTGGTCTACATAGCAAGTTCCAATACAGTCAGGGCTACACAGAGAAACCCCATCTCTCAAAAACCAAAACCAAAACAACAAAAAGGAAATTCTCTCTCTTGCCTGCTTTCTCTCATTGGCAAGCTCATTCCTTTACTGGTATTAGAGCCTACTTCCTTGGGATTCTGGTGCACACTGTAGGTCAGCTGAAGAATCCAGCCTTGTGGACTGAATAATTACTGGATTCTTATCCCTTCCCTTCCATTGGTAGACAGCCATTGTTGGACTAGCTGGACCATAGCCTATAAGCCATTCTAATAAATAATGTCTCTCTTTCTAAATATATTCTCCTTATCTATTTATAGACTATTTATTAGTTATGATACATCAAAAAAGAAATAGTATATATGTATACTATATATATAATGTATATATATATATGTAATTATATAGAGAGACTTTGTAAGTTCTGTCACTCTAATAAATCCTGACTGACACAACCCAACATATCAGATTGAACATCCAACTCAATACTGTACTCAAGATTTATTTCCTCTGGGGTTGGAAAATCTATTCAGCCCATCTAAAGATCTATAGTCTTTAAAATTCCCCACAATATTCAGAGTTCTCATAAAAAATGAAAAGTTATACCAGTCAAACACTATATCACAGAGATCACACCCCAGTTTCCAGAAGGAGAAACAGAGGGACAGCCAAAAAGACAACATAAAGCAGTATTTCAACCCAGTCAGAAAAACTCTAAATTCTAAAATGTTATGTTTTTTCATCTGGGGCTTCTGGCAAAACCAATCACTCAGAATCCAATCACCACAGGAATTCATGCCTATCCAACTTTACCACCTATAGCATGTTTCTTTTTTCTGAGAGGTTTATGAAATCTTATTTTTCATATTTAGGTTGTTTCACTCATCTTGAAGCCTTGAATTATGAAAAACTTCTGAGTTTCCTTACAGACATTCTATAGCATCACTAAAGGCTAAGGTCTAAAGCATTCTTTCTTGTATTAATGCCCCAAGAAGGGTTAATTACAGCAGGCTTGAAGGAGCCTAACATTCTTACACAATGTTCTTATAGGAGCATGGTTAACCTCTAAATTTCCAGGTGAATACGTCTACATGTTATATAAGTGATGAGGGGTCTCAGGGTCATACAAAACGTTTAGTTCATATCTATTGTGAGTGAAGATTCACCGCTAATGGTAAGAAAATGGTGAACCCTCCTGTCGTTTAGTGGGGAAACAGAGACATTTTGTTTCCTTTGTTCTCATAGACAAGGCATCCACCATTTGTCAAGGTCTTTTTTGCAATGTATCCTACAATGGAACCCTTTGACTATCATGTGGAGCTTCTCTGTTCTCCATGACTACCTCCTGAGGAACTCTTTGGCACACTTTCCCTTTCTGTATGTAAAACAATGTAGGCAGAACAAAAAATCCTGGTTAGGTTCACTTATGTCTTATTTATTTATTTATTTTTATGCACAGTTGCTCCATCTGATGCCTTGGCTCACATGTTAGTGCTGTGCCACTTCCCTTGGAAGTGTTTAGGGAACTTTTCTTTCAAATGTTGTCCTTGTAATTGCAGACTGTTTAATTGATACGAGTCTGAGTTCAGTTGCCTCTGTACCATATTTTAGTCAAATTGAACTGTGATTGAAGGAGTTTATGATATATTAAAGAGGCCCCACATTCTCTGAATTTTGGATGATTTGGAAAGTAAGAGAGAAAGTATTGGCTATCCCTTGTATTCTCGGCCTTCTTGCCTAGGATTCAAATCTATATCCTGAACACATAAAAGACCTTAAACATTTTAACTAGTTTTGATGTTCAAGTGGTAACTTTGAGTTTCTGTTGTATAACTTTAGGTAAATTTGGACCATGCTGCAAATTTGAATTCTCTTGAATGCATGGTTTAGTCAGGTATCTTTGCCGTTAAGCATATAACTAACTCTTGAGTATGTATTCAGCTAAACTTTCCTGGAAGAACAGTCTTCAACAGAGGTTTATATCGTAGAGACAGCAGAAGAGTAGAAGCACACAGCAGGTAGACTGTGAGGAGGAAAGCCTCTGCACTGGAGTCTGAGAGAGTTGCTTACACCCACTCTCACTCACAATCATGCAACAGCACAACATGGATTTTAACTGACACATGTACAACGTGAATTCACAGTATAAAAAGGAAGAGGTTGCTTGATTCAGAGTACTGATTTATAACTCATTTTGTCAGATGAAGCTCAGCTTGCTGCCAAAGCAAACATTTATAATGAGAGTGTGTTTGATTCAAGCAAGAACACTGGTTAGTGGAAATTTCCAATTTAGACAATTGTCGTGTAGGGAACATAATCCATTTACATTTTTGAGAAATCCTAGAAAGCTATGGACATAGGTAGCCCAGTTTCAGCATGGTGTGCCTTATAGGTAAGCTGGAGAGCTACTAGAGTCCACTTCAACAAGGGAATAGTGTGCATTGTCCTACACAGTAAGAAGGGAAGGAAAGAACCCATCAAAATCCCAACAAAATTCTTCACCGACCTAGAGAGAACAATAATGAACTTTATATGGAAAAACAAAAAAACCAGGATAGCCAAAACAATCCTATACAATAAAAGTACTTTCAGAGGCATTACCATCCCTGACTTCAAACTCTATTACAGAGCTACAGTAATGAAAACAGCCTGGTATTGGCATAAGAACAGAGATATTGACCAATGGAATCAAATCGAAGACACAAGCTAGGGTCATCTGGGAAGAGGAGACATCAATTGAGAAATGACTCTATCACAATGGTATGTTTGAAAGTCTTTGGAACATTTTTTTGATTAATGATTGATGTGGGAGGATCCAGGCCTGTGTGGGGTTAGCACTGGACTGGTATCTTTGGATTGTTGAAGCTGAGTAAACAGACCACGGAGAACAAAGTAGATGCAAGATTCCTCCAGGATCTCTGCTTCTGTTTTTGCCCCCAGGCCTCTACTGCAGTCTTTGCTATGGCTCCCTTCACTGGTAGAAGGACATGTTGTTGGTCATGATGTTTATCACAGCAGCAACAGAAGAGTTGCTGACACAGTTATTGTGAAGAGTGGATCAAATCATGTCAACACTGTAAAGAGACAGGAACACAGATTCTCAATGTAGCGTTAGAATTTTAGTTACAATGATCAAGGTTATGATAAAATGAGGTTGGAAACAGCACAATTTGAAATTATAAGAAATATATTTTGATGTTTAGACAGCCTGAAAGTGAATACAAAAAAATAGAACAACAAATTAGATTACTTTTTCTTATAAAATGTATTCCCTTTTCCGACTACCCCTTTCTCCAGTGCTCCACCTCCCACCATTGATAGCTGCCCACATTGTGTTTAGAGTCTTATGGACTCCCTTGTCTCATGATTTGATGGGAGATTTCCAAGGCCTGGTACTGAATAATCTATGGCTTTCTGTGGGGAGCAGCCTCAGTCCTTGTGCCATAAACGCTATTTAAAAACACTCTATACATGAACACACAAACCAATACTACACACAAGGAAACAGGAATGCAATTTTACCTAGCTGTGATACCTATGGATTGCTACAACGGCCACCATAGAGAGATATTCCCAAGGATACCATACTGGTGCTTTTATCTTGGTGGTAACCAGTTGTTGTTTCGTTGGAGGTAAGGTCCATCATTAGAGGCAATTGGCTTCTAATACTGTAAACCTAGTAAACTACTTGTGTCTGTTTCTGCCCTATGTAACCACAGGTCTTATACCTTAGATGAGAATCCACTACTCCCATTTTCTTAAACTAAAATTTCTTAATTGTGTCTAAGTATTTAACTTGACATCAAGAGATAAGTATAGATCTCATCAAAGTAGCTCTCTAGTAACAATGTCTGAATCAAGTTGGTACATCTATAGAGAAAACTCTACACCCGAGGCTGTAGAAAAGTCATAAAGTAGAGGACAGAAACAATGTAAGAACCAGAGGAAATGGATTTCTGCTGATAGATAGCATCTTCTATTACAGGGAAGATGAACTCCTGAGATCTCAACAATGTGGTTAGTTAAACAAGACCTGTACTATGACATCGCCTATTGTTTTGGCAATATGTGTTGGGTCAGATTTCACAAGCATCCCCTAGATGAGAAGATACAGGCAATCAACTGTTGCTGAAAGAGAGAAAGAAGTAGTTTTCTTCAAGATAAGCTCCCTGATAGGTATCCAAATCTTATGTGATCAACTTTAACTACAGATCCATCATAATAAGGTTAAATGGATTAATAATATGCATATATATACATATGTAGCAAGAATAAACATGGGGTTATAAAATTCAAAGGAAGTAGGTAGGCATGTAGGGTTTGTAAGATGCAGGAATATTGTAAATATAGTACTTGTGTATGAAATTCTAAACAAATTAAAAGGTATATTTCTTTTCAAACTTTGAGAAAGTGGATGATTTGTGTCATTATGTGTATATGTGCAGTGTGTGATAATTTTGTTCTGTATGCTATTTTGTTCTATCTCTAGAAATTAATCTGTTACATTATTTGCCCAATACTCTCAGTGCATAACGGCATTAATATTCACTGCAATATCGTTTGGAAGATAATGATAAATGATAAATGATAAAAGATAATGATAAATGATAATGATAAATGATATGCTCATCAGTATATGGTATGTAGATTATTAAATGGGTTTAGATTTATATAACAACAGGATTATGTTCATGCATTGAAAATAAAGCTGAGAGAGAGAGAGAGAGAGAGAGAGAGAGAGAGAGAATGGAGTTCTTGTAATGAGGCAACAATGCTTATACTAGACTTCAAATGCCCACAAATAAAAGTCCCAGTCTCTTAAACAGATTAATTCTTTTGAAGGCCTTAGTCAATGTGGTCGCTTAGACGCACAGACTGTGTAAGCTACAGCCATCACCTTGGTTACCCAGAAGAACTTGATGGTAAGACTCTGCTGTTGAAAACCAAACATACCTAAGCCACAGAACAAGGGGAAATGAACCTGGTATTGAACGAGAAGCTTCATTTCTGCTAGAGAGCCTTCATAGGTCTGGAAGGTGCTATTCAGGCTACTATTGGAGAAAAGAACCATCAGTATCACCTTGCAGTGAACCCTGAGGAGTACAATGATTGGGTTGACACGACATTCCCACTGGTGAAATAGTGGCATGAACATCATGGGTGTAGCCAACTAATTTCTGATTGGATTTAAGTCCTATTTCACAAGATGAAACCAATAACTGGCACTATTATTGGGCTGAAAACCTATAACTACACAGATTATAGGCCCCAGGACAGAATCTACTACTACAATGCTCCCAAACAGCCATGATATTAAATGAACTCCTACTAGCTTATTATGCTCCAAAATTAATGCATCTATCAACCCTTTCTTTTATGGAAGCTTCTATTTGAGGTGGATGTCAATTCACATAATGACCTATAACTGATCATGCAGACTTAAGAACTGCATGGGGCTTACCCAGAAATGGAGCATACACACATCTCCTCTTCCTCTATGGTCCAGAGATCACTGTGGAGGGCGGCTGGAAGGCACGAGAGCCAGAGGCTTTAGATGACTAACAGGAAACCGTGTCTCCAGGACACGACAGCACAGCTGCACTGAAGAAGTCACAGGTAATGTCGAGGCATACACTAGCCCTGTGTTAAGTCAAGCAAAACAATCCCCAGCTTGGATAAGGCAGCTAGGCATGAAGTCTCTCACCCTTTGGCATGGAGCTACTGACAAGGTTTGCTGCTGGGAGAGACAGAGTCATTGTTCTTTAAGACGGTAGCCCCTGATAAGTCTATCACATTAGTGAAAGGGAACACACCCAAGGATATTTAGGCAGGAAAATTAGTCTTGATGCTTTAAAAAATGTCACAACATAAGGCTAGTAATTAAGGATGTATACATTTGGAAGGGTAGGTAGAGGGGGCTAGGTGTGAGCTAAATAACTCCCCAAAAAAACAAATTAGAGAAAAGAGTATAGTTTCAGGGATCATTTCTCTAGAATCTTAATGTTCTAGACTCTGAGCATCCTGACCTGCAGTGATTGACTGTGGAAGGCCCTGTTACCAATATTCTAATGTGAATATGTTGTTCACTGAGATCGCTGTCTAAATCTTGATAGTGTCTTGATTAGACCTGGTTCTTCAGAATTCCAACAGCTTCAGTGTCTCCTTTCCTCCTATCCAAGAATTTTACTATTATCCTTGAGATTTTGTGGTAGAATAGCAACCAGAGGACAGGTTGAAAATTCAGGCAAGATTGCTGCTAGATGATCTGTGTTAGGGTTGGGCACATGTGAGAAATTCTGATGATTCAGGACAGACTTCTGAGTATCAGACAACAGTCACCCTTCATGCATCATAAATAGAGGGCAATAGGAAGCTTTGGCTGGACTCTCCTTTGAGACAAGTGATGGCAAGGTAGAATTTATAATGTTGTTGTGCATTACCCCCACATCATGAACTCTCAAAGAGGGACTGGCTCCACCTCACTATCTTTTCCACCTCACTGTTCACCCACTGTGATCAAGGATTTGTTGCATACATGTGCCACTGTTCAGGGATCCTTAAGGTGAAAACTTGTACAGATATTTTGCCAGTGAACTTGAATTGTTCACAGCTCATTTTACACAGATCAGGGATCTTTACTCCACATTTTTCTATTTAGATTCAAACTCCTTGGTACAAAGGAGGGAATACTGTTGCTTCATGTTAGAGCCCGTGGGCCCCAACATAGATAACTATTTTCCCTAACTGGACTGGTACAGAGCCACAAGGAATAGTCAGACACAGCTTACACGGTCATCACGGAAAGGGCACCTGAGGCTTCTTCCTTCTGAAGATCTCCCTGCGTTTATTTTCTCAAACATCTTTTATATCAACACATAAACTGAGCAGGAAAATACACCAGCATTCTGTCTCCTAGGCAACCAGGTGAATGGCGTTTTGTCACATCTGTATCTGTCTGTCTGCTGTGTATGCTAGCTGTCACGTAGGCTTGAATCAGTATCTCTATAAGGCCTCCTCCAAATTACAAAGAAAGGAGCAACAAGCATCCTGACCTTCTGTTGGGGTGGTGACAGCCTGTCTGCAGGTCTACGTGACCACCACAGGTGGGCCTTTATGGCTTCAGAGTTTGGTTGCCACACCATATAGAAATATGGGCCTACAGCTTCATATTGCTTTTTAGATCATAGCACGACTACGTTCTATTGCTGTGATAAATGCCATGACCAAAAGCAACTTGTGGGGGAATGGATTTATTTCATTGCTCAAATCCAATTTTCTGTCTCTGAGATTTTATTATTCATGCTACAGGAAATGTAAAATTGGAATTTTCAGAAAATTCTGAAATTGGGTCACCAAGTATTTTCCTTTCCAGAAAAATGAGTTATTAATAAATCCCTTTACCTCTTCAATTAGAATGACATTAAGAAAGAATAAATTTAACAGATTAACAGGTTATTTTCTTTTGTGTATCAAACTATAAGAAAACTAATATAAAATAGTAGAAAGAAGTCAGGTTTGAAGAGGATGGATCTCACCACCTTGTGCCACCAAGTTCCCAGGAAGATCCCCGCTTCCCCCTTAAAGCCCTCTTTATCTAACGTTTCTGGGTCGATGAAATGTAGCTTGGTTATCATTTTCTTTACAGTTAATATCAATTTATAAGTGAGTACACACCATTTTTGGCTTTCTGGGTCTAGATTACTTCACTCATTCAGGATGATCTTTTCTAATTCCATTTATTTGCCTGAAAATTTTATGATAATCTTTTTAACAGCTGAGCAACACTCTATTATGTAAATGTTCCACAATTTGTTTATCTATTCTTCATTTTAGGGGCATCTAGGTTGTTTTCAGCTTCAGGGTGTTTTCAATAAAGCCACAATGAACATACTTAAATAAGTATCCCTGTGATAATGTTGATTATCCTTTGAATATATACCCAAGAGTGGTATAGCTGAATCTTGAGGTAGATTGTCACCTTTCTCCAGAATTGTCATATAGATTTCCATAGTGACTGTTCAAGTTTGCCCTCCCACCAGCAATGGAGGATTAGTCTCCTTGCTCCACATCTTTGCTAGAATGAGCTGTTACTTGAACTATCAATCTTAGACATTCTGACAGGTTTAAGTTGAAATATTAAAGCAGTTTTGCTATACATCTCCCTGATGTGTTGAATATTTCCTTAAGTGGGTCATTCCGTGAGAGGGAGTTCATGCCTATACTACCTGAATGACCAGGCACTGGAAACTGGATAGTTCAGGACCTAGGTCAATGCCTTGTCCAGTTGTCATCAATGAGATACCCTTGAGCAGAAGATGGGAGCAGGTTCATAGATCCACATGTAGAGAGTCTATATTGGAGATCTTTGTTGGTTTCTCCCCTAATAGATTGGGGAACCCTGGAGAAAAGGAGGAGGAAAGACTGTAGGAACCCGAGTGGATGGAGGACACCAGGAGAACATGGTCCACTCAACCAACTAAGCAAGACTCCCATGGGCCTCACAGATATGGAAACAAATGCAAAGTTTACATACATTTTGGCTATAGAGGGATGAAATAACATGTCTGTCAAAGAGAATCAGAAATATGAAAAACTTGGGGACTCTTGTTCTTAGCAACAACAAACTGTTAGGTGTTCCCGGCTGCGTGGAAGAAATGACAAATCTAAGCTTAGTCAACTTTAGAGGCAGCCCACTGAGACAGGAAGTGACACTTCCTCCAGGTGGCAGCCCAGGTGGAGAGGAGGAACAGGAGGTATTTGGGCTTCAGTTTATACACACACACATGCAAGAATCATGGAGAACAGATGACCAAGTCAACTGTCTGACTCACATGCCAATTTCTATATATTCTGGTGGATAATGTAATTCAAAGAGCCCAGCTGAAAAGGAATGCTTTGAGAACTTGGCAAATTCTCTCTTTGACCTCTGGGAATTCAAAAAATGAATGACTGAGTGAATGAATGAATGAATGAGTGAATGAATGGAAAGGAAGAAGGAAAAAAGTTATTGCTTTTGCAATGAGGCCAAGTTCATATTTACCTGATAGTTATTGTTTGTTAATATGAAAATATAATTTAAAAAGCATTGTCAAATTAAGAAGCCAGACTTCAAGTTAAGTATGCTACAATTTTATTCATATGACGTTTTAGAATATATGTCCATCAGACAGACCATAGAGAATGGAAAAGTGCAACGGGAAGTGTGGAGAATAGATATTAGGTTTTTCCTGAACTGTAGAAATGTTCTGGGACTAAATAGCATTAACTGAAGCATTACACTCATTTACTATTATATAAATACTGACATAGTCATTTTGTTATGAAAACAGTTTTATATATACTCAATAATATATTACACACACACTATGGACACACAAACACACACTGGTGTAGTAGTGTATGTCTTTAATTGGTCATTACTGAGGCAGACACAGTCAGATCATGGTCAGTCTGCAAATCTGGTCTATACAGAAAATTCTGGGTCAGCATGAACTGAACAGTCAGTCACTGTCTCAATGAAGAAATACAAACGTAATTATAAATAAACTCAATCCAGGTGTCTTATGTTAATCAGAGGAGGGGACAGTTAAAGTCTTTACACTGAAAGACCTGTGTGCATACACACCTGCCATGGGGTGTCTTCTAGGGGTGTTTATCACTGCTGTGAGGATTGTCAGTCAAGGGAATGAAGCATTGTTGGAAATGATTCTTCCTGCTATATATCTTATTTTTAATATGGTACTTATAGAGAAATACGAGTGAGGTTCCCAGTGTTGTTCTGAGCTGTTTACACATGTACTTTCATTTTTACAACTACCATTCATAGGGCTCCTCACACTTCAAGGGAGGTCAACACTAAACTGAGGGCTTGGTTCAGTAGACTGGGTAGATTTAAGTACTACTTTTTTCCTAGCAAGATCTCAGGGATGGAGTTGCCACTGATCATGACCTCGTATGAAAATCTGCACATAGGTGATGAGCTGTCTTCTACAATCACACTTATTCATGGAAGCATCCACTGGAGATGAGAATGAAGGACGCTTGCAGATGAAAAGTGGTTCTACCTACCTTTCTACTAGGGGGCTATAATGTCAAGTTATGTCATTCTAGAGCGACTTAGGAAGGGCAAGCTAGCTTTAGATCCTTCCACCTTATTCCTGCACCACACAAAATTTTTGAGGCCATCTGAGAGGATCTCTAGGTCTTGACAGGAATGTGGTCCTGATTTGACAAAGGAGGCCACTCACTTGATGCTATATTGGATAACTGAAGTCCAAAGGGAACTGCTGCCTAAGAGGTACTTACCTTGTGATACTCACTACATCATTGCTAGGAAAAATTATTAAGGACCCTGGAGATACAGATAAGGATGACTCAGTGTGGAAAGTGGATCGTTCAACATATGGGTCTGGCCAACATACGTCCACGTAACAGAGTTTATGCCAAGAAGAAGGGTGGGGATTTGAAAATAAGAAAAAAATATTGCAACAAACAGAATCAGAGTTGAATTACTGTGGCTAGACAGATGTTCAGGATGCAGACCAGCAAGAATTAATCCTGATCAGATTTGAAGTATGATCAGACAGCAATAATGAGTTCTGGTGAGCAGACTTTTCAGGATTCTTGACTGAAATGAAGTAATATAAGGGCATGCAGACATTATTAGCAGAAACTCAGAGCTCCGAATGGGGCAGTCCAGTTTTATTTAGCAAGTAGTGAATAATTACATATTTCAAATACATGCGGTCATAATACTGCATTACTCTGTATAATATAAATATTCCTTACTGCTTGTTTTACATTTAGAATGCATTTGTTGAGTTTAGATTTTGTGCAAATTTGGCAGTGTAGGATGCAACATAGAAAGGTGTTATATATTTCTTCTATGATTCAAGGAAGCAAGAAATGTTACAATGAATGGAAAAACAGAATGTGGTGTTGCCATGTAATAGGAAAAGTCACATAACCTTGGTGAAGAGGAGATTTTTTTTTTACAGTAACTACCAGACACTAAGATCGTTCTCAATCATCCCCTTTTCAATACTGGGACAGTGGAAATTAATTCCAATATGACTTTGGCAAGGAAAAACACTCTACCATTGGTAGCAGGAAAATTTCTAGACAGAGAAATTGAAGTGAAGGGTGATGAGGTTGAAGACAGGGATTAGAGGAGTACGGCTTAAAGAGTCCACTTTTCCTGAAAGCAGAGAAAATCTTCCTGGAATTCTACTTGGTGATGTTTGCACAACAATGACGGTGTCCCTAAGTTTATTGAGATTTATATCTAAGACTGTAAATGTTGACATTCCAGGTGATGCATGCGTTACTGAATGAAAATATTGACAGGTCTGAGGGTGCTTGGTAACGGTTTTCTAACTTAACCTCAAGCAGAGAAATGTCAGACAGGGTTGTGAGACCATGCACACTAGGGCATTCATTTCCCTCCTTGCTTTGGTCTTGAACAACTCTTTCTCTATGGAATTGGTCCTCCAACATTGGGCTTCTTCTGAGACCTACCTGCTTTCTTCTGAGACACTGAAAAGAAAGCCTGCCAAGTCAGTCTTCTCGTAGGATCCCAGTGTAGCTACAAGAGCAGAATATGCTGACAGCACACATCATAGCAGCAACCAAATCCTCTTATTCTAACTAAGTGCTAAGACAAAATTCTACATAGTTTTTCTTGGGAACTCCTTGCCCCCATTCTGAGCTACTGTTGAGATAACATGCCAGGCTATTGCGTGATCCAAGGCGTGAAATGTGGTTCCCTAACTTTTTGTGTGAATGTCTGCAAGTTCAAGTTCTCAAATTATGCTCAGGGAGTCCACACCCACCCCTAAGGATAGGTAAGATCAGATCTCAGTAGAAGCCTGGAGGCCCAATCTAGTCACATGATAGTCAATCAGTAGAAGGGAAGGATTGATTGAGAGACTAGCCAGAGATGTGGGATTTAAGCCAGACTGAGGTGTTGCTGGACCAGGTTCTGACAACTCAGCAACCTCAGAAGAGCTTCTGGAGTGGACTGAAGGAACAGAGGTCACCACAGGTGAGGCCTTGCTTCTGCCATGGTAGACTGGGAATTGACTCTGGAGGAGAGCCTTGCGACTCCAGGGGAAATCAGGCAGATCCCCAGAAATGAGAATATCTTCTCAACCTCAACAGCTGTGAGGTGTGGAGGAAGCAGACGGTGTGGAAGTCAGAGGGTAAACCTGGGTTCTCCTAGGTCCAGGTTTGTATAGGTTCCAACTAAGTGCAAGTCTGGTCCTGGCCAGAGAGAGTGACAGCTGGTATCATGCACACCAGGGCCCTGCTCATCTCATCCTGAGCCTACAGAGACCGTTGTATTACACATCAGCCCTGGATAAATTGTTCTTTTCCTAATTGACATGTGCAGAATGAGTGGCAGGTGGCATGTCACTTGTCGCCAGTTCTCATAGGAAATGCTGCTTAAGAGACCCAGCAAGGCCTGAACCTAGGACTTCAGGGTTGTCGATCCACTCTACATCATCACGGTGTCTCTAGCTTCTATTGGCTTTTCCGTTTGTGATTTTTCCTCATTGATGTAATGAGTGTATTTCAAAGTCCCAATGGTCTGATAGAGTACTAGAAATTTTTATTTTTCCCCCCATATTTTCTAAACAGGACAATCTAGAATGTTTCCACTCAAGAGAGAGTGTTTCAAATAGCCCACATGCTGCTCAGTATTAAAGGTTCTCATGCAGTGTGATTTCAAGTCCTGGGGAAACTTGTCCTTAGGATCAGATGCCACGGAAGAGAAGATTTTTACCATTACAAATCCTATGTTCACTTTATCCAAGCTCCGAGATATGTGACTTTTGAATTTGATGTCCATGCTCATCTTTCTGATCATGTCAATTTGCAGTACATGGCAGTTTCCTTGAATTTCTAGAATTTTTCCACAGGCTCTGCAGTTTTATACAAAAACTGAATACTATCCATGGCATTTCTAGTTCAAACTCATATTTAGCCATTCCAAAAGTCTTTGAGTCAGTATGTGGGAGAGTAGTTGGAAGAATTTTATCTGGCACAAATGGCTTAGTTTCTCAAGAGTGTTGGCGTGTTCTCCTCTTCATTTCTCTTCTCTCTACAGGTATTTGAGACATGACTGCTGCTATCGTCTTGGCCATCCTGTGCTTGGGACTGGCCTCAGCTGCTCCAACACCAGATTACAGTTTGGATGCTGAGTGGGAGGAGTGGAAGAGGAGCTTTGAGAAAACATACAGCCCAGTAGGTCACATGGACACCCAAAGCAGTGTCTTTGTAGAGCACATCCATTGCTTTTGGGGGTTCATGGACATAACAGAGACCATAGATGCCATTCCTACTTGAGGTATCAATGTAACAGAAGATGAGTACAATGTGGCCACTGTCTCTGCTCATTGGGGTGTCGAGAGTGGCTTGCTTCAGTGTCCTGAGATCCTTCCATGACCTCTAGGCATATGCAGCAGCCAGTTCACCTGGTCAGGTACTACAGGGGTGTAATTAGAAATGAATGTTATTCTTTCTGTTTATTTCCAGGAGAAAGAAAGACATCAGAGAGCAATATGGGGAGAAAATGTCAAGATGATCAAACTGCTCAGTGAGGAGAATGGTCTGGGGATGAAAAACATCACCGTAGAGATGAATGAATTTGGTGACATGGTGAGTGTGACTCAAACTGTCCCACACTCATCTTTTCCTCTTCTGTTGTTTAAGTTGAGTCTTTATGTTCTGTTCCTTAAAGACTGGAGAAGAGATGAGGGAAATGATGAAGGGGAGTTCAGTTCTGACTCTAAAGAATGGAAAACGCATCCAGAAACGAGGAGATACCAAGATCCCCAAAACTTTGGATTGGAGGACACAAGGCTATGTAACCCCCGTGCGGAGACAGGTATGACATCTTATGACTGTCTTCCACTGGGGATGCAACAAGTTATTGACATGCATGTATTTGGCTGGTATGACATGCTATTAACCAAACTTATTTTCATATCTTGAATACCACAGGTACTGTCCTTAGAATTCTGTTGCTAGTAACAAATGTTTCTTGGTTGTCCCCCAAAATGTGGAATCCCTAATTCATGTTTTAGCAATTATGGGGCCTATACAGGTGTAGAATATATACCTAGCATTTCCACACACTACTTATTTACTCTTTAACCTCCACCTCCTTCTAGTGGTCCCACTATATCTCTCTCGAGACTTAGTTTCTTCCATTAATGACATTCATCACACTTGGCAACAAGTATATCAAAACTTTATGTGCATCTGTGTGTGTTTGTGTGGCCCCCACAGGGGCATAAGACACCTCTCCATGGAGACCGACTCTTCTCACCTAGGCATCCAACAAATGCTAATAGTTCTTTTTTGACAAGTACTCAACTGCTTGAGTTTTTGCTGGCTGTTAGTATTTGTTTGTGAATGACAATATTATCTTTCCTACTCAGGGAGGTTGTGGTGCTTGTTGGGCTTTTGCTGTGGCTGCTGCCATAGAAGGACAATTGTTCAAGAAAACAGGAAAACTGATTCCGCTGAGTGCCCAGAACCTAATAGACTGTTCTAGATCTTTTGGCACTACTGGCTGTAAAGGAGGCAGAATCTATAATGCCTTCCATTACGTAAGGAACAATGGCGGTCTGGAGGCCGAGGCAACCTATCCATATGAAGCAAAGGTAAGTGGATTTACTGGGTGGTCATTTCAGTTAGGCTTGTGCAAGGGGAAAATGGCAGAAATAATCCATTCCCTCACAGCTCACCTTGAATGTAGACTCTGCACAGCACCAGTGTTGACCTTACAGTAAACACCATGGCACGGTTGCCTGATTTCATGGTTCCATGTAGGTGTTCCTGCTTCTGTACACATAGAGAATGTGCAAAGCATTCCACATATAATACAGATTTCTGCACCATGAAAATTTCTTATAGAGGTGTCATTGAAGACATGAGAGCTGATTTTCAGTTCCAATTATCCTCGTAACATTTCCCTTCCTGGAATGATTTATGATAGTGCAGATGTGGGGATGGTCCTCTGCAAAGTGCCAAGTGTTGTGGTTCTGACTTTTGCTCTCCAGAAGGTAGATGGAAGTAGCCAAATCTTTTAACTGTTCACCTTTTAAAGGAAGGACGCTGCAGGTACCGTGCTGAACGTTCTGTTGTCAAGATTGCCCGCTTTTTCGTTGTCCCAAGGAATGAAGATGCCCTACTGAATGCTTTAGTAACTCATGGGCCCATTGCTGTTGGAATTGATGCTGGACATGAATCTTTTAGAAAGTATACAGGAGGTAAGTATGTGGTTTTCTAGATATTGGTGAAGAATGTTTGTGACACTTTGGGACATGCCGGGTTGATATCTTAACAATGTATAAAATTTGATGTGAGTGTTAGGGGTTGTAAATTTTACACTTGTTAGTGCAGTAAAAACACTTGTGCTGTTTCTATGTGAGAAGACATACCTATGCATCTGCATACTTCATTATTTATCGTATTGTTTAGCTTTGTTTACTCTATTTTTCTCTACTTGGTGTATATTAATATATGGAGCTGTTGCCTTTCTAAAACTGCATTCTAAAGAGTGCCTTCAATGAAAAGGTTTATGTTCAGTTATGATTTCTTGGAATGTGATTCTATTAGCAAAAACCAAAGATATGAAAGAGTCGTTTTATGTTAATAAGGGAAAGTACTTTTCAACGAAAGTACTCATTTTATTTATGCTCATTTTATTTTGTTTGAGGATTTTGATGAGAATTTATAATCAGCATTTCTGTCAAGAATAGTTTCTATTTTTATTGGAATTTCTGTCGTTACAGCCCAGTTAGAATATGCCACACTTACTGTTGTTGACTACGGTCATCAGGTTCCTGGTGTCTTTTACTCCACTGTTTTTCCTTTTTAGGTATGTACCATGAGCCAAACTGCACTCGTGATTCTCCTACCCATTCGGTGCTGTTGGTCGGCTTTGGCTATGAAGGCAGAGAGTCAGAAGGCAAGAAATACTGGCTGATAAAGAACAGGTATAAATAGCTACCATTGTCTGTATTTTAGGTTTCAAATGGAACTTTCTACTTGTAGTGATAGTTTAGATAGAAGTCACAGAGAGCACTGTCACAATTAAGTTGAAAAAGTAACATCTTTTCCTTTTGATGCTCAGATGTATGTGTTATGTGTGTATGTGTCTGCTTTTTTGTGTGTTTGTATGTGTGGTGTATTTGTATATAGGTCTGATATCGACATTTATTATCTTTCTAACTTGTCCTCCACATTATGTATTGAGGAGTTTAATATCACTGAACCCAGAGTTTTCTGTTTTTGGTAGTGTGCTTATCCAGTTTGTTCTAGACACACCTGGCTTCTGCAATTACATGCTGGCTGCAAAAGCATCCTAGTGTTTAGAAGTTATTTTCCTTGGTTGTGAATGTGTGTCTGTGTGAGTGAGTGCTATGTGTGCACAGATGCTCATGCAGACCAGACGAAGACACCACGTTCCCCACAGCTTCAGTTACAGGGGAGTGTGAACTCATTCACACGGGGGCTGTGCTGGGTGGGAACTTTGGTCCTGTGGAGGAGCTCCAAGTGCTCCCAGGCACCGAGACTTGGTTTCACCCTCATCTAAGCTTCAAGAGGAGTTTGACCTCAAACCCCAAACATTACCCTTGTGTGATCTGGCTTTATTGTCTGATCCCTATCTTCTGAAGCACTAATATATAATATATGAATGAAAACAGAGTTCAGATTCTGCCACTGCTTTCCTTGGCAATCAATATAATCTTTGTGTCATTGATTTTCTATTTCTTATTGTTTTTTTCTGAACAACCAATGGGTAGAAGATGTCCCAATTTTCCCTGCTGTGACTTTTACTGTCCTCTGTGAGATAACTCTTGGTACTCTGGAATTGACTCTGTCTTTTCTGATGCTTTCCATTGCGTTGGCCTCTGGCTCAGTGCTCAAATGTGGAGTTATTGCAATCATCCACTCTGCCATGTCTTTTCTACTAAATGGAAATCTCGATTTTTCAGCCAAGGTGAAAGTTGGGGAGAGAAAGGCTACATGAAGATTCCCAGAGACCAGAACAACTACTGTGGAATTGCTTCCTATGCCATGTACCCTGTATTGTGAGCTGCCTGGGGCCGAGAAGGAGGAGAAGATATTAGGGAAACACATACAGAAGAACCCATCGTCTTCAAAGTGGCCAGCCTCTGCTGTGTGCAGAAGACACTACAGTCATTGAGAAGCCAGGGTAGGGTGTGAAATCTTGTCTGTTTGTTCCAGTAAGGCATGGTTGCTGCTGTAACTGCAGCGCTACACTGATTTGTGTCATGGATTCCTGTCGTGACTTGATTTCCAACTGTTCCAATGCACCAAATGATACCTTTAACAATAAACATTAAATTCAAGTGTACTGTCTACTTTTTCTATTTTTGTGAAGTTTTTTTTTTTATGTTCAAACATGACATTTGTCTTGATGACAGAATTAAATGTAGTACTGGTGCTCTAGAAGGAAGGGTGGATGGTTTCTCTGTGATGGATGATCTTCAGTCATTGGCTGTGGTCTGCATGAAGAGTTCTATTTGTATACTAGCAACCCTGCTCTGAAGGACTCTATGACAACTTCTGGATTTGATATTTTTAGTTGACATGAATTCACCCAGTTTCAATTCTTTATCACTCTGTAGAGTGTGATGTTACTGTGTTCCCAATGCATTGTGCTGGGCTCTGATTCTTCCTTCCCAGCAACCCAATCCTGTACTAGCTTCCCTGAGTTACAGAAATCAAGGTGACCATGTCTGCAATTACAGGTATTATCTTCCAGAATGGTCAGTGCTACAATGTGCTGAGTGCTGACAGCTATTTCAATACAGGCTTTTGCTGTTACGGTCTTGTTCTCTTATTGTCTGTAGTTGATAATCCTCAAACTTACCTATGCAATACATTCAACTTTGCCATACACATGTATGTTCAAACATAGCATATATGTGCCACTATATATGTGTTCCTTTGGTATACACTATTTAGTACTTTCTGTGTGCTCAAGCATGTAGTGCAGGTATTAGAATGTTTTCTCATTTCGTAATAAATCATAAGCACAATCTGCTCTCTTTTCAGTTTCTTAATGCTTGACTTCAGAGACTGGCTATTGGTTCTTAGTAACCTTAGTTATCTCATGGAGAGATAAATCAGCGGGTGGTTTTCTGTAAGCTAGATGAATTAGTAAGTCTGCTTATCTAGAATCCTCTTTATCATGTAGGTTAATTGTTAGCAAGCAGTGAAGGTTTCACTAGCACAATATCTTACAATGACACAAGTGATATTAAAGACTATGTTGGGACAAGAAGGTCAGAGAGCAATAAGGATGGCCCACCCAATGAGGAAAGTAATGCTTAAACTGGGTGTCTCATTCATGGAGACTTATCTGACTCAGGAGGTATTGACCTAATCTTTTGCACTCTCAGGAATTCCATATAAACTTTAAACAGAAAACCATTATACTCACACACATACACACATATATATTACACACACACACACACACACACACACACACACACTCACACAACTTGGCACAGACCTGTGTGTGGCTCTATGCTTGCTGCTTTGTCTCTGTGAATTCATATAAGCTTGGCTCATGTTGATTTTGTGAGTCTCATTTCATTGCTGTACTCCAATACCTCTGACTCTTACACTTTTTCTGTCAATTCTTCTAGTGGATTTCCTAAGCTCTGATGGGGAAGGTTTTTGGATGTGTTCCAAGGTCTCTCACTCTCTGTGTAATTTTTGGCTGCGGATCTTTGTATCTGATCCGAAGATACAAATATCTGATATAGGAAGGAGTTTCTCTGATGATGGTTAAACAAGGCACTGATGGATGAGCATAGCAGAATATCATTAGAAGTCATTTTATGTGTTTTTGTTTATTTGTTTGCTTTGTTTTTAGACTAGTGGTATTTGGTTTTACTTCTGTAGATGGAGACTGCTTGTTCATTCCCAACCACCCAGACCTGAAGTAATCACATAGAAACTATATTAATTACAATATTGGTTGGCCAAAGACTCTGGTATATTTCTAGCTAGCTCTTATATCCATTTCTATGCATCTATGTATCACCACTAGGCTGTGCCTTACTGGTACTGGCGTGTTACTCCTTCAGCAGCTCCATGGCATCTCCTTGACTCTGTCTACTTTCTCCCTACATTCAGATTAGTTTTCCAGCCTAGCTCTATTCTGCCCTGTCATAGACTCAAGCAACTTATTTATTCATTAACCAAGCAAAGCAACACATAAAAGAGGGGCTTCTCAGATCAACTTTCTACCTAGCTAAATCTTCACTCAAGCAGTGTTAATTACGGCTTCCATCTTGTGAAGAGGGCCTTAATTAAGTCAAATAAGATATTGGTTGGTCACTTCCACAAACTTCCTAGCAAATCTTTGGCAATGTGGCTTGCTGTCATTTTGTGGAGAGCAATATATTGTCTAATTAACAGCCTTTGTTGTCTGGAACTCCCAAGGGACCCCTTACTTCAACAATTAGACGTAACCCAGTATAAATACTGGAAACTTCATTTGGTGGGAAGAGATAGCTATTTGTCTCCCCCATTATTTGACAGTTTCATTTAGATCATCTTTATATATTTGGAAGTTTCTGCTGTATTAGGTTTCCATACTATCCCTCATATGCCCCTTTATCTTAGCGTCTCTCCTTACTTGATGCCTCAATCCCTGTCTCTCTCCCTCCTCTGTAATTGTTCCACCAATTGCAGCTGCTTCCCATCCATCCATAATTATCTTTTCTATTCCTCCTTCCTAACAAGATGTATTTGTACCTTCTTCCCTTACCCTATATGCCTTCTGTGGTTCTACAGATTGGAATTTGGTTATCATTGATTTAACAACTGGCATCAATATATAAGAGAACATATACCATATTTTTATTTCTTTGTTGTATGGGAGACTTCACTCAGAATGATTTTATTTCTAGTCTGGTGTGGGAGAATTGTTTGTATTCTGTCAATCATGTTTTAAATAAACGCTGATTGGCCAGGCAGGAGGTGTAGGCGGGACAAGCAGGCCCAGGCCTTTTCATGTTACATAATGGCGCCCACGTGGATAACTGCATCCACAGAAAGCCTGAGAAAGCTTGGAAAAGACTAGAGTAAAGCGTTTCAGTTTTTAGCCGTAGCAGGAAAAAAGCTGCGCTGTTTTAAAATGCCGGCTTTCTGGGCCGTCCTACCAGGGAAAACTCTGACTCTTTCAAGCAGGCAGTCCAGACTATGGAAACACTGTTGCTGCTTGCTTCCTAGCAAGGACCTTGAAACGCATTAAGAGCTTTTGACTGTTGTTTTCTCCATATTCCTTAGCAAATTAAAGACCCATGTGGTCAGAAAAAGAGAGATATACAGTAAAGAGAGATTCAAAGAGTAAGAAAACCTCTAAATGGTTTACATTGTGTTAAAAATATATACAGGCTAAAGGTTAAAGTTCTCGAGTTAAAAAAAAAAAAAGAAAAAGAAAAGAATGAGTAGCCTGGGAGGCAGAGACAGATGGATCTCTGGGAGTACAAAGATAGCCTGGTCTACAGAGTTATTCCAGGACAAAGATATGCAGAGAATCTGTCTCAAAAAGCCAAAAGTTAAAAGTAAAAATAAAAGAAATAGAGGTTAAAATAAAGCCACATAAAGATGGAAAATATACAGAGAATCTTGATACTGTATGCTATTATGCTCTCTTTAAATTGTTTAAATGCTGAGGAAGGAGCAACAGCTGCTAAAAGATATTTGCTTATAAATGCTGAAGATAGGTATTTTGAAAATACCTTGGCTTCAAAATTGAAGTCAAAAGGTATGTTACTTTGGAGAAGAGATTTTACTTTTGTTTCCACAGAAAATGAGAGGCTATGAATTTATTCAGAGTTAAGAAAAATCATCTTTGACCAAGGAAGACCACCTGAAAAATCTCTGGTAGGAACAGATGGCCCATATGTCTGAGTTCTTCATACAGAACAGATTCAAGATTGCTGCCTGAGATGATCAAGATTCACAGGATACTTCAGTCAGGACTTGATCATAACTCTAAATTTTCTTTAGGTCCCTATAAGATTATCAGTGCCCCCAACAAGTTGGAAGTAGCCTGGAATACTACGCCCACATTCCCAAAAAGTGGACTATGGATATTTTCCTTTGCTTTTTAAAAAAAGAGGGGGAAGTGGTGCGGGAGAATTGTCTGTATTCTGTCAATCATGTTTTAAATAAACGCTGATTGGCCAGGCAGGAGGTGTAGGCAGGAAAACTAGACAGGAAGTGGAAATGATTCAAGGAGAGCAGGAGAATTCTTGGGAGGAGGAAGTTGATTCTTCCCATTCCTGCCCAGGCTACCGAAGCAGCAGGATGTAAGCTGCCCCACTGAAAAAGGTACTGAGCCACATGGCTAAAAATAGATCAGATAAATGGGTTAATCAAGATGTAAGAGTTAGTTAATAAGTAGCCTGACCTAATGGGCCAATCAGCCTTATAACTTACGGAGTCCTGTGGGTGATTTTCTCTGGGGCTTGCCGGCTGTGAGGTACCAGGTGGGACAGAAAAACACAAACAAACAGGCCCCACTCATGTTACACTAGTCCTATCCATTTGCCTGCAAATTTTATGATGCCATTTTTAATGGCCAAGTAATACTTCATTGTTCAAATGTACTGCATTTCATTATCCATTCTTCTGTTGGAGGGCATTTAGGTTGTTTCCAATTTCTGACCATTATGAATAGAACAGCAATGAACATGGTTGAGAAAATGTATCTGTGGTAGGATTAAGTGTCCTTTGGGTATATGCCCAAATGTGGTATAGCTGGATCTTGGGGTAGATTAGTTAATATCTTCTGAGGAATTGTCATACTGATTTTCACAGTGGTCATACAAGTTTGCACTCTTACCAGTCATGGCTGAGTGCTCTGTTACTCCACATCCTTGCCCACATTGGCTGTCATTTGTTTTGTTGATCTTGGTCATTCTGACAGGTATAGGTTGAAATCTCAAAGTAGTTTTGATTTGTATTTCCTAGATTGTACCGCCCAATCTGTGAAGCCCATGCTCCGATTCAGGTGCGTGATTTCCGAATCAAGCCCATGAGAATGGATAAATATCCTAGGGGTTGAACAGACACACACAGAGAGACCAGGCTCATTCACCAAAGGAGTAAATGGCAGCTTTATTAAGCACAAGTCGGGTATATATACTAGGGGGCAGAATGACAATAGCCCCCTTCCATCCGGAACAAGGAAAGAGGGTGCCAGGTGCCCAACACCACTGGCCAGAGAGGTGTCAGATGTATAGGCACCATGGTGGGAACCCTGCTTGCAGGTGGAATTACCATAACAAAAGAGGGCCAAGCTCTCTCTAAACTAATCCTGAGCAGAGAAGCCAGGAAGTCAGAGGAAAAAACGACCCTGCATAGCACCTCAAACAAAGGGGAAAAAACCCGGGTACCAACACTAGATAGCTAAGAATGCTGAACATTTCCTTAAGTGTTTCTCAGCCATTTCAATTTCTTCTGTTAAAAATTCTGTTTAGATCTGTACCCCATTTTTAAATTTGGTTATTTGTTTTCTTGATATTTAGTTTTTTTGAGTTCTTTATGTAATTTGGCTGTTATCCCTCAATCAGTTGTGAATTTGGTAAACATCTATTCCTATTTGTAGATTGCTGTTTTGTCCATATGACCATATACTTTACCTTGCAGAAGGTTTTCAGTTTCATGAGGTACCATTTACTAATTGTTGATCTTAGTGCCTGTGCTAAAGGGTTCTATTCAGAAATTCTTCTGTGCCAATGATTTCAAGGGTATCCTCACTTTCTCTTCTATCAGGTTCAGTGTGCCTGCTTTTATGTGAAGGTCTTTGATCTTCTTGGAGTTAAGTTTTTTGCAGGCTGATAAGTCTGGATCTATTTGGATTCTTCAACATACAGTCTTTGAGTTTTTCCTGTACCATTTATTAAAGACATTGTCTTTTTTTCCAGTCTGTGTTTCTGATTTCTTTATCAAAAATTGGATGCCCATAGGTATGTGCATGTAAGTCTGGGTCTTCAATTTTATTCTTTGGATCAATGTGTCTACTTTTGTGTCTAACTGTTTTTATTACTATAAATTTGAAGTACAGCTTAAAACCTGGAATTGTGATATCTCTAATAATTCTTTCATTATTTACAATTGCTTTAGCTATCCTATTGGTTTGTGTGTGTGTGTGTGTGTGTGTGTGTATAGTAGAAGGCTGTTTGTTTGTTCCTGGCTGCTCAGCTCCAAAATAACCACAAAGAAACCATATTATTTGCAATACTGTTTGGTCTGGATAACTCATATCTTAAATTAACCAATCTCCATTAATCTGTGTATCACTACAAGGCTGTGGCTTACTGGGTAAAAAGTTCTGGCATCGGTCTCTGGTGGGGCTACATGGCTTCTCACTGACTCTGCCTTCTTTTCCCCAGAATTTAGTTTAATTTTCCCCACCTAGCTAAGCTCTGCCTTGCTATATGCCAAAGCAGCTTCTTTGTTCATTAACCAATAAAAGCAACACACAGACAGAAGGACCTCCTACACCATGTGTGTCTGTGTGTGTGTGTGTGTGTGTGTGTGTGTGTGTGTGTGTTTCCATATGAAGCTGAAAATTGACCTTTCAGAATCTGTGAAAGAATTGTGTTGGAAGTTTGATGGGAATTGCATTGAATCTGTAGATTGTTTTTGGTAGAATGGCCATTTTTGCTATGTTAGTGCTACTGATCCAAGAACATGAGAGATTTTTCTATCTTCTGATCCCAGCATATCTTAGACAAAGTGTACTTGGTCATGGCGAATGAACTTGTTGGTGTGTCTTGTATTTGGTTTCATAGTATTGTATTGAGAATTTTTGCATCTATGTTCATAAAGGAAATTGGTCTATAATTCAGTTCCCTATCTTTATTTGGTATTTATGTGGCTTTGCTGTCCAAACTAACTGTGGCCTTGGAAAATGAATTGGGCAATATTCTTTCTGGTTTTATTGTGTGCATTAATTTGAGGAGCATTGGCATTAACTTTATTTTGAAATTCTGGTTGAAATCTATACTAAAACCACCTAAATCCATTTAGTCTCAGACTTTTTGGTTGAGAGACTTTTAATGACTGCTTGTATTTCTGTTAATAGCCACTTGGTGTATTTTATTTATGATATCTGTTGTTTCAATTTGGAGCATTTTTCTGCTTAGTTTTTTTTTTTGGATATCCCATCTATTTGCAAGAGTGGAGTTTTGCTATCATCTACTCTCAGTGTATAAGGGTCAGTACATAATTTAAACTGTAATGTTTCCTTATGAACTTGTCTCTCTTTGTGTTTGGTGTTATAACTAAGAATTAAAATATCTTCATGGTGGATTTTCTTCTGATAGTATGAAGCTCCCTTCTCTCTCTCTTCTGATTAGTTTTAGTTTGAAGTCTATTTTGTCAGATATTAAAATGACTACACAAGCTTGTATCTTAGATCCACTTACTTGAAATATTCTTTTCCAAACCCTTACCCTGAGCTGATGTCTATCTTTTAGTCTGTGTCTTTTTATTGGCAAAATGAGGTATCTATGCTGTTAATCTGTGTCTTTTTATTGGTGAAATGGGATTGCTGATGTTAGGAGACATCAATGACCAAAGATTGTTGATTACTATTATTTTGTTGCTCTCTCTCTCTCTCTCTTTCTCTCTCTGTATGTGTGTGTGCACGCATATGTGTGTGTGTGTGTGTGTGCGCGCGCGTGCACACATGAGTGAGTGTGTGTTTCTGTCTGTGTTTCCCTTTTTGACTTTGCTTGTCTGAGATTATTTATTTCCTGTATGGTTTTTTTGTGTAGTTAACCTTTTTAGCTTTGACTTTACCTTTCAGTAATTTCTGTTGGGCTTGGTGTGTAGGTAGATATTGCTTAAATTTGGTTTTATCAAGGGTTGTCATATTTTCTGCATTAATGGTGATTGAATGTTTTTCTAGTTATATTAGTCTGGGTTGACATTTGTGGTCTCTTAGAGTCTACAGCATATTTTTCCAAGCTCTTCTGGCTTTTAGAGTCTTAATAGAGAAATCAGGCATAATTCTAATCGGTTTGCATTTTTTTTGTTACTTGGTCCATTTTCCCTTGCAGCTTTTAATATTCTTTATTTCTTCTTATAATACTAGTGCTTTGATTATTATGTGCTGAGAAGGCTTTCTGGTCCATTCTCTTTGGCATTTTATATGTTATTTTGCACACTGAAAGTCATATTTTTCTTTAGACTAATGAAATTTTCTTCTATGATTTTGTTGAAAATATCTTCTGTGTCTTTGACCTGTGTTTCTTTGACCGGTGTTTCTTCTCTTTCCTCTATTTCTCTACTCCATTTCTTGTATTCTGTTGGTGAAGCTTGTCTCTGAGGTTTCTGTTCAAGTTCCTAAATTTTTTCATCTCTGGATTTCTCTCAGTTTGGGTTTTTTTTGTTGACTCTTTTTCCACTTTTATGTCTTGAATAGTTTTATTAATTTCTTTACCTTGTTTGTTCATATTTTAATAGGTTTTAAATATATTTATGATATTTATTTGTTTTCTCTTTAAGAACCTCTATCATATTCATAAAATGCATTTTAAGTTATTTTTAGTTGTAATTAAAATATTTTGGACTATTCATTGCCTGCTGTAGTAAGTTTGCTGGGCTACAGTGGAGACATGTTGTCCTGGTTGTCATTGATTGTGTTTTCTTGCTATTGTCTTGGCATTTGCGATTGGGAAGAATGCAATTCTAGATGCTGATACCTGTTTTTTTGTTGGATGGCTGTTTTTTACCATGTTTTCTCCTTCTTTGATTCTCAGTAGAGTGTTATGGCTGTGGGTCACCTGTAGAAAAAATTTCTGCCTCTTATAGGTGTGGCCACAGGAGGGTCCAGACAAAATATGTTTCTGGGTATTAAGGACATGACACTTAGGAATAAGGATGGGCTGTGGCAGTGGAGGGGCTCACAAGAGGGAGGAAAGCAGGGTGTTCCACCAGGATCTGCTTAGTTTGTCCCCTGGGAGTGGGGGCAGGGAGTGAGGAGAGGTGACACCCGAAGGTCTGCTGCAAAGCTGCTGTTAAGATTGCTACAGGGCTTTTGATGAGACTGGGATTCTGGATTTGAAGGAATGGAGGGAGAGGTGAATATCTGTAGTTAGCTTATGTGGTTCCCAGGAAAGAATGTGTCCCAGGGAGAACCTGCTTGAGTTGGGGAATGAGGCAAAGCAGTAGATTGAGGGAATGATGTTTAGAGGAAAAATCTGTGTTTCAGGGGAAATGGGTGCAGTGGGGGAATATGAAAGACTGAAAGACTCCCCGCTGGGCGTCTTCCCTCGGGGGAGACCCCAAACCCAAAGATCAGCCGAAAGCACGCAGCCGGATGCAAGCAGCAAGAGGTTTATTGGAGATACACAGGTACCTGTGGGCGGCAAAGTCTCTCGGAGGACTTGCTTGCGCGCCTGCAGGTTGGGGATGAGGGTTTTTTATAGGGGAGCAAAAGCGCGGGTACAGAAGCAGAAAAACTTTCATTTCATTGGTCAATTTAAATAAGGCTAAGCTGAGTGGCACATTCCTGACCTTTTACCTAAATACCAAGGAGGGGGTTGTCCAGACCCACCTGGAGGGGGGTTGTGCTACCTGTTTTTCTTATCTCTTCCTGCCTTCCTAGCTTGGCTGGCGATTTGCACAGCCCCTGACTTGTGACGAGCCTCGCTTTCTACGTGACTCAGGCCTCGCAATCTTCTCTTTCTTTGTTCCTATGACCAATCCATAAATCTCCTGTCTCGCAGCCAGATAAGGCTGTCTTTGCTCAGGTGTCTTTGCTCAGCATTTCAGAGGCACTGGATTCCAGAGACCCTTAATTAAGCCTGTTATTTGCTCAGCATCCCGGCCTTTAATGAAGCTTGCTATCTGAAAACCTTTGCAGAGCGTTATAACTGTGGTTAAAGTTAAAACCACAGTTTTAACTGTGACCCCAATGAAGTTGGGGTCCTTCAAATGGAGGCCGCAGCAGGTGTTCTGCTTTAGAGATGAGCATCACAATGGATTTGAGGAAGACAGAAAAGTGAAGATCTGCAGTTAGCCTATGTAATTCCCAGCCCAGTGTGGCCAGTGTGCTCCCAGAGAGTGCCTGCTGGAGATGAGGGTTGGCATAGAGCAAGGAGTCAGGAGAAGGAACTTAGGTGGGGAAGATCTGAAAGATCCATCGGAAATGAGTATGGTGGTGGGGCATGGGGAAGGAGGAAGGCTGAATTCTGAGAACCTGGGAATGAGACCGTGGAGTTGTATTTGGAGGAGCAGGGGGAGAGCTGAAGATCTCCAGTCTGTCTACCTATTTCCCTGCCCAGAGTGGTCTCTGGGTTTTTATTTCTTGAGCCATCCATTCAATATCTTTTGTTTAGATAATCAAAGTCATTATATTTAACTATAATGAAAATGTGTATGTTAATTGTGGCCATTATGCTGTTGAGTTTTATTGTTTGTGTTGTCTTTGATACTTACTTTGTGTTTTAGTTATAATGGTTCCCATTTCTTTCCACAGTCTTGTGTGGCTATGCTCATTCCTCTCTTTAGCATGAAATAAATTTCCTGTATTTTATTTTGGTTTTGTTTGGATACACATTCTTAGACTGTTTATATCATGGAAAAGTTGTTATTCCAATACAACTACGGTGAACAATTTTGCTGGGTAGACTTGTTTAGATTGACTTCTATGATATTTAGCTTGTGGAATTCAACATGTCAGGCTCTTCTAACTTTTAAAGCTTTCAGCGAAAAATCAGTTGCTATTCTGCTGGGTTTTTATTTATCTGATTTGGATTTTTTTCCCTCATGGCTTTCAAAACACCTTTTTTTGGGTTCCATATTATTAATGTTTTAATTGTGATATGCCAGGGGGCATTTTTTTAGGACTTGCCTTTCTGGTATTTCCTGTGTTTGTAGCTATATGGACATGTCTTTCCTTAGTTTGAGGAAGTTTTCTGCAAAGATGTTGAATGCCTGGTCTATACTATTGATTTGTGATTCTTCTTTTTCCTTTATGCATAGAATTAGAAGGTTTGAACTTTTTTTTTGATGTTTGTCATTTCTTGTATGTTACTTTCCATTGTTTTAATTTTTTCATATTCCTTGCTTATTTGGTCTAGATTTTCTTCTTTGAGTCCTGGTAGTATATCCTCTTTTTAATTCACTGTATTGTAAAGCTATCCTTTGAGTTCTCTGGGTTTTTCACTTCTATCTTTATTTCAGGTTGAGTCCTCTTCAATGTTTCTATCTACTTTGTGCATTCCATTTTCAAATCCTGTATTGTCTCTGCCATTTCTTTCAGCCCTGTGATTGTATTTTCTTGGACATTACTTAAGTGTTTATTCTCTGTAAATCATTTCTAGTCAATTTCATTTTGCTGTCTTTGTGTCTTCTTTAAACTCTTAGGATTTGTTGATGAAGCTCATAATGTTCTTTTAAATTCTGAGACATGTTGGTCATCTTGGAAATTCTCATGGAAAATATTTCTACAAAAGTATTAGATATTAGAGGGGTGATATAGGCTAGACTTGCTCTTTCAAACTGTACTTTTTGTGATGAGATCTGGGCTTGTGGACTTCTTGTGATAGTTCTATGTCTGATATGGACAGAGAAGGCTGGGGCAGAAGAGAAGACGTACAAATAAGTTGACCCTAGAGATTATAAATCACTTAGGGGGGCAGAGTAATAGGGATTGGCATGCAGGATGTGTATCCTGATCCAAACCTTGAGAATGAGAGTATATCTAGCTGGTTGGAAAGGTTAGTTATGGCATGAGAGAACCTGTGGGTTGGGGACAGGTAGGACATGTCTTTGTCAAAACCTAGTGGTTGCTTATGGCATAGGTAATTGTGGTCAGATTTTCTCATACACTGGGTGATGGGTGAGGCTGATCAGGTAGATCATCAGGCTAGACCCTAAAAAAGATAAACAGTATCTCTGTTGGTCAAAAACTTGGATCATTCCTTATTCATTAAATCATTCACTGTGGAGATTTTTCCCTCCCTGGCTTGATGCTTTGTGGAATATTGGTTTTGATGTAGAAATAGGAGGGATGTCGAATGCGTATGACCTCTGGTGTTATTCTTCTGCCTTCTCTGGGTTGTTCCATTTGTCCATACTAACATGTTGATAGTATTTCCTTGGTCATGTTGTCCTGGAGGAGGAACAGTGGGACTTTGAACCTGGACCTCAAGCCTCTCCCAAATAGGGTGTGGACTGTGAAGGACTATTATGTAGTAGTGCCTTAGCTTGGGTCTTTATTGCTGTGAATGAAAAGGCACTATGGCCACGGCAACACTTAAAAGGTAAACGTTTATTTGGGGTGGTTTTGTTACAGTTTCAGAGGTCTAGTTCATTATCACCATGACAGGCAGTACGGTAGTGAGCAGACAGACATGGTGCTGGAGCTGGAGTGTTATATCTTACAAGCAACAGGAAGTTGACTCACTGTCACACTGAGGGAAGTTTGAGCAAAAGAGACCTCAAAACTCACCTCCACAGTGACACATTTCTTTTAGCAAGGCCACACCTTCTAATAGTGCCACTCCCTTTGGGGGCATTTTCTTTCAAACCACAACAAGGAGTGACAGAAATGGAGATCTCTCCATAAGCAGACAAGCAACTGAGTAAAATAACACCTTATCAGTTTAGCTGAAATGCATGAATGGTACAAACATTTTAGATGAAAAAAAAGCCCATAATAATAATACGGCCCCAAATCTTTCTCTCTTTTCAATCATGAGTCTGATCTTATGGTTTTAAACACTCAAAATTACCCATCTCCTTTATACTGAATGGCAATGGCAGGATCCCTTAATCCAATCACTCTGGGGACAATAGTAATGGGGACAAATCTGGTTCTGGGAGCATCAGTTCCTCCATTGTTTCCATTGCAGCTCGGGCAGGTTCCAAGAAGGTGGCCTCTGAGTCTCTGGGCATAATCATTTTAAAGTGTCCTTTCAGCCCAGAGTTGAATCATATTGCTGGCTTGCTTAGACTGTGTCTTCATCCTGACAGCTTTTGTCATGCTGTCTTTCATCGTAGCCATTCATTCCCTTAACATCTAACTTTTCCTGCTCTAGAATTTGAAAAATGAAGACTGTAGCTTGAATTAAAGCATTCAGAATCATGCTTGGTCCAACCATCACCTTTTCATACTTCCTATGAACGTCTGTGTCCAGCTGTGTTAAAACTTTGTCTTTTAGGAGCTCGTCTTTTTCCTTTATCATGGCTGTGTGTTGGCATACATTCCCACTGCATCCCATATCTAATGTGGAACAACTGAGAGTGTTTGAGGGGTTTTATTTTAATATTTCTATGATTCTTCATAGTGCAGTAAATAAAATTACTGCTGAGATATTTTTTGATCTCTGTTCTTGATCTGAATGCAGATGGTTTCATTCTTGTTGGGATGTTACCTGCTCTCTCTCCTTTGCCCTAAGAAGTAAAGTCTTTCTTTCTTTTTTTTCTGTTTCATTAACATTACCTTTCTTTTTGAAGCTTCATGTTCTCTTCTAATGTTGCAATTCATCCTTCCAGACTAATTTACATATCTGGTTTAGGTGCTCGAAGGACAGGGAATTGTCTGGGTTATGGGTCTAAATTCCTAGCTCATTTTGTTCCTTCATTTCTGCCAGCAGAAAGGAGATGCAGACCACTGTAATCCCATTCTTTTCTCCAGGCACTTCCCTGTCAGGGAGCTTTCCTCCTGGGGTGGGAACCTTAGTAAGATGGCTATCTTACTAGTTGGCCCATTACATAATAGATAGGTACAGTGCTCTCCTGAACAGGGGAATTTTGAAATTGCTGGAAGTCAGGATGGATATCGGAGGATCTCTCACTGAGTGGTGACATCTTGTAAGAGCAGAATTCCCCTTCTGATCCTTTACTTTCCTTCTAAGATCCCTATCCATGTCAGAGTACTCGGCAGCTAAACCTTGGAAGTTTACCCTTCAGTATTTAGCTAATTCTGCATGATCCTGAAGGTTAGAGAAGACTTAGACTCACCTTAGCATTTCTGAAGGCTTCCCTTTGTTCTTCAGTAAATGTCTAATTGTGCATTTAACACTGCCATCTGGTGACCATTTCAACCTACCTTCAGATGACTTTGGTGAAACATAGTCCAATACATGCTTTCTGAACACCTCAGTGTCTGGTTTTCTATGTGTTCAAGAAGCAAGCCAACAGGGACCGGAAGGTATCATGGATTCTTTGATGTTCATCTGCTAAGTGACGATGAAGATGGGAGAGCTCATTTGATCCCTCCTTTGATTTCCCAGTCGTGTGTCCAGAAAGGCTGCTCTGATCAATGTGGTCGGGGATCTATCATTGTTACCCAACTTAATGTCCCTTGGGTAAGTTCCTAAGGTGGATGTAGTCTGAAGTCTATGCTTTCTCAAGACCACTGTCCTGGCTCTTGCTATTTTTACTGGTACCCCAGATATGTGTGACATTTCATTCCAGAAAGCATATCAATTCCTTCATGACCTTTTCTGCAGAAGGGTGGAACATAGTAAGATTAGCTTTGCATGTGTGCATGTGTGTGTGAGAGAGAGAGAGAGAGACAGAGACAGAGAGACAGAGAGAGACAGAGACAGAGAGAGACAGAGACACAAAGAGAAGTTCTGTCTAGAGAGGCTTAGGGTCCTTATTATTTGATGGAAACTGTGGAGACTTTCCATCTCATACAGAGGGGAAGTGGAGCCCTTTTTCCATGACATAATAGGATTGTTAAGTAAGAAAGCACCAGATTATTGACTGGACACAAGCAGTGAGACTTTCTTGCTGCCCGAGGGGAAAGGGAAAGGCTATGATACCACAGGTGAAATAAACAAGAATCTCCTCTGCCCAGGGACTCCATGGTCCCATGTCCAGTCCCTCTCAGACTTGGGAAAGGACAGGCGAAGATGTGGGTTTAATGGACAAACAAGGAACCAAAGTTACTATTTGTCTTAGGTTTTCTTGTGTTTTTTCATGTTTCTAAAAGAAGTAGCACCTTGCTGTCAGAGGACAATGTGCTCAGAAATGTCATCCATTTGTCTCTGGCCAGTTTATCAGAGGCCGATTCACTTTACACTGTAGGAAATAAGTCTTTTCAGCCTTCCACGCTTTGCTCTCTCTCTTTCCAGCACTCAAGCCCCGTGTCTCCCTGCAAAGTGGGAGATTACACTGCTGTGCAAGCCAGGGCTTTGACAGCAGGGGTCGCCTAGTGTCTGTTGACCGGCCAGGTTTGGCTGATATTATCATCACTAAATGGTTTAACTTGCTTAAAGACTTTTATACATTTAAACAAGAAAATTAATGATCCCCTTTATTTTGATTCAAACTGGCAAATTGAAAATGGAGATGCAGATAGAGTGCCAGAGAAACTGCATTTATGATTCCAAGCATAATGTAGAAAAGTAATTTCCTATAGGGTTAATTTCTTGAAATCTCCCTACAGCCAACATTTAGTGGTGAATTCCTAGGAAATCAATATCAGCCACTAGTCTGACTGCCAATAGAATATTTCAGTAAGGACTAGATGAAATAATTCTGTTGGCCTTCCATACACAGAGTTGGAGGTTGTATCTGAGGAAAGACCCTACTTGTTAGAGAGAGGAAGGAAATGAAATGGTCAGACTGGACCTTGACAATGCTTTGTCTTTCTATTTACTTTCCCAAGGACTTATACAGAGACCACAATAAGCTAATGATCATTCTTCCCAATTCCTCCATTTTTGCTTGGCAGGTACCGGACTTGAATGAGTCCAGGTCAGTCCTCCAAAAATATACCCAGAAGATAAGTATATCACAGGGCTGGGAAGGCTGGCCAGCATTTGAGAGCACATATTGCTCTTACAGAGGATACAAGTTCAGTTCCCAGCACTTACATAAGACATTTCACAACTACCTGCAACTGAAGATCTAGGAGATCTGACATCTCTGACCTCTGTCTATACCCATACCTACATACCTCCCTCATTCATACACATAATTAAAAATACAAAAAATCCATAAAGAAAATATGAGTCAATCAAGGCATTTACAAATGGGCTTGTTTCTTCAATGATTTAAAGAAGAAATGGACAAATGCTTTTGTAGTATGATAGGGCATCTCTTGGGTATATTCCCAAGAGTGGAATTGCTGGGTTCTGAGGTAGGTTGACTCCCAGTTTTCTGAGAAACTGCCACACTGATTTCCACAGTGGCTGCACAAGTTTGCATTCCCACCAACAATGGATGAGTGTTCCCCTCACTCCGCATCCTCTACAGCATAGGCTATCATTGGTGTTTTTGAGTTTAGCTATTCTGACAGGTGTAAGATGGTATCTCAAAGTTGTTTTGACTTGCATTTCCCTGATCGCTAAGGAGGTTGAGCATGACCTTAAGTGTCTTTTGGCCATTCGAAGTTCATCTGTTGTGAATTCTCTGTTCAGAGATACCCTATTATACTATAAAAGCATTTGTTCAACTATGTTCATAGCAGCACTATTTGTAATAGCCAGAACCTGGAAACAACCTAGGTGCCCCTCAATAAAAGAATGGTTAAAGAAGGTGTGGAACATATACACATTAGAGTTTTACTCAGTCGTAAAAAACAATGACATCTTGAATTTTGCATGCAAATGGATGGAAATAGAAAACGCTTTACTGAGTGAGGTAACCCAGACCCAAAAAGAGGAATATGGTATGTACTCACTCATAAGTGGATTCTGGCCATAATTAAAGGTCTTTGAGCCTATAATTCGTGATCCTAGAGAAGCTAAATAAAAAGGTGAACCTGAAGAAAATCATGTAGTTATCCTCCTGGATATTGGAAGTAGACAAGATTGCCAGGCAAACTTGGGTGCACGGGGGGGTGGGGAGTGGAAGTAAGGGGAGATGGTTAGAGAGAAGGAAAAAGGGGAGGATTGGGGATAGCTTGGGGGAATGGAATGTGGGGAGGGAGGAAGGATGGATATGGTAGCAGGGAAGTATATATCTCAACTAAGGGAGCCATTTTAGGGTTTGCAAGAGACTTGATTCTAGAGGGGTTCCAAGGTTCAAGGAGAGGTCCCCAGATTGTTCCCTGGGCAGCAGAGGAGAGGGTGCCTGAACTGGCCTTGGCCCATAACCATACTGATGAATATTTTGCATATCACCATAGAACCTTCATCTGGCAATGGATGGAGATAGAGACAGAGACCAACATTGGAGCACTGGACTGAGCTCCCAAAGTCCAAATGAGGAGCAGAAGGAGGGAGAACATGAGCAAGGAAGTCAGGACCATGAGGAGTGCGTCCACCCACTGAGACAGTGGGACTGATCTAATGGGAGCTCACGAAGGCCAGCTGGACTGGGAGTGATGGAGCATGTGATCAAACTGGATCCTCTGAATGTGGCTGTCAATGAGTGCTGACTGAGAAGCCAAGGACAATGACACTGGGTTTTGATTCTATTGCATGGACTGACTTTGTGGGATCCTGGTTTGTTTAGATGCTCACCTTTATATACCTGGATGGAGTGGGGAGGACCCTGGACTTCCCACGGGGCAGGGAACCCTGACTGCTTTTAGGACTAGAAAGGGAAGGGGAGATGGGGAGGGGTAGGGAAAAGGGAGGCAGGGAGGAGGTGAAAATTTTTAGTAAATAAATAAATTAATTAATTAAAGAAATAAAGAAGAAATGGAAAAGAAAGGCAACATCACTTCACTTAGCCATAAAATCACATATGTCACCAGGCAAACATGTAAAGAAATATTTTCTCTGTAGCAATGTGAACTGGAGCTAGAGTCTAATTCCGCCTAGACGACTAGGTTCTATGTTTGGGGTATGGGATGGTTCCACTTTTCTTTCTGGATTGTCTGATTTGGGTTAATGGATTGGACAGTTTTGAGGAATTATTCCATTGTGAGTGATTTGTCACAGGAAGTCCAGTAATGGGAGATTTGAAACTCTCATGGAACGGTTTCTGCCTGTTGGAGAAAGTCTGAGAAGTCTGTGTCGTGGGGAAGAACTCAGAAAAACACCATCTTTTTTTAGAATTGTTTTACTTTCTTATCTGTTTATTTATATTTTGAGTATTTCATGTAATATATTTTGATCACATTGTTTTCCTGATCCTCCATCTCTTTTCAATGATATCTTTCTAATCCACTCACTTTCTTACTCTTTTTCTTTCTGGAAAAAAAATCACCAAACCAGAACCAAAACAAATGAAGCCAAAACAAATCAAACTTAAATAGCAGAAACAAATAGAGCGGTTCAGTTTGGGCTGTCCAACTACTCCTGAGTTCTGACATGTGTGTGAGTAACTCAAAGTTACTCCACTGAGGAAAACTAATCTTCCCTCTCCCAAAAGCTGTCTGTTTCAAATAGCTTCTTTCCCAGGCATGAGACCCTGTGCCCACTTTCCACTTTCTGTGTTGGGATTTTGTCTAGCTTGAGTTTGTGCAGGCCCCATGCATAGTGTCACAGTCAGTGTGTGTTCATACATGCATCATCCCTGACACATCCGAGAGCTCTGTTTTCTGGGAGCTGTCAACCACCTCTGGCGCTTACAGTCTTTCCATTTCCTCCTTTGCATAGATTCCTAAGTCTTGAGGGGAGGGGGTGTAAGGAAAACAAGGCTTGAGAGTGGATTTCTCTAAAGCCTTTACTTTCTGTGCACTGTCATGATGTAGAAGATCACTGTGTAATGACTCTTGTGATCTCTCAGCTGAACTGTTTCTGTCTTAGTGTGTAACATTGGGCTTCTTGAGTTTGCATCTACAATCTACAAACCACATGTGTGAGCTTCTTTTCTCATTGTTGTGAGAGAACATTTTACCAAAGTAACTTAGAAAAAGAAGAATCTGTCTAACTCACAGACTGAAGGTAGAGCCTGTAATAGAAGGAAGGGAAGTCCTGGCTGTGTGGGTGGGAGGAAGCTGGTCTCATTATACTAACAGTGAGAAGGGAAAAAACAAAGAAAGTTGGTGTTCAGCTTGCTCTCTTCTTTTTTAAAATTGAAAATAGATTCATCCATCATTTATTCCCCACTGATTACAGTTTCCCTTCCTTCCACTTCTCCTGGATCCCCCTCTCTTTAATCTCTCCCAGATTCACTCCCTCTCTGTTTCCCTTAAGAAAAGAGCAGGTCTCCAAGAAAACACAGCCAAACTGACAAAACAAGACACAATTAGACAAGGCAAAACCCTCACACTGAGACTGGTCAAGAGAAGGAAGAGCTCCAAGAGCAGGCAAACGAGTCAGAGTCACACCTGATCTGCCTTTCAGGTGCCCCACAAAAACACCAGACCAGCAGCTATAACATATACTCAGAGGACCGGGTGCAGGCTCATGTAGCCCACATGTTTGATGTTTCAGTCTCTGTGAGTCCATATGAGCCCTGCCTAGTTGATTCCATGGCCCATGTCCTCCTGGTGTCCTCTATGTCCTCTTTGTTTACTCTGGGATCCCAACCCGGTGGAGTGCTGCCAGCCACTTCATTTTTTTAGCCATTTTGGAAACATCCTAAGAGCAAGTCCAGAGCTGTTTCCATGGTAGTTATTAGTCCCCATGACATTGACAAAGGAAGTTTGATGTTATAAGTTCTCTCCATTAAGATGACAACCAAACACATCGGATTTAGCAGATACTCTAATAATCTACTTAAGACTTGCTTCCTCTGGTATTGAAAAAATCTACTCAGCCCATGCCAGTAGCTGCAGTTTTATAGGTCCTGAGAATGTCCAAGTGTCCACAGTTTCTTCCAAGACTCAGTGCAGTCTCTAAACTTTGAGGTTTCACAAAAATAAAAAAATGCATGATCCCAACTCTCAGAAGGAGAAACAGAAGGATAATGATAAAGATAGAATAAGTGCTACCTAAACCCAGCAGGACAAACACCAAATTCTGAAACCATTTTTTTTTTCATCTGTGTCTTTTGATGTAATAATTTGGGATCCAGTAGCCAAAGAGATTTTGCCTTTCCAAGTTTACCACATGAAGGTGGTAAGACCTTAATTTTCCATATTTAGGAAAAGCTTCTCCACAGCATCAATAAAGGATAAGTTTTCAAGTATTCCCACCCTCCTTTCCCAGAAGAAGTGCTATATATATATCAGGCTCAAAGGGACCTAAAATTCTCATACAATACCCTCGAAGGAACAGGGTTAACTTCCTAATTTCCAGGTGACTGTGTCTCCTTGTTTTGTAGATGATGAGGGATCTCAGTGTCATAGAGAACTTTGAGTTCATCTCTACTGTGAGTGAATATTCACTATTAATGGCGAGGCAATGGTGAGCCCAGCTCTCTTTTAGGGAGAAAATAGTCACACTTACTTCCTTTGTTCTCATAGAGAGAATATCCAACATTTTCCTCGTTTTTTCTTTTTTAATCAGTCCATCCAAAAATGGAAACCTTTGAGTACAATGGAGCTTTTCTGTTATATTTTAATGATGCACTCTGGCACACTTTTAAGTTTATAAAACATTATAGGCCAATAAAATTTACTTTTTGTCTTTTTTTTGCTGGTTATATTTACTTAGACTTCTTAGGGATTACTTCTGAGTCCTCTTATGATCTTGTTGGCTGCTTTGGCCCTGTGTTCACTACCAGGTCTTCTACTGTAGTAATTATGGGCCACAACCAAAAAGATAGAGATTCAAACGAGTTTACAAACCCACAATGATATTAAATTATTTTCATAAGTTTAGGCTGAAAAGAAAGAGAAAGCACAGGCTAACAATTACATTTTCTCAGAGAGTTGTTAGGTTTGCTTTTCAATACCAAGTCATATTTTTTAGTTATTAGGGAAGATTACAGGAAATACAAATCCAGAGAGGGTGTTTATATCTCTTCTATGTAAGTAGAAAATGCAGCCTAACAAGGGGAACACTCAGATGAGTAGTAAATTATCAACTAATCCAAGACAAAAAGAACTCTCATTTCAAACTCTAAGAAAAATCATGTAAGAACTTATTATTTCATGATCCCTTCTACCAGGTTCAGTGTATCTGGCTTTATATTGTGATCCAATTAGATGTGAGTTTTGTGCAGTGTTCTAGACATAGATCTTTTTACATTCTTCTACATGCTGACATCCAGTTAGGCCAGTACCATTTGCTGAAGAGGCTTTATTTTTTTCTATTGTATAATTTTGGCTTCTTTGTCAAAAACCAGGTATCCATAGGCGTGTGGATTTACATCTGGGTCTTCAATTTTATTCCATTGATCTACATCTCTGATTTTATAGCAATACCATGCAATTTTTATTACTATAACTCTGTATTAGAGCTTGAAATCAGAGATGATGATAATTTCAAAAATTCTTTTATTGTTCAGGATTGTTTTGGCTGTCCTGTGTTTTTGTTTTTCCATATGAATTTGAGTATTGTTCTTTCAAGGTCTGTAAAGAATTGTGTTCGGATATTAATGGGGATAGCATTGAATCTGTAGATTGCTTTTGGCAAGATGGCAAATTTTACTATGCTAGTCTTGCTGATCCATGAGCATGGAAGATATTTCCATCTCTTAATATCTTCTCCAATTTCTTTCTTCAAAGACCTGAAATTCTGACAACTCCCTGAACAGAACACCAGTCATGGAGGTACAAAGATTGACAATTAATAAATGGGAGCTCATGAAACAAAAGTTTCTGTAAGACAAAAGTCACCATCAACAGGACAAAATGACAGCCAACAGAATTGGAAAAGATCTTCTCCAACTACACGTGATAGTGGGATGATTTCTAAAATTCATTCAAGAAAGTAGACATCAAAAAATGAAATCATCCAATTTAAAAATGGGGTGCAGATCTAAACAGAGAATTCTCAACAGAAGAACCTCAAAAGACTGAAAACACTTAAAGAAATATTCAACATCCTTAGTCAATATGGAAATACAAATCAAAATGACTCTCATATTCCATCTTACACCAGTTAAAATGAATAAGATCAGAACACAAGTGACAGCTCATGTTTGAGAGGATGTGGAGCAAGGAGAACACTTTATTGCTGGTGGGAATGCAAACTTGTACTTAAAATCAATATAACAGTTTCTCAGAAAACTGAGAATCAATCTACCATAAGACCCAGCAGTCTTGGGCATATACCCAAGGGATATTCAATCATACCACAAGGACACTTGTTCAACTCTGTTCATAGCAGCTTTATTCATATAGCCAGAACCTTGGAACAACCTAGATGTCCCTCAGCTGAGGAATGGGTAAAGAAAATGTGTGTATTTACACAATGGAGCCTTACAAAGCTGTTATAAACAATGATAATATGAAATCTGTAGGCAAATAGATGGAATTAGAAAGAATTATCCTGAATGAGATAACCCAGACCCAGAAAGAGAAACGTGGTATGTACTCACTCATACATGGATATTAGCTGCAATATGTGAATGCTACAATCCACAAATGAAGAAGGACACTAAAAAGAAAATCCCACACTAGCTCAGAATTTTGAATAACAAAGGGTTATTTATTTTATTATGGGTAGACTCACAGATCACAATCCTCTGTGTGAATGGGGAACAGGAACTAAATCATGCTGATAGAAGAGAGGCTGGACACGTGCTTTACATTAGCATTTATAGTATAAGAGGCTACACCCAACTGGGAGGGCAACTTAAAGGCTACTGGCTGTAAGAGTTCCAGAGCAAGGAAGGCTCAAGGGGGACATTTAGATCTCCCTGAGAAGGGGAAACAGAAGAGATTTTTTTTTTTGAGTGGACTGTAGGCAGGTGGGGATGGTAACTTCGGTGATCATGTTTGGGGAAATGGAGGTAGAGTGCTGAGAGAGACTATGGGAAAGGGGGGTACATTTCAGAGTCAGACAGAAGCCTGGCCCAAGGGACTCTCATAAGAATCTACAAGGAGGATCCCAGCTAAGACTACTTGTAATAGAGGGTACATAACCTAAACCTGCAATATTCTGTAACCAGGAAAGAGTACAAATTGAGGTATTAGAAAACCAACCCAGCCACAGAAACTTCAATTTACAGTCTGTCCTGCCTATGGGATGTGCTTGGTTAAGGGCGGTCTAGAGATTGAAGGAGTGACCAACCAATTACTGGTCCAGCCTAAAACCCTGGCCAAGAGAGTAAGGCCAGCCTGGCACTGCCTGGAGTACCAGGACTCACAGGTTGGATGACTTAGGACAGAATCAAATGTGGTTGGAGAAAAAAGTCAATATAAAGATGTCTAATAATTCGGTCTCTAATTATTCTGCTATAGTTATGGATTGGTGCCTAGACCAATTGCCATCAGAGAGGCTTCATCTAGCAACTGATGGGAACAGCTGCAGAGACCTCATGTGGGGTTCCCCTCTGTATGCTATGAAGACCATTGGTTAATAAAGAACTGTCTTGAGCCTGCACAGGGCAGAATAGGTAGGTGGGAAAAACTAAACTGAATACTGGGAGAAAGAAGGCAGAGTCAGGAGAAGCCATGTAGCTCCATCAGAGACAGACACAGGAACTTTACCAGGTAAGCCGTAGCCTCATGGCAATACACAGATTAATGAAGATGGGTTAATTTAGAATATGAGTTAGCCAGAAATACTTTTAAGCTATTGGGCAAGCAGTATTGCAAGTAATATGGTTTCTGTGTAATTATTTTGGGGTTCAGCAGTCAGGACCTAACTAGCGGCCGCCTACAACAGAGACCCAGGGCAAAACATTAGTCAGAGCTTAGGGAATCTTGCTGAGGGGGGGGGGGAAAGATTGGAGGACCCAGAGAGGTCATTGATATCCCAAGAAAACCCACGGAATCAACTAATCTGGGCTCAATGTGGTTTTCAGAGACTGAACTGACAACCAGGAAGCCTGCATGGGACTGGTCTAGGCCCTCTTCATATATTTAACGGTTGGGTAGTTTGGTCTTCTGTGAGACCCCTAATGGTGGGAGCAGGGGCTGTCTCTGACTCCTTTGCTGCCTTTGGGGACCCTACTCCTCATACTGAGTTGCCTTGCCCAGCCTTAATTCGTGGGGAGGTTTTGTTGATATCCATGGGAGGCCTGCCCTTTCCTTCAGAGTAGCAGTAGTACATGATTGGCAGGAAGGAGCCCCTGAAACCTGGTCAGGGTTTCAGAATGTGAAGGGTGCTCCCTGCAACTCATTCCTGCACAGTTCCTATATTTAGAGCAAGATCCCCATAACTGACTTTTAATTGTTTGATTTGACAGATGAGTTCATTTCACCGAGGAAGAGCACAGGTGTGAACTTACGCAGGGAGACTAGACAGCAGAAGGAAGTTGGGAACCTCCCACCAACCTGAACCGAGCATGAGAACACTAGCAAGGATTTGAATCAGCAGAGCAGGTGTGTCCTTTGCCCCAGTGATGATGTTCCTGTTGACGACCATTTTCCTGTTGGTTGTGTCTATCATTTAAGGTTCAGAAAGTGACTCACCTCAGGGGTCAAATTCATGACTCACTGGGATTCAGAGTGATGAAGTTCTTTATTTCCTACCTATCCTCCTCGTAGCTCATGTGTTCTACTAAGATGGTGCTTGGCTGTATTTGTTTGAGTTTGAAGAATGTATGTATTGGTACTTAAGGTAACAACACATTGTACAGGTACCTTTCTATATTATAGAGACAATTGAGACTGGGGTGCTCATTCAGCCTTATGTGTATAGTCAGAGAGATTGTGTATGAACAGCTTCACTATGTACATCCTCTTTTAGTGAGCAGGACAGGAGTTCATTGTGTTAGAGTCTGTACTTAGATCCCACTCTTCTGCCATGAGTGTGTTTAAAGTGTGAGTGTTTCTAATAGAATTTTACTGAACTCCCTGGGATCACACTGTTGAGAAAATCTAATTTAAGACTCAGAAATGATAGACTGCTATTCTTTCACATTTTCATCTCTTCCTTTTTTCTAATCAGATCCTGTGTTAGCACTAGCACCAATGAACTGTCAAGTCTTTTTATCAAATATTTTATTTGTTTAATTATGTGACTGAGATTTCCTCATTTTCTTTTTCTTGGTTCCCAGCTGCTGTGGCATTGTGGTGAGATTTCTTGTGCCTGAGCTAAGAGAAGCATTCTATGGAGCTTTAGTCTACAGCATCACTGTTTTCTCTGATCTTTGTTCAGAGAAGCCATGAGGATTTACCAGAGATGATGACTAGCGTTAGTGAGCACAAAGCCTCCTGCTGAGGTGGAAAACATCTTTTGGGGGGAGCACACAGCCTCAACTATTGCTAATCAAACCTGTCAAGAAAGTGTTGATCTGTGCTCTGTGGGCCTCTGTCAGCACCATTCTCACGGTCATTGCTAAGTACTGTTGTCAGCACTCAGTGTGTCTCTGCATCTGTGTGTGTCTCATGACCTTCTGCTTTGCTCATTTTCTTCTGTTTTTGTTCTTTATTTTGTTCTTTTATGATTTTTTATTTTTATCTAATTTTATATTGTTATTATTATTTAGATGTCTATTTGCTTTCTAAGGGTATGGATTTTGGTCCATACAGAGGTGGTGAGGGTCTGGATGGAGTTGGGGAAGGAGAAACCATAATCAGAATGTATTGTTTTAAAAATATACTCTTTTTTTATTATTATTTTTTAATGATATGACCAAGATCAAATATTGCTCATAACTTAAAATATACTCTTTATAAAAATATTAAATCAAAAATGAAAAGAAATAAGCTCTACAGTCTCCATAAACTCAGTAAGCAACTGGTAAACTGGGCTGTGATTAATAATAATATCTAAGATATAGAAATTATTAGTGTATTTTGTCCAAGTCACCATGCTGTGAACTTTTGTATGCATCATTTTATTCTCATAGCAGTCCTACAAGGTGGTGCTCCTACCGTTGTAATTTAGTAGACCAAGAATCACAGTGGAGGCAGGAAATCGTCTAAGGCTATGTTGATAGTTAGGCTAATACTCTGCTCTTCTGATGACAGAATCATTTCAAGCGCTAAAGGGTAACTAGTAGACAGCTGCTTTGAATGCTTTGTCTAATCCCCCATACTCCCCCGCATCCTATATTTTCTTTCCCAACATGCAACATAATATCTTTAAAAGTAATTTGAAAATGGATGGGTCACCAAAATCTCTGCAATAACCTAAAGAGAAAACAAAAGTGTGTATTGATTATATGAGCAGAAAGAAAAACATGTGAGGATGCTTACACTGAAACAGGTTTTGTAAAATTATAGTGCAGGCAAATGAAAGAAAAAACATGGTGTGGTTTGATGATAAATATCCTCATAAGCTTGGGTATTTGAGCACCGAGTTCCCAGTTGGAGAGGTTTCATAGGTACAATCTTGACAGAGACAATGGCACTGGGATGAGTCTTGAGACTATATAGCCTCATTCTACTTCCAGTTTTTTCTCTCTTTGCTTCATGCTTCTTTTAAAAATTTATGCCCCCCCCTTTTTAAATTCATGACATGATAGCAAATGTGAGACAGTATGAGTGAGTAAAATAGGGAAACAGTAGTGGCCAAGGGCAAAAGCAAAGGGAATGGGTGATAAATATGATCAAAGACTATTAAAGAACATGCCTTTTGAAATTCATCAATGTATTCAATACATTGTATTCAATAGTATGTATTCATACTAATAAAAATAATGTTTGATTTCAAGGGAAAAACAAAACAAAAAAATAAATAAAAATTTATGTCCACACCCCTACCCATCAATGCCTGAGACAATCGGGAGAGCTGATCCTGAGGTCAGAAGAGAAGAGCTGTCCCTGCCCCCCGTAAGCTTCAGTACTTGGGGGAGTGACCCCTACACTTTGCCTGGGCAGCACAGTAGAGCTGGTCCTGAAGGTGACCATGTGGGAGAACTGACCCCAAGGACAAGAAAACCAGAGACATGGTCGCATCTATTGCTCATCTTTGCAAAGAGTGAACTAGCCAGGGCAATGCTGGAGAGCCCACCCAGGTGGGGAAGATAGGGAACAGCTGGTGAACAGAACAACCCTGCAACTACCCAGCTCCAGAACTAGGGTTATGTGCTAACCCATCCCATCTGTGATCTTCTGGAGCATGGGGTAGGGAGGTCAGTTGTGGGTTCAGGACCACAGGATTTCCATGACACAGGGCAGCAATAGGGTGCCAAGAAGAGTTCCAATAGGGGCCAACAAACAATATGGTTGGTAAAACAAGAACTGTACAATGAGAGCACCATTTGTTTTGTCAATGTGAATGTAGAAAATTTTACAGGCACCCCTGTAAAATGAAGACAAAGGCAAATTGCAGAGAAAGACAGAAATGGTTTTCTCCAAGACAAACTTCTTGACAGGTATCCCAAACCTAAATGATCAGGCTTTACTACAAGCTCATTAGACCAATGATCCACGGATTAATAATATACATATTTATACATATGAGGAAGAATAATTAAAGATGAAGTCATGAAATTCTTAGGAAGCAGGTGGAAATGAAGGGTTGGAAATGGCAACAGGAGGTAAAGAAATAACTAAATATAGGACTCATGCATGGATAAGTTACTTTGTACACTTTGAAAAAAATGAGCATTTTAAATGATTAAATGTAAATGTTCAGTCTTTGATAATCCTTTGATAATCCTTTTTGTTATGCTACCCCAACTCTAGAAATTAATTTGTTACATTATTTTCCCAACGAAAATATTCATCACAGTAATGTTTGGAAAATGGTGGCAATATGTGTGATTTGTACATCAGTATGTAGCAAATGGATTGTTAAATGGGATTTAGATTTATCTAACAATAGAATAATGCTCATTCATAGAAAATAAAGAGTACTGGAGAAACATTCATACACACAGTGAGACAGAGAGAGAGAGAGAGAGAGAGAGAGAGAGAGAGAGAGAGAGAGAGAGAAGGAGAGAGGAATGGCTTAACTATTTTGGAGGTATAAGCAAAAGGCGTCCTTTAGACACCCCAGTCTGTAGAAGATACAGCCAATAGTCTTGGTTACCCACCAGATAGATGCTAAGAATCTATTTTTGAATATAAAGCATATCTGAGTCATAGAACATGGAGAAATAAAACTGGTATTGACCTAGAATTTTCATTTCTATTGGATAGCCTTCATAGGTCTGGAAGATACTATTCACATTACTACTACAGAAAAGTAATTATCAGTACTACCCATCAATGAACCCTGTGAGGTACAATAATTATTGTGCTGCCATGACAAGTCCAGTGGTGCAGTAGTTGCAAGAACAGTATTGGTCTAACCAATCAATATCTGGTTGGACTTAAATTCTGCTTCATAAGATGAAGTCCATAACTGGCATCACTATTTGGCTGAAAATCTATGACTAGACAGATCATAGGCCCCAGGAACAAATACACTTTTATAATGCTACTGATTAGTCATGATATTGGCTTATTATACCTCCAAATTAATACATCTCTCAAGCCATTTAAAGAGGCTTCTACTTGACGTGGATGGTGAGTATCACAAAGAACTAGAATTGGTCAAGAAGCCTAAGACACTGCAAAGTGCTCAGCTGGAAATGAACATATATACAACTATTCTTCCTTCATGGTTCAGAAATCACTGTGGAAGGCTGGCAAGAGAGTATGAGAGCTACAAGCAAAAAATGTCTTCTGGACACGACAGGGAGGCTGCACAGATGAACTCACAGGTAATGTCAAAGCACACACTAGACCTGTGTAAGCCAAGCAGAACAAATCCCAGCTTGGACAAGGCAGCTAGGCATGAAGTCTCACCCGTAGGTATGTTGGCAAGTCTTGCTGCTGGGAGAGACAGAGTCATTGTTCTTTAAGACTGTAGCCCCAGCTACAGTACATCAGTGAAAGGCTACATACCCAAGAATATTTGGATAGAAAAATTAGTTTTGATGGTTTAGAAAATGTTCCAGCATGAGATTAGCAGTTAAGGCTATGCAGGTCTAAGAGGGCTACATAGAGGAAATTGGGTGTGAGATAAATAAATCCCAGTTCCAGGGATCATTGCTATAGCTTCTTGATATTCAGACATTTACCATCCTCTTTAGTGACGAACTGTGGAAGGTCCTGCAACCAATGTCTTCATGTTATTTACTGAGAATGCTGTCTAAAGCTTGGTAGTGTCTTGGTTAGATCTGGTTCTTCAGAGTTTCAACAACTCCATTGTCTCCTTTTCTCTCATCGGAGAGCTTTACTATTATCTCTGAGATTCAGTAGTGGAATAGCAATCAGAGGACAAGTTGAAAATTCATGAAAGATTTCTGTTGGATGATCTGCGGCAGAGTTGGGCACATGTGAGAGGTCCTGATGATTCAGGACAGACTTCTGAGTATCAAGCAACATTCACCCTTCATGCTTCATAATTAGAAGAAAACGGAAATCTTTGTCCAGATTCTTCTTAGAGACAAGTAGTAGCCCAATAAACTTTGATTAATATCAATGTGTGTTCTTTTTTCTTCATGAATTCTGGAAAAGGATTGGCCTCACTCCAGCGTCCCTCTACTTGGGACAAGGATTTACCATATATATATATATATATATATATATATATATATATATATATATATGTCACTGTTCAGGGACCCTCAATATGAAATTATTGACAGATATTAGGATAATGAGTAAGAAACTATGCACAGACTTTCTGTACATAAAAATGATCTTTACTCTCTAACATTCTATTTGAATGTAAGCTTCCCAGTAGTTATAATCGAGTGCTATTGTTGCATTTTGGTTCTTTAGCTCACAGCCTGTTTTCTATTGTTGTGATAAATATCATGACCAAAAGCAGCCATAAAGAGAGAAGGGATTATTTGACTTTCGGGTTATAATCCATTCTCAAGAGAAGCAAAAGGCTTGAACTCAAGGAAGTAACCTGAAGTTAGGAACTGAGGCAGCGGCCGCAGAAAGGCACTCCTTCCTGGTGTACTCCTCAAGGCGTTCTTGCCATACTTTGTGACACAGTGCTCAGCCAGCTTCACAAGGTGCACTGCACAAGTCATTAGCCAAGAAAATGTGCACAGAAAAGTCTGCTGGGGACATTTTCTGAGTTGAGGTCCCCTCTGCTCATATCTCCCAAACTTGTGTCAAGATGACAAAAAGGTCTGCCAATCAATCCAGTGTCATAAGAGTCAATATGGCTGACAAATATCAGCAGAAAGTCATCGTCTGCTCCCTGCAGCCACCCTGTTTTTCTACCTCAACATTTGATGGCCTCTACCTAGAAGGAATACTGTATAGAATCATTGTGGAGGAAGACTGGGTGCTAGCACTCCGTCCCTGAGATCTGTCTCAGGACCCGAGGAAGGTGAGGGCCTGACTGTGTATGGCTATTGACTGACGCTGCTCCTCAGAGTCATCCGGTGAAGTGAAGTTGCTTAAAGACCACAGTCCAGGAGAAGGAAGGCATTCCACAATTTATCACACTCTTTGGAGGATTGCTGGTGCCTTCCTGCCTTCTCATGGCCTCCACAGAGGCCAAGATCTCCAGACAATAAAGTGTAAATGAAAGAACACTTGCCGAGCTTCTTCTGGTGGGGGAGATTCAGCTGTCACATGTCATTGCTACTGAGACTTATCTCTGATTTCACGAATAAACCAAAGTTTAAGATCCTTGTGTGTTATAGTAGCTTTTCCACGTGAGTGAGAATGGTCAAGGTCATAGCTGCCAATGATGTGTTATTCTCCAGAGTTTCCCTTTGCTAATAAGGTTTGCCTAGCAACAAATGTCATTTCATAGTCACAAGTTGAGCTTTGAGGAGGAATTTCTTGATATGACTTTCTGTCTCAAAATATATTTAAATTTTTAATTCAGTTGCAAGGTTATAGGTGTAAGAAAGAAATCATATGAGAAATACTAATAAAGTTTCCATCATTTTTCATTCTTTTATTATGTCATTTAAAAATGCAGACTTGGGTGCAATGTGAAAAGAGTATAAATTAGAATTTCCAGAATATCTGAATTTAGGTTGCCAATCATTTATCTCTCCAGAGAACCAACCTCATTTCTAAATTCCTTACCTCTTCAACGAGAATGACATTAAGGAAAAAGAAATGTAACAGGTTAACAGATTGTTTTCTCCTGTGTCTCAAACTAGGAGAGAACTGAGATCGAGTAGTAAAGACTAATTAGCCTTGAAGAGGAGCAGTTTTCATGTACTGTGTCAGTATGTGCCCTTGGCTACATAATTAATACCAAAGGTGGGGCTCTTATACAATTAAAGTATTCTCCCACATAGTTTTGAGCTAAGCATGAAAAGAGGGAGGAAGACAGACAAAAAAGGAAGAATGGAAGGAAGAAAGGAAAAAGAGAGGAAGGAAATAATAAAAGTTTAAGTAAAAAGGAAGTGGAGTATTAGAGCCAGAGAGGATAGAGGTGAAGGAGAGGGAAGGGAAGGTGAGGGAGAGGAAGAGGCATAATAATGAGCTTAACAATTCTATAAATTCATTTCAATATTAAACCATTGTTTTGAATAAAACTCGGAAACACACACACACACACACACACACACACACACACACACACACCCCACGTACACACACACCCTCCTCTGGTGGTGTATATCTTTAATCAGTCACTGTGTAGACAGAGGTTGGCAGATCGCAGTGAGTTGGCAAATCTGCTCAACACAAAAATTGCAGGTCAGCCTGGACTATAACAGTGAGGCACTGTCTCAATGAAGAAATAAAAACATAATTAGAAACAAAACTCAATCCAGTTTTCTTTCGGTGGTCAAGGGAAGGAACAGTCAGTGTTTAAACTGGGAGACCTGTGTGCATGCACACCTGTCATGGGGTTGCTTCTGGGGATGTGCATCCCTATTGTGAGGACCTGTCAGTCAAAGGGATGAAGCCTTTCTAGGAATGATTCTTCCTGATACGTCTCTTGTTTTTAATATGGGACTTATAGAGAAATAACATTGAGGTTCCTAGTATCGTTCTGAGTTTTTAAACAGGTGTCTCCTCTCATTTTTACAACTACCATTTACAGGGCTCCCCAAACTTCAGTGGAGGTCAACACTTAACTAAGGGCTTGAGAAACTTAGATGTCTGGATGCAATTTCTTGAAGTTCTGGTTTTGCATATCTTGGGTAATTTTAAGACTTATACTTTTCAGCTGGGTGGTGCTGGAGCACACCTTTAATCCCAACACGCAGGGAGGCAAGGTCAAGTGGATCTCTGTGAGTTTGAGGCTAGCCTGGTCTACAGAGTGAGTTCCAGAACTGCCAGAGACACACAGAGAAACCCTGCCTCAAAAAATAAAACAAAACAAAAGCAAACAAACAAGCAAACAAAAAGATTTCCTAGCAAGCTCTTAGGGATGGAGTTGCCACTGATCATATAAAAAAATCTGTGTACAGATGATTGGGTGTCTTCTGTGACCAAACTTGTTCATGAAAGTGTTCACTGCAATGAAGCATGCAGATGAAGGGTGGTCCTACCGATCTTTCTAATGTGGGGTTATAATGTCAAGTCAGGTCACCCTAGAGCAGCTTAGAAAGGGCAAATGAGGTTTAGATTCTTTCACCTTGTTCCTGGACCGCACTTGATTCTTGAGGCCATCTGAAAAGATCCCTAGGTCTCCATAAGAATATGATCATGATTTGAAAGAGGTGATCACTCATCTGGTGCCATATTGGATAACAAAAATTCAAGCAAAGTGCTGACTCAAAAGAAGCTATTCTGGGACACTCAATACATAATTCTAGGAAAAAATTATTAAGGACCCTAGAGATACATATAAGGATGTCACAGTGGGGAGAGTGGGTCTGCTCAACATACATCCATATAACACAGTTTACAGACAAAGAGAAGGATGGGGATCTGAAAATGCAAGAATATTGCAACAAACAGAATCAGAGTTGAAGGACTGTCTGGATGGACAGATGTTCAGGGTTCTTGCTGCAGACAGACAAAGATGAGTAGACTTCACCTGGGTCACCACAAAGGAAGAGAACCCTGATCAGATTTGGAGGGTGATCAGATAGCAATAATGATTTGTGGTGACTTGGCTTATCAGTTTCTTTGAAGGAAATGAGATAGTGAGAACGTGCATAGACATTGTTAGCAGAAACTCAAAACTCTAGATGGAGCGGTCCAGGTTTAGTAAGCAAGTAATGAATACTTAGGCATGTACAAGACTTATGGCCATTATACTGGGTTATTCTATATGACATAAATATTCATCACCATTTTCTATTACATTTAGAAATATATTGGTTGAGTTTAGATTTTGTTCAAATTTGGTAGTGTAGAATATAGAGTAGACAGGTATCATACACTTTTCTCCTGATCAAAGGAACCAGTAAAATGCCACATTTATTACAGAAACAGAATATATTTGTGTTCATTTAACATAAAATTTCATAATTTGATTAAGGAGGATATTTTGACAGTAGGTACAGGTGACTGATTTATTTTCTAATGATCCCTCTTCCAAATTTGCTAACGTAAAATTTCCTCTACCATGGCCATGGTGAGGTAAACACTCCATGTATGGCAGTGGGCAAAATCCTAAACAGCGAAAATGAAGCAAGGGGTACTGAGGATGAGGACAGGGATAGGTGGATTATTGATTAATTAGTCCATAGCTTCCCGAAAGCAGATGAAATCTTCCCAGAGATCTACTTGGTGATTTTTACACAGCAATAATGGTATCCCAAGGGACACTTAGATTTATATCTAAAATGTCAGTGTTGAAATTTCAGGTGATACATGTGTTACTGAATGAAAGTATTGACAGATGATGGTGTCTGACCATGGGTGTTCAACTTAACTTCCAGCAGAAGAATGTGGGAGAGTTTCATGAGACCATGTGCACTAGGACCTTTATGTCCCTGCTCTTTGGTCTTGGGAAACGCTTGCTAGATGGAGTCACCCCTCCAACTTTGGGCTTCTCCTGAAATCTAGTTCTGTTCCTCTGTAACACTGAAAAGAAAGTATGCCAAAGTTAGCGTTCTCAAAACATCCCAGTGTACCTATGGATTGAACATGAACTACAAGTGTAGAATATGCTGACAGCATGCTCCATGGTGACAACCTAATCTTCCTGTTCTAAACTACGTGCCAGGCTGAAATCCTACACAGCGTTTCCAGGAAACATCCTCTGTTGAGATAAAATGGCAGGATGTTGTGCGATGCACAGCCTAAAGGTTGGTTCTGCAACTTCCTCTCTGAAGGTCCACAAGTTCAGCCATGATCCACAGGAAGCAGTCCACACACACACCTCCAGGACAGGTAAGATCGAATCTCATTAGGAGCCTGGAGGCCCAATCCAGTTACCACCGTAGCCAATCAGAAGAAGGGAAATGTTGATGAAAGGGGCCGAGTAGACAGAGACTTGGGATTTAAAACCCGAGTGAGGTGTTGATGGGACAGATCCTGACACCTCAGCAACCTCTGAAGAGCTTCTGTAGTACACGGAGGAAACAGTGGTCGACACAGGTGAGTACTTGCTTCCACCAAGACCAAAAAGGAATTGATCTTGGAGTAGAAGCCTTGAGAGACTCCATGGAGAATCAGGCAGATTCCTAGGAATGAGAATATCTTCCCAACTTCAACAACCCTGCTATGTGAAGGTAGAAAAGGGCAGGGAAGCCAGAGAGAAAACCAGACCGCTCCTGGGTCCAAGTTTGTATAGGTTCCAATTCAGTGCAAGTTTGGTCCTGCCCAGAGAGTGACAACAGGTACCATCCACACCAGGATCACTTAAATCTCATTCTCAGCCTACAGAGATTATTTTTTTGAACATCACCACTAGAAAGAAGTTTCTTTTTATGATTGTCAAGTACAGAAGTATAAGGTAGTGTGCCTCTAGTCAAGATCTATAGGATCTATAGGAAGCATGACCTTTGAGACCCAGTTGTGCCTGATCCTGAAATCTTAAGAAGTCTTTATCTAGTGGCCTATCATAAGTGGTGGCTATGGTTTCCAGGGGCTTTTCCAAGGGATCCTTTTCTCACTGAGGTAATGAGTGTGCGGCAAAGTTCCAGTGATGCCTAGACTGCTAGTAACTTTGATCTCCCCATATGAAGGAGGGGTGGTCTAGAATGCTTTCTTTCAAAAGGGAATGTTTCTAACAAGCCCGCCTCCTGCTCTGTATTAATATGGGATGTGATGCAATGTGAACCCCAGATTCTTTGGATCAGATGCCAAACCAGAGAAGTTTTGTATCACTACAAATACTCAGTTAACTGTTGCAAGATCCTAGCTATGGAGGATTTGAATTTGATGCCCATAGTCATCTTTCTGATCATGTCAATTTGCAGTACATGGCAGTTTCCTTGAATTTCTAGAATTTTTTTCCACAGACTCTGCAGTTTTATGCAAAAACTGAATACTATCCATGGCATTTCTAGTTCAAACTCATATTTAGCCTTTCCAAAAGACTTTGAGTCAGTATGTGGGAGAGTAGTTAGAAGAATTTTATCTGGCACAAATGGCTTAATTTCTCAAGAGTGTTGGCGTGTTCTCCTCTTCATTTCTCTTCTCTCTACAGGTATTTGAGACATGACTGCTGCTATCTTCTTGGCCATCCTGTGCTTGGGACTGGCCTCAGCTGCTCCAACACCAGATTACAGTTTGGATGCTGAGTGGGAGGAGTGGAAGAGGAGCTTTGAGAAAACATACAGCCCAGTAAGTCACATGGACACCCAAAACAGTGTCTTTGTAGAGCACATTCATTGCTGTTGGGGGTTCATGGATATAACAGAGACCATAGATGCCATTCCTACTTGAGGTATCAATGTAACAGAAGATGAGTACAATGTGGCCACTGTCTCTGCTCATTGGGGTGTTGAGGGTGGCTTGCTTCAGTGTCCTGAGATCCTTCCATGACCTCTAGGCATATGCAGCAGCCAGTTCCCTTGATCAGGTAGTACAAGAGTGTAATTAGAAATATATGCCATTCATTCTGTTTATTTCCAGGAGGAAGAAAGACATCGGAGAGCAATATGGGAAGAAAATGTCAAGATGATCAAACTGCTCAGTGAGGAGAATGGTCTGGGGATGAACAACATCACCGTAGAGATGAATGAATTTGGTGACATGGTGAGTGTGACTCAAACTGTCCCACACTCTCGTTCTTTTCCTCTTCTGTTGTTTAAATTGAGTCTTTATGTGCTGTTCCTTAAAGACTGGAGAAGAGATGAGGGAAATGATGAAGGGGAGTTCAGTTCTGACTCTAAAGAATGGGAAACCCATCCAGAAACGAGAGATCACCGTCCCAAAATTTTTGGATTGGAGGACAGAAGGCTATGTCGCCCCTGTGCGGAGACAGGTATGACAACATCACATGACTTCTTCCTCAACTACTGGGATGGAACAGGTTATTGACATGTCTATCTTATTTGAATGTAGCACGACGAATCCCACTGCTACTGTAATTACCATTCTATTACTAGTAATGTTTCCTGGTTGTCCCAATGAATGAGAAATCCCTACCTAATGCCTTAGCAATTATAGGACCCATTCACATATAAATATACACCTATCATTTTCGTGCACTGCTTACCCTTAATCCCCCATCAATAGTCCAACTACATCTCTCTCCAGACTTAATTTCTTCCGTTAATGACATTTATTGCATCAGACATCCAATAGATCATGGTGTTATGTGTATCTGTATGTGTTTGTGTGGCTACTCACTGGAGCATAAGACCCTTTTCAATGGAGATCAATCCTTCTTACTTAGGAACCAATCAAATGCCAATAGTCCATTTTTTGATAAAGCATTCAATAGCTTAAGTTATTGTTTCAGTTAGTATTTGTTGGGGGATGACAATATTTTCTTCCCATCTCAGATAGGTTGTGGTGCGTGTTGGGCTTTTGCTGTGGCTGCTTCCATAGAAGGACAACTGTTCAAGAAAACAGGCAAAATGATCCCACTGAGTGTCCAGAACCTAATAGACTGTTCTAGACGTTATGGCACTAATGGCTGCAAAGGAGGCAAAGTTTATAGTGCCTTCCAATACGTAAAGAACAATGGAGGTCTGGAGGCTGAAGCAACCTATCCATATGAAGCAAAGGTAAGTGAGTTTACTGGGTGGTCATTTCGATTCCACTGGGGCAAGCAGAAAATGGCAGAAATAATCCATTGTTTTCAGAGATCACATTGAATGGAGGACCTCTCTTTTTTACACCACCAGTGCTGCCAAATAGTGTTCACCATTGCATGCTTCTCTGATTCCATTATTCAATGGACGTGTTCTTGATTCTTTGCACATGGAGAATGTGCAAACCATTCCACATATAATACAGATTTCTGCACCATGAAAGTTTCTTATAGATAGAGATGTCATTGAAGACATGAGAGCTGATTTTTAGTTCCAATTATCCAAGTAACATTTCCCTTCCTGGAATGATTTATGATAGCGCAGATGTGGGGATTGTCCCCTGCAAAGTGCCAAGTGTTGTGGTTCTGACTTTTGCTCTCCAGAAGGTAGATGGAAGTAACCAAATCTTTTAACTCTTTACTTGTTAAAGGAAGGACGCTGCAGGTACCGTGCTGAACGTTCTGTTGTCAAGATTGCCCGCTTTTTCGTTGTCCCAAGGAATGAAGAAGCCCTACTGAATGCTTTAGTCACTCATGGGCCCATTTCTATCGGAATTGATGCTGAACATGAATCTTTTAAAAGATATACGGGAGGTAAGTATGTGTTTTTCTAGACATTAATGAAGAATGCGTGTGACCCTTTGGGACACTCTGTGTTGATGTCCTAATAATGTATAAAATTTGATGTGAGAATTAGGGCTTGTAAATTTTTCACTTGCCCATGCAATCATCATGTGTGTTGTTACTATGTGACATGACATCTCTATCCATGTGAGCCCTTCATTATTCATCATTATTGTTTAACTTTATTTACTTCATTTCCTCTACCAGGCATATTTTTAAGGTGTGGAATGATTGTCATTTTAGAACTGAATTATAAAGAATGCCTTGCATTAAGTAACTTATGTTCAGTAGGGTTTCCTGAATCGGGTTCTATTAGTGAAAACACAAAATATGAAAAAGTTATCTTATATGGGTGTACAGAAAGACTTTCTGCTATCTTAGTGCCATTATAACACGTCTCACTTACTAGTGTTGACCACGGTCACTATCAGGTTCCTGGAGCCCTTCACTTCCTCAATTTCTTTTTCAGGTATATACCATGAGCCTAAATGCAGACGTGATTCTCCTAACCATGGTATGCTGTTGGTCGGCTATGGCTTTGAAGGCAAAGAATCAGAGGGCAGGAAATATTGGCTGGTAAAAAACAGGTATAAATTGCTGAGATTATTTGCAGTTTAGTTTTCAAATGAGGTTTGTGTTTATAGTTAGAGTTTATGCAGAAGTCACAGAAAGCAGTTACAATTAAGTTGAAAAGGAACATTTTCTTTTTTTGTATGTGGTGTGTGTGTGTGTGGGGTGTGTGTGTGTGTGTGTGTGTGTGTGTATGTGGTGTGTGTGTGTGTATGTGTGTGTGTGTATGTGGTGTGTGTGTGTGTATGTGGTGTGTGTGTGTGTATGTGGTATGTGTTTATGTGGGGTGTGTGTATGTGTATGTGGGGTGTGTGTGTGTATGTGTGTGTGTATGTGGTGTGTGTGTGTGTATGTGGGGTGTGTGTGTGTATGTGGGGTGTGTGTGTATGTGGGGTGTGTGTGTATGTGGGGTGTGTGTGTGTATGTGGTGTGTGTGTGTGTATGTGGTGTGTGTGTGTATGTGTGTGTGTGTGAGTGTGTGTGTATGTGGTGTGTGTGTGTGTATGTGGTGTGTGTGTGTGTGTGTGTGTGTGTGTGTGTATGTGGGGTGTGTGTGTGTATGTGGGGTGTGTGTGTGTATGTGGGGTGTGTGTATGTGTGTATGTGGTGTGTGTGTGTGTATGTGTATGTGTGTATGTGGTGTGTGTGTGTGTGTGTGTGTGTGTGTGTGTGTAGACCCGATACTGATATCAGTTGTCTTCTTCGGTTCATCTGTATTGAGGAAGAAAGAGTTACTGGTCCTAGAGTTTTCTGTTTTTGGTAGTATGCTTATTCAGTTTGTTCTAGTAATGGCTGACTTCTGCAGTTACAGATTGACTGGAAAAACATCCTAGTTTTTTTAAAAAGTTAATTTCATTTGTTGTGTGTGTCTGTATGAGTGAATGCGGCATGTGAGCAGATGCTTTTGCAGACCAAATGAAGACACCACATTCTCTACAGCTTCAGTTACAGGGAAGTGTGAGCTCACTGACTTGGGGGCTGTGAGGAGGGAACTTTGGACCTGTGCAAGAGCTCCAAGTGCGCGTAGGCACTGAAACATATCTTCAGCCTCATTTGGCTGATCAGAAAGTAAATTCAGATTACACAAGTGTAAGGTTTATGCTCACACCCCAAACCTTACACTTGTGTAATCTGAATTTACTTTCTAATTGCTGTCTTCTGGAGCAAATAACATATAATATAGGAACACAGATTTTAGATTCTGTCACTGATTTCCTTGGAAATCAATATGCTCTTTGTATCATCGATTTTCTATTTCTCATTGTTGTTTTTTTTTTTTCTGAACAACCTGTGGGTAGAAGATGTCCCAATTTTCCCTGCTGTGACTTTTACTGTCCTCTGTGAGATAACTCCTGGTACTCTGGAATTGACTCTGCCTTTTCTGAGGCTTCCCATTGCGTTGACCTCTGGCTCAGTGCTCAAATGCGGAGTTATTGCAATTATCCACTCTGCCATGTCTTTTCTACTAAGTGGAAAACCTGATTTCTTTCAGCCATGGTGAACACTGGGGCGAGAAAGGCTACATGAAGATTCCCAGAGACCGGAACAACTACTGTGGAATCGCTTCCTATGCCATGTACCCTACGTTGTGAGCTGCTTGGTGATAAGAAGGGGGGGAGAAGGTATTAGGGCAACACATACAGAAGAACCCCATCCTCTTTAAAGTAGGCAACCTCTGCTGTGTGCAGAAGACACTATAGTCATTGAAAAGCCAGGGTAGGAGGTAAAATCTGGTATGTTTGCTCTAGTAAGACATGACTGCTGCTGTAACTGATGTTCTGTACTGATTTGTGTCATGGATTCCTGTCGTGACTTGATTTCCAACTGTTCCAATGCACCAAATGATGCCTTTAAAAATAAACATTAAATTCAAATGTAGTGTTTACTCTTTGAATTTTTGTGAGGTGACATTTTCATGGTTAAACACAGTATTTGTCTTGAAGACAGAACTGATTGTGGTGCTAGTGTTGTAGGAAGAAGAGTGGGTGGTTCCTCTGTGATGGGTGGCTTTTCGTCATTGTCTCTGGTTTGCTTGCAGAGTTCTATTTGCACATCACCAACAGTGGTATGAAAGATTTTATGAAAACTCCTGGATTTGACATTTTAAGTGGATGTGAATTCCCTCAGTTTCAAATCTTGACTTCTGTGCAGTATGACGGCACCTTGTACTGCTCTACCATATTGCTGGGTGTAACTCTCCATTGTCCAGCATCTCAGTCTTGTACCAGTTTTCCTGTGACTGTCAGAGACATCAAAGTGACCATGTCTGCAGTTACAACAACACATATACAGAAGGACTTCCCACATCAATACAATATATCCTGAGTATAGTTTCTTTTTTAATTAATTAAATTTTTGTTCTTAATAACATTTCTATTTATTTTTCATACCAACCATAGTAGTTTAGCAGTTTCACCTCCCTTTACTCCTCCCAGTATGCCCACACTTTCCATCTACCCTTTTCTCCTTCCATTCTTCCTCTATCTCCATTTATAAAGAAGCAGGCCTCCCATGGGGCTGAGCACAGCATGGCACATTAAGTTGAAGCAGGACCAAACTCCTTCCCTTGAATCAAAACTGGGCCAGGTAATCAAATGTGGGGAACAGGGAAGCCAGCAAAGCACCAGGGGACAGGTCCTGGTCTCACTTCTAGGAGCCTTACTAAAAGACCAAGCTACGCAACTGTTAAACACTTACAGAGGGCCTAGGTCAGTCCCATGGAGCTCCCCAACTGTTGGTCCAGAGTCCATGAGCTCCTATAGGTCAGCTGTCTGTGTGTTCCCCATTATGACCCCGCCCCTGCTAGTATAATCCCTCCTCCCATTCTTCATCAAGACTCCTAGAGCTCAGGCCAGTACTTGACTCTGGAGCTCTGCATCTGCTTCCATCAGTTACGAGACAGAGTATCTCTGATGACAATTAGGGTAGTAACCAATCTGATTACAGTAGATGGCCAGTTCAGGCACTTTCTCCACTATTGCTTTGACTGTTAGCTTGGCTTATCCTTGTGGCTTTCTGGGGGTTTCCCTGACCCAGGTTTCTCTCTAACCCCAAAATATCCCCCATCAAGTTGTCTCTTTAGTTACTCTTTCCCTTCATCCCACCTCCAACCCACTTCCCACACCCAGCCAGCCCAACCTGCTCCCTCAAGTTCCCATCTCTCTATCCCCCTTCTCCTGCCCCCAGTTTACCCAGGAGATCTCTTCTATCTCCCTTTCCCAAGGAAATCCACATATCCCTCTTTGGGCCTTCTTTGTTATCTAGCCTCCCTGGGTCTGTGGATTGCAGGGTGGTAATCTTTTACTTTACTCTTAATATCCACTTATGAGTGAGTATGTACTATGTTTGTCTTTCAGGAACTGTATTACATCACTCAGAATGATTTTTCTAGTTTTATCCATTTGCTGGCAATTTTTATGAGGTCTTTTTTATTTTAACAGCTGAGTAATACTCCATCATCTAAATATACCATATTTTCATTATCCATTCTTTGGATGAGGGGCATCTAGGTTCATTGACAATTAATAAATAGAACCTACTGAAACTGAAAGGCTTCTGGAAGGCAATAGATAAAGTCAATATGACAAAACACCAGCCTACAGAATGGGAAAAAAATCTTTACCAACCCCACATTTGATAGAGCGCTGATCTACAAAATATATGAAGAACTCCAGAAACTAGTCATCAAAATACCAAATAATCTAATTAAAAATTGGGTACAAATATAAACAGAGAATTCTAAACATAAGACTCTCAAATGACCAAAAGACATTTAATGAATTGATCAACATCCTCAGTCATTAGGGAAATGCAAATCAAAATGACTCTGACATACCATCTTACACCTCTCAGAATGGCCAAAATGCTGATGACAACTTGTATTGGTGAGGATGTGGAGTAAGGGGAACACTTGTCCATTACTGGTGGGAGTGCAAACTTGTATAGCCACTTGGGAAATAAATATGGGCATTTCTCATAAAATTGGGAATCAATCTAGCTCAAGACCCAGCTATGCTTATCTTGGGCATATACCCAAAGGATGGTTAATCATACCACAAGACACATGGTCAACTATGTTCATAGCAGCATTATTTGTAATGGCCTGAACCTGGTCACAGTTTCTTCTCAATCTACTCCTCCTAGTTCTCCCCTACTGCCTCTCCTATCTGGACCCATTACCTTTCTGTCTCTCATTTAAAAGAACATGCTTCTAAGAGATAATGATAAAACATACCAAAATAAAATACAAGATAAAAACAATAATCATCACATTGAAATTGGACAAGGCAAACCACCAAAGATAAAAAGGCCCAAGAGAAGGCAACAATGAGAGACACACTAATTCTCATGATTAGGAGTCCTGTAAAAATTCTAAACTGAAAATGGCAATCTCTCTGGGTTTGCTACTTCAGTCTCTTTGAATTCATGTGAGCCTTCTTAGATGATTTCTTGCACCTAGTTATTCTGATGTCCTTCATCCCCTCTGACTCTTACAGTGTCTGTGCCTCCTTTTCCATGGGATTCCCTGATCTCTGAGGGGAAGGGTAGGGGTTTGATGAGACATCCCATTTAGAGCTGTGTGTTTCAGAGTCTCTGTCTCTTTTTCTCCCTCCTTCCCTTTGCTTTCTCCCTCCCTCTCCTGTCTATCTGTAGACCTCTGTATTTGTTCACCTTTGATGCAGGAGGAAACTTCCATAGTGACAGCTGAAGGAGGCACTGATCTATGAATATAGGAGAATATCATTAAGAGTTATTTTACCACTACTTAAAAAAAATACCAGTCATATTTGGTTTTGCCCTAGGTTATTGGGTCTCGGATTATGAGTCATCCAAGCAGTGTCAGATAGTGGCTACATCCTGTGCAGTGGGTCTTAAGTGACATCAGTCATTGGTTGGTTAATGTCACAAGTTTTGTGCCATCATGGCCCTAGCATATCTTTCAGGCAGTGTACGATTATAGATAAAGGGTTTGTGGCTGTCTTGGTGTTTCACTCTTGGAATTGTATGGAGTACTTTCCTCTACCAAACATAATGGATTTAAGGAAAAATAAAACCCCAGATTTGAGTGGGTAAGACAGTGACACAGGTCTGAGAAGCGTTTGGAGAGGGGGCGAGGTGGTTAGCTTTCAAGTCTTTGATAGGCATGCGACAATCCTTATAAACATAGACATTATTTCCAAAGCTGTTGGTTGTTCTCCACAAACTGGTGGGGATGCTCTATTGCTGAAACAACATTTATATTATTTCCCTGAACAGAGAAATTGAACTCGTGTTTAACTAGAGCCTTCACCTCCACTGACGATTATTTATGGTACTGGAAGGCACTGTGCACACTAGCAGAGGAGAAAGGTAACCAACAACCCAGGTACAAACTGTCCAATCTACAATAGTGACCTGGCTGAAGGATATGCTGGTGCAATGGTGGCACAAAACATTATGGAAGTACCAACCACTATCACCACTATCTGATTAGATTTAAGGCTCTTTCCTTGAGACAGAACTCATGTACAACACTGCTCAGGTGGCCAAGAACCTGAGACTAGATTGGCCGTGTGGTGCGGGAGACTAATCTGTATTCTGTCAATCATATTTTAATAAAGCGCTGATTGGCCAAGCAGGCAGTATAGGCGGGAAAGCCAGACAGGAAGTAGGGGTGGAGCAAAGAGACTGGGAGTGTTCTGGGACACAGGAAGCTCCCTCCGCCATTCCTGTGCAGATCACCGAAGAGGCAGCATGTAACCTGCCCAGCTGAAAAAGGTACTGAGCTGTGTGGCTAACATAGATAAGGATAATGGGGTAATATATGTTATAAGAGCTAATAAGTAGTCAGAGCTAAGGGCCAATCAGTTTATAACCTAATGTAGACTCCGTGTGATTTTCCTTGGGACTTGCTGGCTTGTTGGGGTACTGGGCGGGACAGAAACCCCAACAAGCCAGCCCTCATGCTACAGCTGTGGACCTGAGGGAAAAGCAAATACTATTCTTCTGCTAAAGGAGCATAACAGTAAAATGACTCCTAACGGCATTCTGCTGTGCCCATCAGTCAGTCTGCCATACAGCCAGCACCAGATAAACTTACTCCTGCAGGAGTTGAGAACTAACACCAAGAAACACAACTTGACAGGGTACAGGAAGTGAGACACCTTGGAACACTCAGTACTAAATGGAAGTCTTCTTCAAAGCCCTCTCCTCAGGGCCCAGGGAACTGTGCAGAAGAAGGAAGTGAGAAGATTGTAAGAGCCAGAGGGAATGGAGGATGCAAAGGAAACAGCCTCTTTCAAACACAACAGAACTGACATGCATAGAAACCCACAGAGACTGGAGCAGCATCCACAGGGTTTGCACAAGTTCAAGCCAGAGAGGATTTCAGCAATGAATGCAGAAGTAGATATGGGCTCCCACTCTTAACCTGGGAGCCTTCTCCAGTAGATAACTACTCACAAAGGAGAATTTGGTTCTTCAGTAGAGTCTCATTGGGCGTATAAACTATACATAAGGGTAGGCCTCATGCCCAGAAGTAGGTGGTCGACACAAAAAGAACTCCAGGGTGTTTTGGAAGACTTATTCTCATGTTTCTTTAGGATTTTTTTTACCTTATTGATATTTTGCTTGTTTATTGTGGTTTCTGATGTTGTGTTGTTATGGTTTGAGAGTGTGTGCTTCTTGTGCTTCTGCTTTGCTTCTGCTTTTTGTTTTGATGTAACTTGTTTGTTTTCTTCTTACTTTCTTATTTGTTTTCTAGAAAAAGAGAGAAAGATAGCCTGGAGTTGGGTGGGTAGGCAATTGAGGAGGATCTAGGAAGAAATGGGGGAGAAGAAACTATGATTAGAATATCTTTATGAAGAGAATCCATTTTCAGTTAAAAAACCACATTGCATGAAATTCTCAAAAAACTAATTAAAAAAAGAACAATATCACTTCAGAGGTCATTTCTATAGCTTACTGACATTCTAGTGTAAGCATCTTTGTTAGGGTGGACAGGGAAGGTCCCATAACAAATGTGCTGAGGCAATCATGCTATTTTCTGGAAAATCTCCTCTCAAGTCTGATACCACACCTGGGTTAGACCTGAGGATGCAGAGTTCCAAAATGTCTTTATCTCCTATTATCTCAGAGGAGAATGTTGCCATTATCCTTGTCATCAGCCCCTGTCCTTGGTGTGAAGAACTCTGTGGAAGAATATAAGGCAGGATACTTATTGATAGTCAAGGTCAGATCCAGACCACCACATGCAGAATTGAGTCCTCATGAGAAATGCTAATTGTTTATATATAGTCTGAGCAACAATCAGCACTCACCCCTCATGAATGATGGAGTCACCAGTGGGCCTTGGCCAGAATGTCTTTTGTGGTGATGAATGGCACAAGTTCTTTGTCTAAAACATATGTAAAAGAGGAATTGGATCCATTAAGTGCCCTTCCATTGCAGAGAGGAATTTGCTACGTGGACATGATACTGTTAAGGGCCCCACGAATTGCAATCATTGCCTAAATATTAGAATAATAATCAAGAATTGATTCATTTACTTATTGTTCATAGGGAAGAAGTCTTTACTTCCTGTCTTCAATCTGACTATGCATGCCCAATCTCAGAATGCAGCACAGTTATTTCATACTGATTTCACAGAATAGAGCTTGACATAAAAGAAACTCAAGAAGGATACTAGGAAACACCAGCACAAAACTGCCTTTCCTTCATCAACCACTCTACCTTTATCTGTCTGTCGTCTGTCTACTTTACATCTCACCACAGTTTCTCCCCGCTTTCTCTAGTACCAGTCCTTCCCACTACCCCCTGTGTCTCTGCATCAATTCCACCACCACTTCTATTCAGAAGAAGTCAGGACTCCCTTGTATATCAGTAAAACATGGCATAAGAAGTTGTAGTAAGACTAAGCACCTTGCCTTGTATTAAGGCTGAGCAATTAAACTCAGTGTGAGGAGTGGGATTGCAAAAGACAGCAAAAGAATCAGAAACAGCCCCTGCTCCCACCGTTAAGAGTCCTGACTGAAGGTCAAGTTACACAACTGTCACATATTTGTAGGGGGCCTGCATCAGTCCTGTGAAGACTCAGTCAGTTCAGTCTCTGTGAGGTTCTATGAGCCTAGGTTAGTTGATTCTGTGGGTTTTCTTTCCCCCTTGTGACCAGCAAGACTACCAGTAGAGGGATTTATACATCAGCCCAGTCACATAACTTTTGACCTACAATCTGTATATTCCTATGGCATATGTTGGGGTGAGGGTCACACAGAGATTGTGGTAGTAGCAAACCAATGTTTGGCTCAGCCTGAGAACTATGTCATGAGAGTGAGCCTACCTCTGACCCTGCCTGTAGCACCAGGACCCAGTGACTGGACGGTTCAGATACCTAGGATAGAACCAAACATGATTGGGAAAAATGTCAATATAACGATCCTCAACAACATTCTGCTATACTCACAGATTGGTGCCTAGCCCAAAGTCCTCAAAGAGGCTTCATCCAGCAACTGGTGGAAACAGATGTAGAGCTCCATAGTCTAAGATTAGGCTAAGCATGAGACATCCTGCTGAAGAGAGGGAGGAAGGTTTGTAGGAGATTCACAGAAAAAGCCACTCTGCCTCTTAAATTCTATGCTCCTTGACTTCCCACTTCACCATTGTTACCCTTCCTAAATGAACAGTGGAAAATCACTACCCAGGAAGAACTGAACCAATGTTTGGTACCATCAGCACGCTCAAGGAGCGGAGGGACGGCAAGGGTCTGTCCCTGTGTCACTCTGCAATCCGACTTGCTGTTCTTTAAGCTAGCATCTGAAGAATCAAAACTAAATCCCAAACCATCTCTGTCACACTGACCCTGTTTCAGGGCATCTGGAAGTATGTTTTGCAGTTTATCATACTTCTCGGAGGGTCACAACATCATTCCCTACATCCACATAGCTTCCTTAAAAGGGTGAGCTCCCTGAAACATAAAGTGAAAGAGGAAGAATGCTTACTGAGTCCCTTCTGCTGGGGTGATTCAAATTCCAACTGTAATTGTCACAGAGACATCGCTGAGGACAACATACACAGGGCTCAATGAATATAGCATGGTTGACCTGGTGCCTACATGACTCCTTCACCTCTAAGTTCCAGTCTCTTTGATGTGGGTAGGTACTCTGTGGGCAACTGAAATGTAGACAGCAACCCAGACACAAAACCTTTAACCTACAATGTGTTCTGCCTACAAGATGTGTTGAGGCAACAGAGGTGCAAAACTTGTGGGAGTGGCCAATTAATGTCTGATTTAAACTTGAGGCCCACTCCACAAAATGGAGACCATACCCAGCACTTTTGGGGTGGTTAGGAACTGAGACTATATAGCCCAGAGACCTAGGGTAGAACCAAACACGACTGACAAAAATATTGAAGAATTGATTCCTAGTATATTCTGCGATACTCATAAGTCAGTACCTTGTCCAGTCATCATCAAAGAGGCTTCCTCTGGCAGCAGATAGGAGTGTCTGCAAAGACCCAGATAGAGATATTATGAGGAGACAGAGTCCAGTTGGAGTTCTCCATTGGGTCCCTGCTCTCAGAGCTTGCGGAACCCCTTAGGAGATGGGTAGTAAAGATTGTAGGGGAGGTGACTGAGGACACCAGGAAAACACAGCCCACTGAATCAACTAGGCAGGGCTCATAAGGGCTCACAGAGGCTGAACTGTCAAGTATGTGACTTGCATAAGTGTGCACCAGGTGCTCTGTGTGTATGTTATGAGTGTTAGCTTGCTGTTTTGTGGGACGCCTAAGTTTTTGAGGGTGAGGATATATCTTGAACTCTTTTGCCTGCTCTTGGGGCCCTTTGACCAGCTATTGGGTTGCCTTGTCAAGCCTCTATATGAAGCCCTTTGCCTTATCTATTGTATCTTATTTTGTTCTGTTTGATTCTTGTCCTGCTCTTTTCTGAGGGGAAACATAAGGTGTTGGGACCAATTGGGTTCCTGGACTTCAGCTGCTCTTCCCTGCTAGAGCCTTCTAATGGAAGTTATGCTTTGCCTAGAGGATCAGAGGATGGGATTTTCACCTGCTGGCCTTTGACTGTAGGGTATTTAAGCCTCCATAGTGCTATTAAAGAGGGGCTTTCGGTACCAGCGATTGGAGGTCCACGTGTTGGTCTGTCTCTGTGTGTGTTTCCTCAACCTCCAGCCCCTTGCCCGAAACTGGCGAACTGGATTCTAGCTCAGAGTGCAGACAGGGTAGGGGAGGGGGGCGTGGTGCGCGGCAATAGGGGGAGTGGATCTAGAGGAGAAGTGAGGTAAGGGGAGCTAGGAGGTGTGGAGGGAGGGGTAAATGGTTGGAATGTATTCTATGAGAGAAGAATCTATTTTCAACAAGAAAATAATGAAAGTGAGAGAGACAAAGGAAGGAAATGAAAAAGGTGAAACAAAAAAGGTAAAGAGAGAAAGAGCAAGAGAGGGAGGGAGAAGAAGGGAGAGGGATGGAAAAGAATGGAGGTAAAGAGAGAGAAAGAGAGGGGAGTGTAGTAGGAGGCTGCTTGTTTGTTCCTGGTTGCTCAGCCCCGAAATAATCGCACAGAAGCTGTATTAATTAAATCACTGCTTGGCATATTGGCTCTAGCTTCTTATTGGCTAGCTCTTATATTTTAAATTAATCCATTTCTATTAATCTGTGTATCGCCATGTGGCTGTGGCTTACCAGCAATGTTCAGTATGTCTGTTTCTGGTGGGTGGCTACCTGCCTTCTCCTGTCTCTGCTTTCTTTCTCCCAACATTCAGTTTAGTTTACCCTGCCTCGCTCTATTCTGCCCTGTTACAGGCCAAGGTGGCTTCTTTATTCAATAACCAATAAAAGTAACACATATACAGAAGAACTTTCCACACCAGAGGAGGTGGAGAGGAATTCATTCAGATTAAGAATACTAGAATATAATACCAACAGTTGAAATCAGTCTGGTGCTCCCCAAAGGACTTTTCATAGAAACTAAACAGCTGTATGTATCTCCAGGACAAATGAACACATTTGTTAAAGTAAACTCATGCACATAAATGCTCTACCATACTCATACTAGCCAAAATGATGGCAAATGTTCTTCAATTGAAGAATAAATAAATTAACAGTTTGTTTATACAATAAAATAATTTATCTATACCCTGAAGTATTGATATATTTTACAACATGAGTGACTTTAAGAATATTGTAAAAAATTTTAAAAGTCATAAAATTAAGTACTTTATAGTCTTAGTCATATAATATTTTTAGAGTAGAAGAATTTATTAAATAGAATATAGATTATGGATATGGGAGGATTTAGGATAAGAAACATGGATTCTTTCTGAATTGAAATAATTTTCCTAGAACTACATAGTATTAATGGATGCATTGTCAGGAAATATGACATAAAACTTGTAATTTTGAGATGTAAAACAGTGTTTTATGTTCCACACTGTAAAAATAAATTGTTGTATCTAGGCAAACAATTTTGACATGGTGACACATGCCTTTAACCTCTGCATTCTGGAGGCAGAAGCAGGCAATTCCCACTGTGTTGCTGGCTAGCCTGGTCTACATAGAGACTTCCAGGTCAGCTATGGTTAGGAGTCCTTGTCTTAAAAATAGGTAAAAGAATAAAGGAATGAATGAATGAATGAATGAATAAACAAACAAACAAACAAACAAACAAATAAATGTATGTTAGAAGGAAAATGAATCTTGGTTTACTCTTGTGATCAGAAGAAAAAGCAGTTAAGTTGTTGAAATTGAGAGACAGAAGTAAATACACCCCTGTTATGGTTTGCTTTTGGAGAAAGAAGTGATCATATGTGAGGGCCTGGTTGTCATGGACGTCAAAACATTACTAGAAATAATTCCTGATATGTTGCTCTTTTTTATATGGGACTTATAGATAAATATCAGTTAGCAGCATTGTTCTGAGAAGTTTATACACTCACCTCCTGTGATTATGAAAATAATGGCAGGCCTTCTTAAAGTTCAGTGGAAGTCAGAACCAACCTGGGGTCTTTAGAAATCCCAATGGCTAGATGGAATTTCCTGAGAGTCTGATTCAGGAGGTCTGGGATAGATTTAGAAATGTGTTTACCTATCCAGTTCCCAAGCATGACATAGCTACGGCCTACAATGCTACCTTAATGAACCATTGTTAGTTGGTTGATCAATTGCCTTACAAGACCAACTTTACACATGAAGGTGTTGCCTGCAGTGGAATGCAGATGTGGTGAGGGGTATCAGTTAGCAATGCGATGCTTGACAGTCATTTCCTGCATGGAAAGTAACAAAGCAGGACTTAGAGATGAAAGTTGAGCTTTAGATTGTTCAATCTCATACCCTTTCCCTACCCAGTTATTTGCTTGATAAACTCAATAGTGGAAGCCTACCAACCCCAAGAGGATGAGCTATGGTTTTTCAAGCCATCAGGGATGAGACTCTAATTCTCTCTGTAAGAGCATCCTGTCTATCTGATCAAGGTGCCTTCTCACATAGCATAACAGTGGTAAAAGAAATTGTGGGTATTTGAGAAAATTGTTCTGGGACACAATAAACTATTACTAGGAAAACTTCCCTAAGGGTCATAAATATACCTAAGAGTATGGATGAGGGATGTGGTCCTCCACTGAAAAAGAGGATGTAATTGCAGTACACACTCATGTAATGGGGATTTTATAGCCAAGGAGTAGAGTGGTACTCTGTAGATCAGTGAAAGAGAAACAGTGTACATGAGCAGGGCTCAGCATAGGCATATGCTCATGAGCTTTGCTTGCAGACAGGCAAGGATAAGAAGACTTCACCTGGTGTGGAGTGGAGAAAGACACATCTGATCAGAAATGATGGTGATCAGATAGCAATGATGATTGTTTGTGAAAACCTGAGTTTTCACGGTTGTTGTTGGTAATGGATAACTCAAAGGTGTACACATTGTTAGAAGAAAGCTAAAAGTTCTGAATCAAGCAACACAGGTATTACTCAACAGACATGGAATAAACAGGTATTTTAAAGACCTGTGGCTTTAAAACTGTCACTCATTTTTACTTAATAGATCCTCAGTCTTCTCCCCATTTTTCAACATTTCTTGACTAAGTTTATAGTTCATGAATGTTGGGTAGTAGATGGCTTTACAGGATGTTGGGTTGACATGTATCAAATCTGTCACCCTAGATCCGAGTAAGCAGACAAATGCAGCAATCAGTGGGCAAACCAATTATGATGCCTCCAAGTAATACCATATTGCATAATGAGTAAAGAAGGAGATTTAACAACAGCTCTGGGAGGCCAATTTTCTTAATATTCCCACCTTTTAATACAACTACAATGGAAATTTCTTTCAATATGCCTATGTTAAGAAAACTACTCAGCCCATAGACATAGACAAATTTTTACACAGAAAAAAAAAATGAAATGGTGGATGCTGAGTTTGAGAGAGAGAGAAGATAGTGAATTATTGTTTAACGAGCCCTGAGTGTCCCCAAAGAAGAGGAAACCCATTAATAGAACTACTTGGTGTAAATAGAGACTCTGCTTTGTTTTCCCAGTCACCCAGAGCCAAATAACCACACAGAAACTATATTAATTATATCACTGTTTGACCTATTAGCTCAGGCTTCTTGTTAACTAACTCTTACATCTTAAATTAACCCATTTCTATTATTTTGTATTTTACCACGAGGCTCGTGGTTTGTTACCTCTTGCTTCTTGGACAGCTACATGGTATCTGCCTGACTGACTTCTTTTCTTCTCTGTCTCTGCTTGGATTTCCTGCCTCTCCATATTCTGCCCTGTCATAGGCCAAAGCAACTTCTCTATTAACCAATGGTAATAAAACATATTCATAGTATACAGAGGGTAACCACACATTAACTTGCAAATAGTTGAACAACAAAGGGGCATGTATGTGGTGCTACTTATATGAAGCAATGTGTAAAGTAATGCATGTGTCATTCAACTCAAACTTGCAGATGAATGCCAATGCAATCTCCAAATGCAAAAATCATCAGACAGTATCATGATATCCAGAGTGCCTTTGTCTTGAAAATCCGTTTCCTGTTTGTGGGTTACCCACCCTTAAGTTTCTTGTGCGAGCCAGTTGTGTTCTACCTTGACACAGGGAAACAGCATCCCAGGGTCTGTATTCTCACAGGATCCCTCTGTAACTGTGGACTAATGAAATACTAAGCTAGAACATACTCATTCCAGTCCATGGATAGCAAAACCTCTCACTCCAGTCTAAAGTAACTGTTCTGGATAGTTTTATGTCACAACTAGACCCATGCTAGAGTCATCACAGAGAAGGAAGCCTCAGTTGAGAAAATGCCTCCACAAGACTGGGCTGTAGGTAAGCCTATAAGGCGTTTTCTTAATTGGTGATTTATTTGGGGAGTGTCAAACCCATTATGCATGGGGCCATCTCTGGAGTGTTAATCCCGAGCCACATAAGAGAGCAGGCTGAGCCAGCCATAATGAGCAAGCCAACAAGCAGCACCCCTCCATGGCTTCTGCATCAGCTCCTGCCTCCAGGTCCCTGTTCTGCTTGAGTTCCTGTCCTGACTTCCTCTGATAAACTGTGAGGAGGAAGCACAAGCTGAATAAACCCCTCCTCCTCAAGTTCCTCTTGCCATGGTGTTTCATCACAGCCATAGTAACACTAACTAACAGCTTTATTAGGTAACCCGTTTTTGTGAGTCATCCATAAACAAAAAGCATCATGTACCATGTGATTCTCCAAGGAACAAAGGTTGGTTCTCTGACTTCCTCTGATAAGGTCCACACAGACTCCTGAGGCAGCCCACACCCACCCCTCCAGGACAGCTTTGACCGGATCTCAGTAGTGTCCCAGAACCTGGAGGCCCAATCCAGTCACCAGCATAGCCAATCAGAAGAAAGGCAATACTGACTTACCAGCTAGAAACTGTGTATTTAAGGCCCAAGTGAATCACAGCCGGTCAAGATCCTGTGACCTCAGCCAAGTCTTAAACTGAGTCTGTGGAAAGCACTGAGGCATCAGAAGTTTTCCTGGTAAGAGCACACCTCTTCTAAGACAGAATGGGAAGGGACAGGGAATGAGAAGATCCTTTGGGAGAATTGGGCAGGAATGAAACTATACATTTAGCATTTGCAGTTCTATTGTGTGGAGGTGGAAGTGGGTAGAAAAACAAAAGGGAAAAGCAGCCCCCCCCCAGGGTCAACTTGGCTTTGGTTCCCATAAAGTACAAGTCTGGGTCTTTCTACAGAGAGTCATTTAGTTGATCCTTGTGCTTCAGGTATAATTTCCTTCTCCTCATGAACCAACAGGGATCATCTTCTTGCACACTGCCCCTGGGGAAAAATGCAACATTCTTCATTGACATGTGTAGAAGGATTGGTAGAAGGATTGGCCCTCAGCAAGTCTTACAGTGAGTGCTGGCTAAGAAACACGTTAAGTCTTTACTTGAATCCTCACAGCGATCGCACCTTGTGTCCCACCTGGTTTTCAGTAGCTTTTCCCTGTGATCCTTTCATCACTGAAGTAGAGAATAAAGTATGTATTCACAAAGGTGGAACCAAGGGAATCATATTGATCCTCCCTATATTTTCGAGGAAGAACAGTTCAGAAAATTTTCATTCAAGAGGGGAGTTTTCATGACAAACCTATATAACGACTATTAGTTGGGGGCATGATCGTTGTTGGGCCACAACTCTTGGGGTTCCCTTATGGTTAGGATCGAATGCCACATAGGACAATCTTTGTGTCATACAACTCCATATTCTAAGTCCCCAGTTGTGCAACTTTTTAATTTTGAGGCGTGTGGGCATCCTTCTGAAAATAAAAGCTTGTACTACATAGGCTGTTTCTACTCCTAGAATTTGGACACATGCTTTGCATTTTGGTGGAGCATCTAAATACCTCCATGGTACCTTTATCCAAAAAAATTTATTAATTTCCAAAGTCTGTGAATAAATATTTAAAATAGCACTTCAGGTAATTTTATCCACCACAGATGTCTTTATCTCTCAGGAAGGAGTAAGAGGCATTTTAGAAGTGTTGTCATCCCAGCTTCATTTCTCCTCCTTGCTTTCCAGGTCTTGAGAGATGACTCATTTTGTCTTCCTGAACATCCTGTGCTGGGGAGTGGCCACAGTTGCTCCCTCATCTGATCACAGTTTGGATTCTGAATGGAAGGAGTGGAAGATAAACTACGGAAAAAACTACAGCCTGGTAAGTAATATAAACACTGTTCAGAGAGACCCCACAGAGAATGGTCCATGTTGTTGGGGTTTATGGGTGCGACAGAGGTCAGAGAGACCACCTCAAGAATTGCCCAAAGCCATGTACGGAGAGCACAAGGTGATCAGGATCTCTGTTCTTAGGTGTGTGGAGAATGGCTTCTGATGCAGTGTCCTGAGATCTGTCTCATGACTTCTAGTCACCGCGGGCAGTGAGTCCCCTTTGTCAGTTTGTGTAGCGGCTTTATTAGAAAGAAATGTTATCCACTATGTTTATTTCCAGGAGGAAGAAGGACAGAGGAGAACAGTATGGGAAGAAAATAGGAAAATGGTTCACCAGCACAATATGGAATATAACCAGGGGAAGAAAGGCTTCACCATGGAGCTGAATGCCTTTGGTGACACGGTGATTGGGATACGCATTGTTTCACACGGTGGTTTTTGTTAGTTTGTTTAATTTGTTTTGTTTTCAATTCGATATGTGAAGTCTTATGCTTTTTAATGATTTATGTTCTTTTCCTTGAAGACTGGTGAAGAATTCAGGAAAATGATGACTGATATTCCAGTCCAGACTCTTAGGAAAAAGAGAAGTATCCAGCAACGTAGGGTCAGTTATGTCCCTAAGTTTGTGGACTGGAGAAGGAGAGGCTACGTGACTCCTGTGAAGACACAGGTGTGACAGCGTCGCGTGCCTTTCTTCCTCAACTGCTGGGGAGACAGAATTGATATCTCTCTGTGCGGAGTGTGGGGTGACACTTTTAATATATATTTTTATTTTTGGAAGGTTTTTTGTGTTTGCGTTATGTATATAAACCATATCCATGACCATGATCTCCCTTTACCTAGTGGCCTCCCCAAAATCATCCTCCACACTTTATGTCCTATTTATTGTTAATAATAGCAATCAGACAACGTTTTGTCCTGTCCATATGTTCACGCATACACGAGCAAACTGTCAGCAGTCAGGTCCCCCAGAAGAATGAAAATCCCTCCCTGGCACCAATTACCTGCTAATAGTTCATTTGTTGACACAGTACTCAGCTGTCTGATTTCAAGTTGCTATTTGTTCGTTGATGACTGTCTTCTCTTCCAGGGTAGGTGTAATTCTTGTTGGGCTTTCTCTGTGGCTGGTGCCATAGAAGGACAGATGTTCCGGAAAACAGGCAGACTGGCCTCCCTGAGTCCTCAGAACCTCGTGGACTGTTCTAGACCTGAGGGCAATCTGGGCTGTTATAAAGGCAACACATACTATGCTTTAGAGTACGTGCAGTATAACGGAGGTCTGGAGTCTGAGGCAACGTATCCATACGAGGCAAAAGTAAGTGGATCTCCTACGCTACTGTCATTCCAGCCAGCTTCAGACAAGGGGCATCTGCAGAATGATCCAGTGTCTTCAGAACTCACATTGGAGGGTAGAATCTATGTACACCAGCAGTAGTTTCGTGAGAACGTCTGTCCTTGCACGGGTTTCTAATGTGGTGGTTTCCTTGTAGCTGTTCCCGTGCTATGCACACTGAGAATATGCAAACCACTCCACATTTAGTGGAGATTTCTCCCGGTGGTAATTTCTTACAGACTTAAAGACCTATGAGGTGTCACTGAAGACATGAGAGTTGATTTTCAGTTCCCAATCTCCCAGTAACATTTTACTTCCTGTGATGATTTATAACAGTCCAGACATGAGGATGCTCAGCTGCAAAGGGTAGGGTTGTGGTTCTGATGCATGTTCCCTAGTGGTGAGTGGAAGAAACTGAGCCTCTTCCCTCTTCACCTTTTAAAGGAAGGACGCTGCAGGTACTGTTCTGAACGTTCTGCTGCTAGAGTTACAGACTTTGTGCTTGTCTCAAAGAATGAGGAAGCCTTAATGCATGCTGTAGCAACGATCGGGCCCATCTCTGTTGGAATCGATGCTGGACATGAATCTTTCAAGTTGTATAGGGGAGGTAAGCAGGTGATCCTCAGTGTTTGTCAACCTATGACTCTCAACTCCTTTGGGGGTCAAACAGCCCTTTTACAGGGGTTGCATGTCAGACATGTTGCATACCAGACATTTACATTATGATTCACAACAGTAGCAAAATTACAGCTATGAAGTAGCAACAAAGATAATTTCATGCCTGCGGTCATTACTACATGACAAGCTATTAAAGTATCACAACATTAGGAAGGTTCTAGATGCTAATGAAGAATGCCCGTGAAACATGTGCTAGACGTCGAGCCCAGTTTTCTGTACATAACATTTGATGCTCATAATTAGGTCACTGGATTTCCGTGTATGATTATGTAATAATCATGTGTGTGGTTTTCATTCAACATGCCATTCCCATGTTTGTGAGCACGTTGTAATTTATAGCTGTTTTAAGCTTAATTATCAACCTTTTCCACTTGGTACACATTAACATATAGAAAGATTGCCTTTTAGAAACGAACTATGAAGAGTACCTTGGATTAAGTAACTTATGTTTAGTTATACTTTCTTGGACTTGTGTGCCGTTAGTGAAAATTCAAGGTGAGATGGCACCATATGCATGTAGGAAAGTGTGCATTATCAAAGCCATGTTCTTCATTTGTACTTCTTTGGCATTTGATGAGAACCTGTATCAGGAATCCTGTCCACAGTGGGTCCTAATTTTGCTTTTTGTTTGTTTGTTTGTTTCTCCACTAGAAAATGCCTTACTGACTGTTTTGGGCCATGGTCACTATTAGGTTCCTGGGGCCCCTCACTCCTTTGATCTTATTTTCAGGTATTTATTACGAGCCAAACTGCCGCAGTGATGTCATCAACCACTCTGTTCTGTTAATCGGCTATGGCTATGAAGGAAAAGAATCTGATGGCAGGAAATACTGGTTGATAAAAAACAGGTAGAAATTGCAAATATTATTTATATTTAAATTTCCAAATGGATTTTCTGTTTGGAGCCCGGATATGGATAAGAGTTTCCTTTCTTTCTTTTCTTTTTTTTTTTTTTGACCAATTGTATGTGTGCATGCAGTAAGTCTATTTGCATATGTTTGTGTACAACCAACGATGGTATCAGTTGTTTGCCTCGGCTGTCCTCCTTCATGGCAGATCTCACTGATCCTAGAGTTTACTGTTCAGTGTAGTTCCTCAGTCAGGCTGCTGTAGATATGTCCTCATGGGATTTCAGGCAAGCTGCACCACCAGGCTTTAGAACAATTATTATTTTCCCTCACAAAAGGGTGTTTGTGTGAGTTTATTCTACCTGTGAGTGGGTGCCCAGGGAGACCTGAAGAGGACATCAGACTCCCTCAGACTGTAGTCACAGCAGGTTGTGAGCAGACTGACGTGGTTGCTGGAAAAAGAACACAGCTACTGTGGAAAAGCCCCTTGCTGTTAGGCACAGATCCCTCTCCAGCACCCATGCTGGCTTCAAGTGGGATCCTGCACTTGAAGTATGGTCATTCCTAGTTTGTGGCCAGCTCTGGACTCTTTGAATTCTCTCTGTGAAGGGAACAACCAACTCATAGTGTGTGGTCACAGCATTCAGGTTCAGCCACTGGTTTCCTTGGGTGCTAATAGCATGTTTGTATCTGTGATTTTTCTAAAAGCGAGCATATTTGTTAGTTCTGTGCCACCTATGGGTGGAAAGATACCCTCCTTTTCCCATGCTGTGAGTTTCAGTCCTGTGCGAGGTATCTCTTGGTTTTCAGAAGTTGACTTTCTGCATTTTCTGATCGCTGTGTTAAGTAGGCTTCAGGGTCAGTGTTCAGAGAGGAGTTATTGAAACGAATCCACTGTCCTGTGTTCTTTGTCCTAAATGGGAAACGTGATTCTTTTCAGTCATGGTGAGAAATGGGGCATGGATGGCTATATGAAGATTGCCAGAGACAGGAACAACCACTGTGGAATTGCTACATATGCCATCTACCCCAGAGTGTGAGCTGCCTGAAGGTAACAAGGAAGGACTAGACTGGGGAAAGCCCGGAAGCAGGAGGCACATCCTCTTTAGCATGACTGATCTCTGCTGCATGGATACAACGCTGGAGTCACTGAAGAACACGTCTGTGATGTGTTTACTCCAGGCCGATGTGAGAGCTACTGTAACTGAAACTCTGAACTGATTTGTGTTTGATTCCTGCAAAAACTTGATTTTTTTAAATGACTGTACCAAATGATGTCATTAAGAAGGTTTAAGTTCAAATGTGTCTGTCTTCTTTCAGTTTTTATTGTTATGTCTTTTTTAAATTTTAAGTAATTCTTTTTAATATATGTCTTAGCTAAAAAATTATTACATCACCCCCTTTCTTCTTTCCTTTCTCCAGCTCCTCACATAGCCCCTCATTTCCTCTCAAACTGATGGTCTGGTTTTCTTTAATTTTATATATTTAAAATATATATTATAAAATATACTTACTATATTTTTAATATATTATTAAAACATTAAACATATTCTAACATATATTAAAATATGCAAAATATTCTATATTTTATATATACTAATATATTTAATATAATATACTTTGGTGTTTATATAATATATTTTATGTAATATATTACATATATTATATTATACATATATAAAATATATTATATATAATAAAACCTGGAGAATTCAGTTTTGTTGTTTATTTGCACATGACTTCAGGACTGTTTACTTTGCATTGGGTAGGGATTTGTCCTGGGAGAGTCTCTGGGAGAGCTTGTTCTCCTCTTGGCTTTCACAACTCCTGCACTTACGACCCAGGGAACACTGTGGAAGGTAGGGCAGAAAGACTAAAAGGCAGAGGGTTATGAAGTCTGTGATGAGACTGTGTCTCCTAGAAATGACTCATTAAATCATACATGAACAATGACACTATCAGTAGACATGCCAACTCAGAATGGTGACCATCTCAAGATTCCAAGTCTTAGGCCAAAAACTACAGATAATTAACACAGCGACATTGTATGCAAATAAGTAATTCAGCATGAAGACATACATTTTTGTGATGTTGGTGTTCTGGGAGAAAGAGTAGGTGGCTCTTTTGCCATAGTCTCCAGGAGAAGAATCCACTCCATCAAGACTTAGGAGAGCAAAATAAGTTGGGGATGTCAAAAATTGCCTTGCAGGAGCACAGACCAGGTGACTTGTCCAGGCCTAAGGATGGGGTCTTCAAATGCAAACAGTTACCTGCTATCTGAGTGGTATACGGTATAAAACAAGGTATCTTCAAAATCTAAAACCAAGCTCAATGCTTGTCTCTTAGAAGCCCCTTCTCTTCCTGTGATCTTGATTCTGTGTCAGTGCATATTTTCATAATATTATATTATGAAATATATATATTTATATATATATTTTCCTATAATCCTATTTATATATATTTTTCCTATAAATATAGGAAAAATATATATATATATATATAAATTTATATATAAATATTCCTATAATCTCTAGAAAAAGGTTGTGGATGCCTTCTTGTCTTTCTAAATTATGTGGAGCAGGTGAGGATACTGAAGGGCTTGTTTTTTTAGCATTTTATGATCCTCTATGACTTAGTGAGGAAAATATTCTCTCAACATTCGTCTCCATGCTCTGATCTCCAGTCACGATTTTCAGTGGGGATGATTTCCCTGTTTGGGAAGTCACCTCTTAATCTCTGCTTTTCCATGAGCAGGGAGCTAGTTATTGCTTGTGGTGGCCTGAACAGTTCTCCTTTCTAGAGAAGCCAGGTTCTGTCCTTGCAGTAAAAACCCTTCTTTATAAGACAATTCATATATTTTGCTTACATATTCAAATGACTAAATATTTCTACCTGCTGTATTTGTACAATTCCCCAGCTCATTTTGAATTCACTTATTTCTATCAAGTAGAGTGGAAACCAGAATTGTTATAATTTCGATCTTTCCCTCCAGGCAGTTCCTTGATAGTTTTCTGACCACTTTTACTCAGCTGTGAGCACTTTGACCTTCCAATAAAGTCTGTCTTGGAAAGACATCCTCACTAGTGAAATAGCAGCATTTACTCATGAGAGTTACCACCTTCTTTTCTGATTGGAGTTAAGTTTCCTAATGGGGAGCACCTCTGTTGGGGATGAGATGTGGAAGAATTTCTTCTTTTTTGCTCTTAAATTTTTATTATTATTTAAAAATTTTAATTCTAAATATATTTTGTTTATATTCTTTCCTTCCCCAAATCCTTTGAGATCCTCTTCTCCATCAAACTTTTAAGTTCTCTCTCAGAAAAACAAATAAAAATCAAATACAAAAATAAACCCCCTGAACTAAGAAAACAAAACAAAGCTCTTTCTCTAAAAGAAAGAAAACAAACAACCCTACCAAACTGTAACAAAATAAAAGCAACACATACACACACTATGGAGTCCATTACATGTTGGTCAACTATGACTGAGCATGAGGCCTCTCTTGGAGTGGTTGATAGATCCAGTGTCATTCTATTAGAGAAAATATATATTCCTTATCCCAGCAGCTGAAAGTGACAGACCAGTTGCTAACATTTACCCTAGTGGCTAGGGTTTCGTTTATTAACTCTGTCATTTTTTAAAAAATATAACAAAATAAAACATAAGATAACACAAAATCTATCACATCAGAGTCGGACAAAGACATTTACAAGAAGGAAAAGAGCCCAAAATAAGGTGCAAGAATCAGAGAGCCACTCGTTTGCACGCTTAGGAGTCCCATAGTCTTGTTAAACTGGAAGCCATAATGTACAGAAAGAAGACGTGGTAAGGACCTGTGCTGGCCCTGTGCATATAACTTTAGTCTCTCTGAGTACATGTGAGCTTCATTTCCGTTCCTTCAGAAGTCCTTGATTCCTTGGTGTCCTCTATACCCTCTGGCTCTTACACTTCCTCTTCCATAGCCGAAGGGAAAGGGATCTGATGGAGACATTCCTTTAGGGGTGAGTGCTCCACAGTCTCTCACTCTCTATATAATATCTGCATGTGGGCCTCTGTATTTGTCCCCATCTCTCGCAGGAGGAAGCTTCTCTGATGATACATGAACAAAGGTGCTGATCCACAAGTAGAGCAGAGGATCAGCTGGAGTTGCTTTATAACTACTTTTTTAAAGACACAGTAGTATTTGGTTTTACCTATGTCTCAAAAATATCTAGTATGTCAGGTTCTTGATTATCCAAGCACTATTAGGTACGGGTTCCATCTAGTGGAAAGGGGCTTGAGTCAAATAAATGATTGGTTACTTCTACAAGCTTTGTGCCAGGATTTTCCTAGCATACCTTGCTTGCAGTAAATCATTATAGATAAAGGGTTTGTGTCTGGCTTGTGCTTACATTTCTCTTTTAAGGGAGGATAGAGCTTGCTCCTGTACCAAAGATGCTAAAATGTACGGGAGAAGGAGTTTTGTAGGTACCCACTAGAATTTTCCATGTTCAATGAGTTCTGTGAGTGTTGTCTTCAGCAAAGAGGCCTTTCTGTCAGTTTCTGGAGAGCAACTTACAGTATTGACATGTTGGGTTCCTTGAGGATTCCTGTGAGATCCTTTTGTCAAAAACTCAATTAGAGGTAACTTAATCTCAGTACTGGATGCTTTACTTAGTAACAAGAGAAAACCCATTTGGTACTGTCTCCATTATTTGGGGATTTCATTTAGATTTCCTTCATATATGTAAGTATTCCAGAAAGTTGTATTAGGCTATGAAAGGGTTTCTTACTGCCTTATTATCTGAGTCAAAAAAATAGGAATTTTCTGAGCAGGAAAAATTTTAAATAACTTTAGGTCAGGATACATGTGTCAGTATTTCTCACTAGGTGGCACCATTTGGTAAGAGAAAGACAAGCCTAGCATGTTTTGTAACATTTGTAGAATTTACCATTGAAAATTCTTTGCATTAATTTCATTTGGAGACCCCATAGAAGTCAGGAAATTAGTAACAGGAAGTGCGTGGGTGAGGCTTTAAAGAGAGGGAATGCAGTTTGTACAACATTAAAAGGAAACAATTGGAGGGAGGTTTAAATGGTGATTGGAGATCTGAGGGCAAGGGAGAGGATAGAGGGATAAATAACCCTGAAAACTTTTAGAAAATGTCATATGAAAGCAAATAGACTGCAGCAGTAAAACTTCCTAAAATATTGCACACACATGCCCTATTTCTGCCTTGAGTCACAGAGCATGGATGTATCACGCTAGCACTGACCTGGAAGCATCCTCCTACTGCCTAACTGTCATAGTGCTGGAAGAGGCTATGCACAGCACTGGAGGTGAAAGGTCATTACCACTCTTACCAAGCTGTGAGCTGTGAACTACAGTGTATTTTGTCTTGACAAGACTTGCCAGTCAGGAGTGTAATAGTGTCATGAACATTACTGACGTTATCAACCAACTCATGATTGGACTTAAGTGCTGCTCCACAGGATGAAAATCATACTTGGAACCATTGTTGGACAAAGACTCTGAGGCTAGAGAAGTCATAAACTCTAACGAAGGAAGCTGCTACTATTATTCTATCAAGTGAACATAGAATTAAACTGATTCCTGTAAGATCCTTACACCCAGGAATTAACCCATCTCTCAACCCTGTTAAGAGAAACTTCCATTTGCAGTAGATTTTATTAAACAGAGACTCAAAACTCATCAACGTGTCGAGAATAAAAGATAAAGAATTCTCTGAGAGAGATGGCACATCTATGTCACCTTCATCTCTGAAGCTTCAAGCAAGGACCATGGTTAATTCCTCTTCTAATGCCGGGTCTTTTCTCCCAAGAGTCCTCTCAACGTTGGAGGACACTGCTGCTGAAAGCTAAGAGCTTATGCTGCTGTTTTTAGGTGTTATGCTGTCTCTCTTCTCAAGGAAGAACTGTACAGAATTTTAGAATCTCTGAGCATTTCACTTCTTGTTATCAGAACAACTCTGATTAGAGGATGTCATATTAATCATCAAATCTTGAAACATCTCATCACTCCCAGGAGACACTCAGGTCATTCACAGGTTGAGAAAACCAAAACAAATTGCTTTTTAGACACTTGAAACTCTAGCTAGCTTCAAATCGTCAAGAGGAAAGCCAGTGTAGAACTTGGAGGTAACTTGGAGGCTTTAATTACCACATGCAAAGTGGCAACAAAGATGAGAAAGATTTATGGAAAGTTTCCTCTCCCTCCTTTAATGTCCTGGTCATATGTCTACTGTTTACTAGAATTTCATTTTAGACAATTAGTAGTCTCCTTTTCACATCCCCCCAAGCCCCAAAACCAATAAGCATAATTAGCCTAGTGGCTGCATGAAGATTCTCATGGATAACTTCTAGAAGAGCTACGGGAGTCTATTTCAACACAGAAATAGTGTGTGTCCTTCAGATAAAAAGCTCCATGCCTTCTGTCATGGTTTGAATGAATATGTCCATAAATTTTCGACATTTAAACACGGTTCTCAGTTGTTGGGTCTTGGGGAGAATAAGGAATTTGGGCCATACTGGAGGAAGTCTATTTCTGGAGCTACTGTAAGCTTTCCAAAGACTAAGTTTGCATGGGCTATCTCTGTTTATGGTTCATGATTTGAGATATGAGGTCTCAGCTTTGCTCCAGTACCTGCTTCCTTTGCTCCACCACCATGAATGCTAACATTCTGGAACTATAAGTCCGAAACAAATTCTTCCTTGAGTTGCCTTTATCATGGCATATTTTCACTGAAACAAAAAAAAAACTAATACACTACCATAGATTGCAATGGTCTTACACCCTAGCCAAGATCTATGTGAAGACCCAAGTCCCTTAGAACTATTCAGAGTGTGCTAAAGAAAGCGCTGATTTCCTTTTTATTTTTCTATACATTAAGTATTGCTACAATCCTTATGATGACCATCAGCTTTTTAGGCTTTATAAATTTAATTATCATAGACAGAGTCAGAAAAGATAATCAAGTTTGCATACCCTCATTTATATGAATTTAAATACTATGACTACAGACTGACGAGGGAGAGAAAGCACGTGCAGTACCACTCCACTTTGCTAGAGGGCAATCCAGTCATAAATCACCTTCTTGGTTTATTGTTTCCCAGCCTCCCCCTTCACCTTTCTCTTTTTCCTAGTGAGAGCTCATCCATAAACATCGCTAGAGAACTGTTCAATTTTCTACTGAGTATTTTATTTGGTTTTATTGTATGACTGAGGTTTCTGCATTTTATTTTCATTTGATATCCAACTGCTTTGAGATTTTACAGTGAAATACCGGTAGAAGAAACATAAAACTGGATCAAGCTGAGTTTATTGATACGGGCCCACCAAGTGGAAATTTAAGTTTAATATGGAAGCTCACACAATCAAAAAAGCTGTCAAATATTTTTGCATGGCTGATTGAAAACATTGTGCTAAGATGGCCTACTGAAAAGGAGTTGGAGATGCTTGATATCCCTTGGTTTAGCATTGATGATATTTAAGGCTCAGGGAAACTGCAACGCTACAGTGGATTTGCTGTGTAGAATCTGGTTTCCTCATAGGAAGGCCCAAAAGACATGCCCTTTATGAGTCTTAGAAGATGCGAAATGGTGAGAGGGGCTCTGGCGCTGACGAGCTGTGTTGTCACCCTTTCCCTTGTGCCAGACTTTAGACTGGAGACACCGCTGCTCAGTGGATGAATTGAATGCAATGGGTTTATTGGGCCCCAGTGTATCAGGGGTGAGGTGACGGCACTAGATCAGAAAGGCAAGGTGACTCGAGCTATCCCAGTGGGCAGCCTAGACAAAGCAATGTGTAATTAATGGCTTGTAATGGTCAACATAGGCAAAATGAATTTTACGAATGATGACTCCTATGGATCTTTTGTACTGACTAATCAATCATGGTGTTTCCAGGAATGAAATAGATAAGGAAACTATTGCATTTTGTTTGATCTCTATAAATGAAAAAATATCAAATAAATGAAAGAAAGACTGGATTAGAACATGGCAAAAGGAATTTTGACCCATGAATCAATTTAAGTCTTGAGCAGTTTGCAGATACAGAACTCTTTGAATGAGGGAAAGAACAGATTTCCATGAGAAAGGACCTTGATAAATTACCTGACAGTTTTATTTTTATACTTTTCTAGTCCCTTTCCAGAGGGAACTATTGCCTTTCACAGGGGTGACTCTATGCTGAGGAAAAGGAAACTATCAGACTTTCTAGGGTATATGGAATCCTGGTTCTGAATTGACCCTGATTCCAAGAGACACCAGGAAACACTGTGGTTTTCTAGTTAATGTAGGGGCTCATGGAGGTCAGGAGATTAATGGAGCTATGTTTAAAGTTTGACTCACAGTAGGACCAATGGGTCCCCTACTCATCCTGTGGTTTTTTTCATTAGCAGCAGAATGTATAATTGTGATAGATATACTTAGAACTTGGCAACATTCTCACATTGGTTCCCAGATCTGTGGAGTGAAGTTTATTATATTTGGAAAGGCTAAATGGAAGCTGTTTTCATGGCCTCAATCAAGGAAAGTAGTGAATCAAAAACAGTATACATCCCTGGAGGAAGTGTAGAAAGTAGTAGTATTTGAAAGATGGAGGGGCAGTGGGTGCTCCACCTCCCTTTAACTCTCCTATCTGGCCAGTGGAGAAGACAGATGGATATTGGAAAAAGACAGTTGATTGTCAAAAACTCAGCCACGCAGTGACTCAGTTTGGAGCTGCTGTGCTGGATGCGGTCGGCTTAACTGATCAGATGAACACATCTCCTGGAACAAGGTACTTGGTATGCAGCTATTGGTGGAGAAAATGTGTTGCTTCTTGGGGTGCCCCAAATATAGTTATAGCTCCTCATGGCTTCTCTGGAGGGTGAGCTCCCTGGACAATGAGGTGAAAAGAGAAGAACCTTTGTGGAATCCTTCTGTCGGGGCGAGTCGGGTGCTGGATTGAGTGCCCTACCTCTTGGGACACAGGAAATTTTCTTGGAGCTCATGAATCAACACAGATAGGTTCAACATCCTCCAGAGTGCTACAGTAGGAATCCAGATGTCTGAGAACAGCCAAAACCATAACTGAATGGGTGTGCAGTTCTTCAGAGTTACCAGTTGCTTATATAGTTTGTCTCTAGGTAAAATGCCATTTTTAAGGATGAGCCAATTTGTGTGTGTGTGTGTGTGTGTGTGTGTCTGTCTGTCTGTCTGTCTGTCTGTCTGTCTCTGTGCAGTTCTTGCTTTCCTGATACTTGTTATGTAGATCAGGATGATCCTGAACTCAGAGATCTAGAGCCTCCCTTCGCCTACAGAGTGCTGGGATTGAAGGCCTGTGTTACCAAGCCTGGTTTGTGCGTGTGTGTTCTTGGTATGGCTTGTTATTTCAAGACACAATATTCAATTCTTAAAACATGTGAGGATATAGGTGCTTAGAAATAAACTATATTAGGATTTTTCCTTCAATAGGCACTTCAATTTTTATCACTTCATTTAAAAAAATGAAGACATATGTGTAGCATGGTAATGGTATAAAGTATATTTTAAAATAAGTTTGGGACACCAAACATTTCAATTTTTTGATAAATAGCTTTATTTATAATCTCTTTTACTTCCTCATTTATAATAATATTTAAGAAACAGAAATTGATAGAGTAACAGAGTATTTTATTTCTGTCTCACACTGGAAGAAAAGTAATATGATAGGAATGAAAGGTCAAGCCTGAGGAGTAGGGATCTCTGCACACCTTGCCAGCAAGCTGCTTGCAATGTATATTCACTACAATAGATGGCGGTCTTTTCCAATAATGCATCCTTCAACGTGTTGACAAGCTAAGACTGGAAAGGAGGGAAGAAAGAAAGGATGCCAGGGAGGAAGAAGGAAGGAAAGAAATATATAGAAAAAAGGTGTGTGGTGGTCTGTGAATGTCTGTCTCTGTGTGTGACTGTGTGTGTGAAAATGCATGAGAGAGAGAGAGAGGGAGGGAGGGAGAGAGAGAGAGAGAGAGAGAGAGAGAGAGAGAGAGAGAGAGAGAGAGAGCCCTTTCCTGAATTTTCTGTTTTTCACTACGAATGTTGATTACAATGGCAGTAATAGGAAACTATCTGGAAATATGTATACACCCAAGACAAACTAAGTTCTCAAAAGTGATTTTTTATATTAATATCTATGCTTTCACAAATGGTAGAAAATGTACTTCATTTGAAGACTGTATAAATAAAATGTTTATTGATATGGTGAACTGTTTTAGCTATACAATGATAGTTGTATAGGTTTTGAATTGTGAGGAACATGGTTATCTTCTGATAACATAAGTTTGCAGTACACAAACTTTCCATTCCTGGAATTCTGGGTATTTGTTGTGTATTTTAACAGACCAACTTAATAACATTCATGGAAGTTTTTTTTTTTTGTCTAAATACACATTTAGCCATTTCCAAAATCTGTGAATTAAATATTTGGAAGACTATTTCAAATACCTTTATCTACCATGAATGTTCTACTTTTTCAGGAAGGGGTTAAAGGCATTTGGAAATGTTGGTGTTTGAGACATAATTACTGTTATCTTTCTGGCAATCCTATACTTGGGGGTGGCCTTAACCCATCACCTGATCCCATCTTAGATTTTGAATGGCATGAGTGGAAGAGAAGCATGAGAAAATCTAGAGCCCAGTTGATAACATGGAAATTGTCAAGAGGGACCTCAGAGAGAATGATCTTTACTCTAGGGAGATTATGGATATAGCCGTGGAGCCCATCCCTCACCAAGGAGTTGCCTAACAGCAAGCACTGTGAGCATAAAGAGACAGTGTCCCTGTTGCTCATTATGTGGAGAATGGTCTACATCATTCTAAAGATCCCTCACGAAGAATCTTCTTTCTTATAACAAGTTCCATTATTTAGTATGTGTGCATGCTTAACTAGAAAGGTATCTTCATTACATGCATTCTAGGATAGGGAAGTAGAGAAGAGAGCGGTATTGGAGAAGAATATGAAAATGACCAAAATGCTCCATGCAGAATCTGACCAGGGGAAGTACAGGTTTACCTTTGGAATGATCTTCTTCGGTGACACGGTGAGTGTGGCATGGATTGCTTCACACCGTCTTTCTCCATTTCGTTTCCTTACATGGAGTTTTTTGTTTTCTAATGATTTATTTACTTTTCCTGTAAGACTGGTGAAGAATTTGGGGAAATGATAACTCATTCCGAGTCCCATATCCCAGGAAGGCGAATTTAGAAACATGGTTGGTGACATTCCCAAAGAAAGTCTATGCAACTTGTGTGCAGTATCAGGTATGACAGAATTACATGCTCATTTTTCTCATCATTGGGAAGATGAGAAGAAATTGATATCTCTGTGGGTTCAGTGTAGGGTAACATAAAATTTATTTCTAAAGAATATTTTCATTCTTTGATGGTTCCACATATACATATTGATCATACCAATAAATTATTGTCCACTTAGAGACTCTACTACATCTTTCTCCAGACTTCATGACTGTCTTTAAAAAAATGTCATTAGTAATCACCAGACAACAGTAAGTCACTTTCCCTGTGGCATACAAATGGCCACTTGTTAAGTTCCAAAGACTGACTTTTCCCCTCACTTCCTTGGTTAGAGTTACCCCAAGATACTTTATACTATTTGTGACTATCGTGAAAGGTGATGTTTCTCTGATTTCCCTCTCTGCTTCTTTGTTCTTTGTGTATAGGAGGACAACTGACTTTTTGGAATTGATCTTGTATCCTGCCACATTGCTAAAGGTTTTTATCAGCTGTAGGAGTTCTTTGGTAGAGTTTTTGGGGTCGCTTATGTACACTATCTGTTCAAGGAGATGTCCCCAGTTTGTTCCTTGAGCAGCAGAGGAAAGGGTGCCTGACCTGGCCTTGTCCTATAACCACACTGATGAATATCTTGCGTATTACCATAGAACTTTCATCTGGTGATGGATGGAGATAGAGACAGAGACCCACTGAGCACCGAACTGAGCTCCCAAGGTCCTAATGAGGAGCAGAAGGAGGAAGAACATGAGCAAGGAAGTCAGGACCGCGACGGGTGTGTTCACCCACTGAGACGGTGGGACAGATCTAATGGGAGATCACCAAGGCCAGTTGGAATGGGACTGATGGAGCATGTGATGAAACCAGACTCTCTGAATGTGGCTGACAGTGGAGGCTGACTGAGAAGCCAAGGACAATGGCGCTGGGCTTTGATTCTACTGCATGGACGGGCTTTGTGGGAGCCTTGTCTGTTTGGATGCTCACCTCTTGGACCTGGGCGGGGGATCGGGGAGGACCTTGGACTTCCCATAGGGTAGGGAACCCTGACTGCTCTTTGGCCTAGAGAAGGAAGGGGAGAAGGGGTGTGGGGAGGGGAAGGGAGGGGAGGGGAGGGAAGTGGGAGGAAGGGAAGAGGTAGAAATTTTTAATAAAAAAAATTAAAAAAAGAATGACTTTCCTGCCCTGCCTGCTAATAGTCCATTTTTTTATTCAAAAACTATTTAGCTTTCTGAGTTGTTTGAATTGCTACTTGTTTGTGGATGGCTACCTTCTGCTTAGGGTAGATGTAATTCTTGTTGAATTTTTTTAGTGGCTGGGGCCACAGAAGGACAGATGTTCCAAAAAGAAACATGAATACTGGTTCATCTGAGTGTACAGAACCTACTGGACTGTGCTAAACCTCAAAGCTCTTCCTCGGGCTGTACAAACTATGCCTTACCGTATGTGAAGGACAATGGAGGCCTGAGGAAAATGTATCCATGTGAAACAAAGGTAAGTAGAATGTCTATGTCGTCATCTCAGTCCCTTTCAGGCAAAGGGACAACATCAGAAATAATCAATTGCCTTTAGAATCCTATTAAATGACAGACTCTTCTTTAACCCTCAGGGCTGTCATCACAATGTCAGCATTTACATGGCTCTTTGAATCAGTGGTTTTCATTTCATGTAGGTATCCCTGTTTATGTGCACACAAATAATATGTTTAACATTCTACACACAATATAAATGTTTCTCTATGAAAATTTTCTACAAAAAGGAAGACTTATGGGGTGTCATTGAAGACAAGAGAGCTAATTTTCTCTTCCAAATTTCCCAGTTGATTTCACTTCCTGGGATGGTTTATATCAGCCAAGACTTGAGTGTGCTCAGCTGCAAAATGCAGAGTTTTGTGGTTGTGATTCATGCTCCACAGGTGGGCAGAAGTAACTGAGTCTCTTACCTGTTTACCTCTTAAAGGAAGGACAATGCCGGGACTGTCCTTAACGTTATGCTGTTAGAATCACAGACTACATGATTCTCCTAAGAAATGAATTAGCCCTAATCTATATTGTAGAAACTAGAAGGCATATTTCTGCTGACACTGATGCTGCAGTCTGTCATTCGGGTTTTATAAGGAAGGTGAGCACATGTTCTAGATATTAATGAAGAAATTTGGTAACACTCTCATGGCAAGCCAGGAATATGGGTTCTATGGAAGGGCATTAAGTGCTTTTCGGGACTGAGCAGACCCCATCTTGCCTCATGCTGGGGTCCTGGACTTGAGCTAGGTTTCTTTACCGTGTGTGGGCAGTGCTTGTCCCTCTGAGCTCTCTCGACAGCTGTAAAAGCAGCACAGAGCACGTACTCACGATATTAAGACTCTGTCACTGTTTTCTGGGGTGTTAATGTCTTATTTGTGATGCTACTTTTCTAAGCTTTGGTGGATTTGTTAGTCGTGAACTACACACAGGTGACGATACATTCATTCATACCAATTTATCTTCTGGGCCAGGGTTACCTCACTCAGAATGATTTTTTTCTGGTTGTATCCATTTGTCTCAAAATTTTACAGTACCCTTTTTTTTTTTTGAACAGTTGAGTAGTACTCCATTGTGTACATGTACCACATTTTCTTTATTTATTATTCAGGTGAGAGACATCTGGGTTGTTTAGTTTGGGGGTATTATGAATAAAGCCACAAGGCTTTATTTATATATTTATTTATTTATGAATAAAGTTAAGCAAGTGCCCTTGAGGTAGGATTGAGCATCCTTTGGGTATATGCCTAAGAGTGGTGTGCTGTGGAGCTCCTTCTGCTCCTTCAGCCAATAGCCTTTAAGATACCAGCCCACTTGGTCTCTTATACCATAAACGTTGCTGTAAAGCTGTGCTTGCTCTCTTGCTTCTGACTCTTGCTTCTGGCTGCTTTACTCTGTTCCTGTCCCCCCCTGTGATCTTGGACAATGATCTGTGAGTCTCCCCTAAATAAATAACCATTTATTATACATAATGCTGAACTAGTGTAAGATTATTTTGTAACTTCCGTCATCAGTGGTGTAGCTGGGTCTTGATGTGGATTGATTCTCAATTTTCTGAGGAACTGCCATAATGATCTCCATAGTGGCTGTACAAGTTTGCATTTAGAATGTTGGGACTGTTCCTTAAGATTTATCCATGAACAAGTATTTTACAGGGGGCAATGCCTCTGATGAGTAAGTTTTCATTGCTTAGTTCCTGACAGGTAGAGAATATTTAAGTGAGGAAGATATGGAAGTAAAATGTGTAGGGAAGACAGAGACATGAGACAGAAGGAGAACAAAAGTCCTCATATCTCTATCAGAGGACACTTACGTAGATGTGGCTCAGGAGGGATGGACTGTTTTGGCCCAAGGCTTCCTTTCCTGTTGACCGGCTCTTTCCTGATGACTGTGTATATCTCTTAGAGTTCAAAGAGTACCTGACATAAGGTCTAGAATTTGTCACTGGGACACAGAGTGATGGAAGTTCTCCTATGTAACTTTGCAAGCTAGGGTTCACTGTACTTGCCTGATCAAGATCACTCTAATATTTGCCTATAGTCTTACCATCTTTTCCACATAGCTCTTATATTCTGACAAAGCAGGGTCTTAGTGGTACAAGATAGAGTTTTAAGAATGTGTCTATACATTGCTAAGGAAGCAAAATAAAAATCAGAAGTCTTGAGAGGTCAGCAAGTGAACTGAGACTACAGTGTGGCTTCAGTCCTCTGTGTTTCGCTAGATAGATGTTATGTGATCTTCAATGTGAAAAGATTACTGCTGGCAAACATGAAGTAGTTCCTAGCCCCCTTTTCTGCTCAGTGACCTCAGTTCTTCATTCATAAAAATCTCTTAAAGATAAGTGTATTAATAGAGTTCAACTGGTCTACTTGATGTTACCGCCTTATGCCAAGCTGATTCTAGCCTCAGAAAAAAAAACTTATTAAAACAAGCCTCTCACACATTCCTTATGAACTCCTTGGTCTGGCTTACTCAACGGTATTGGAGATGCTAAAGCCAGGGGTGTCTCAAGCACACAAGGGACAGAGTGAGAGATTTTTCTACCCAGGATTTCTGGAATCCAAATATCATATGAGAAAAACATCAGGATGATGATATGAAAAAAGTTATTAAAAAGTTTATAGTAAGTTATACTGCAGAGTCAAGTACCCAATCACTGTGTGCGTGAGGAATCCTTCAGAAGCATCCAATCTGACAGGGTTTAGTTGGTGGTCCCTAATCTCAGGAAAGAAGCAGAGCTGCCACGGATTGTGTTGCATAGTGTTTGTTGACAAGGAATATTCATTTTACTGATGCATCAAGGGAAAGACTAGAGGATCTGAAGGGCTTTTTTTTTGTTTGTTTGTTTGTTTAATCTAAGCTCAGTGGGATGATGGTTGGACCGCTCCTGTTGAGTGCTTGGTATTTAAGGTGAAAGTTCACACATTTGCCCTCCTACTCTATTTGCTCTGCTGTGTTCTTCCCATTTACCGCCGCTTGCTTTTCAGCTGGATCTTGTTACAAAGCAGTATTATTGTGCTCTAAACTCTTCTATCAAAAATTACTTGTCTGAATCCCCATGTTGAGATGTCCACCCTTTCCTTTTTCATTTTATTGTTAAATTCTGTGGATTTGGGGTCATGTTTACAAGGAGCTATAACTAAAGAAGCACCCATGTCTATCACACAAATGATCTATTTACAAGATCAGTAGTCTCTATGTCTGATGCGTTCAGAGATACCATTCTGTAAGTGAGGATTAGCACTGATGAGGAGGAAGTCCCCCTTGGGACAGAAATAACTATCTCTTTAAGGAAGAGATACCACTCTTGTAACTGGGTCCTGTCAAAACGTGACTTCTCTGTGTCCTTTGCTCATCTGCCAGCATCCTTCTTATGGTTACAGCTAATAGATGTTGTCTGAGCACTGCCCAAGAGGATGGCACTGTACTTGGTTCTTGACAGAATATAAGGAAGCCAAATAATTCTACAGATAAAATAGCCTTGTCTAAGCCTGCTCAAGTCACAATTATACCAGCCAAAAATTGTGATAATTTACCATCACTTCAAAAATACATATTATGTATATATATAGTTATAAAATCATATAATGATAAATGTGGCATTGTGAATGCTTCCATATTAAGCTAAAAGAAGAATCAAGACATAAAATGAAGTATTTTATTATTTTGTTTACTTATTTTATCTACTGAATTATTAATGAGATAATTCTTTTCATCTCAAAGTTAATATTTCAAAGTTTTTTTTGCCACATTTGAAAGATTATGCCTCCATTGATGATATCTAGTTGCACAGAAATTCCATTAATTGTAAAGATATATTTAGTATGCACAGTTCTTCTTTGTCCATTTCCATAGTTTGTGACTTGACTTATGAATTATATGTTCAAAAATATGCTTTGGGAAAATTAGTTATGGAGTCTTATTATGATGAGTGGAAGATAAAATGACTATGTATGCAATGAGAGATACAAGTCTATATGCACTGTCATGGAGTTTCTCCAGAAGGAGTTCATCCCTTATGTGAGAACCTTGCAGTCATATAAATAAAAGTATTGGTGAAAATTGTTTCTAATGTCTTGCTTTTTTCTCAGAACAGACTTATAGATGAATAACACTGAAGATGCCTGCCTTGTTCTGAGCAGTTCATACATCTCCTTCTTGTCATTTTACAACTCCACAACAGTGGTTGCCAAACTTCAGGGGAGATGAGAGTCATCCTATGGTCTTGAGCAAACTCCAATGTCTGAACACAATTCTCTGAAGTATATATGGGATACACTTCAGAAATATGTTTTATGATGATATTGCCACAAACCATGACCTCATAGGAAGAATCATTGTATAGAAGATAAACTGACTTATATGAGTAGACTTACACATGAACTGTTCAGAGTGGTGGAACTTATAGATGGATGCTGCCAGATAACTTTCCAATGTGGAACAATGGCTCCAATATATGTCATAACTGCAAACTTTAGAAATGAAAACTGAGCCATATATGAATCAAACTCAGCCCTGGCCCTGTCCTCACGCTTTGCCTGTCAAAGTCTGGGAATTCACTGTTCCAACAGTAGCAGACTGTGATTCTCAAAGCCATCTGAGATTAGAGTCTAAGTCTCTGAAACAATATTATGTCCGTTTCTTGAAGGTGTCTCCTAGCATGATAGTACATTGAAAGAATAATATCACAATAAACTGCTGTATAAAAGAAAATTATTCTTTGACACTCACTCAGTTATAACTAAAAAGGCTTTATTAAGGAACACAGAAATAAATACAGGGGCGACACAATCCTGTACTGAGCCAAAGGTTTTAACCTTGTACAAATCTATATAAGAAAATTTTGTTGCCAAAGAGAATATTGGTGTTCTATAGATGCAAATATTATGGGAAACAGAAATACCTGTTTTAGTATTATTGGTATCATGGGATTCATACTAATCAGGAACTTGCTGAGGACAGGAAAGTTGATCAGACCTCACTTGGGGCATAGAAGGAAAGGATCCTGATCAGATGTGAAGGGTGCTCAGATAGAAACACTGATGATGTATGCTCCCTTGAATTATCAGAATTGCTGTTTGAAAGGGGATGATTTAAGGATGTAGACAGTGGTAGAAGACACCTGGAGCTAGGAATTGAGCAGGGCCAGGTATTACTTGGCAGAGTTTACAATAATAGATATTTAAATTTATTATGAGCATGATTTGTTTCTTTCTCTGGCTTAAAGATCCTTAACTGTGAGCAAAGGAGAGAATATGAGGGAGGGGAATATAACAGTAAAGACCTTGTGAAAAGCCATATGACTCAGACAATGGTAGTGCATGCCTTTAATCCCAGCACTTGGGAGGCAGGGGCAGGCAGATCTCTGTGAATTTGAGGCCAGACTGGTCTACAAGAACTAGTTCCAGGACAGGATCCAAAGCTACAGAGAAACCCTATCTTGAAAAATAAAAAAAAAAAGGCATATGAAAACCAACTATAGTAGGAGTGTCTGAAAAATGCATGTATACATACCTAAACAATTTAAACCAAGTAACCATATAATGGAAGACACAATACCACAAATAGACATCATAAGTAGGCAAATAAAACCATAGAACTAAGAATGGATTGCATATTTTTGAGTATTTGTCAGGACATGTGCCTATTACTGAAAACATCACATCTTATTGTGCAGAATATGGAGAAATTTGGTTCTCCACAGAAAGCTTTCTCACTAGTGGGTCATGCTGATAATGCTAGAAAGTGCTCTCTATGCGTGCCACCTGAGGAGAAACTCATCATCAATATCGTCCTGCTACAGTATCTGGGAGATACAAGAATGACCTCTTTGCAAGGTAAGTTTACTAGAGGAATTGTATCACAAGTGTTAAGAGAATAATCAAACACATTTTATTGGATTTAAGGCAGGTTCTGTGAGATGGATCCTATATGCAATACTCTTAACAAGAGAACTTGAGACAATATAGGTCACAGGCTTAGGGGAAGATCTGCTGTTATTATTCTGCTAAAGTAGAATAGCAATTGAAGATTCCCAAGGGCATATTGTTAAAACCACAAACTGTACGGTGCTCAATCTTTGCTGGAGAAGCTTCTGGTTGTCAATGAAAATTAACACAGAGACCTGTAACTGTACAACACAAAGAGACTTGAATACTTTGGAATGCTTGGTCTTGAATGTGATGTCTTTATCACACCCCTCCATTTTACACTCAGGGATTTATGTGGAAGAGGGAATGGGAAGATTACCAGAGCTAGAGATCATGAATGATTTTTAACAAAAGAGCGTTTTTCAGATACAACTGGGCAGATGCACTTATTAATGTGAAGACTGAAACAGTATATTCAAGATCAACACAAGCTCAAGCAGGACAAAACCCCAATGTGAAGAAGAAATGGGCACAGCACTAAGTCAAATTCAAGAAGTGATTTGCAAATGGTGGCTGTCTGGAGAGAGGCAGTCAGTTCACCTAAGATGTGACACTGCTTTTTACACATAGTCCATGGCAGGCCTCATACTTTGTGATCTTGAATTGAATATCACATTTTATAGTTGCTGTAGCCTTTTTATTTTTTTTCAGAGGTAAAAAGAACATAAAGTGGGGTGGGTAGAGTGAGAAGGTGTCTGGGAGAAGTTGGAGGTTGGGAAAAATATGATAAAAATACACAAAATGAAATTCATAAAGAATGAATTAAAGAAACAGGAAATCTGAACATTGAAACTAGCAGAAGGTAAAAAAAAAGCCTTCAGAACTGTGGGTAATACAGTAAGAGCTGACATCTCTACTTGGTGTTTTTCAAAGTCTCTAAAATAATTTGTATAAACCTCAAAAAATTCTTCCCTATTTCTGCTACATTTTGAACCTTTTTGATTAATCTTGGATTTTATGCACATTTGGGAGAATATGGTCTAGAGTAGGTAGGTATTATATATATATTTATTCTCTGATCTGAGGAAGCCAGAAAGTGCAATAATTAGTGGATATATCAAATATTGCTTCTCTGTGCCATGTGTTATGACAGAATTTGAAAAAAATGAGAAAAAATGTGACAGTTGTTAATTTAAGATAATATATCTCTTCATGACCCATTATAATTATAGTTTTCCTTAGTTATGATAAAAGATAAAGTAAGTATAAATATTGTAACTGTAATTCTGTTGATAACTTTTTTGTTATATGTAATTTTACTATGTTAAAGTTAAAACCTTCCTTTTCATTTAAACAGAAAAGGGGAGGTGTTGTGGAATTCCCCTCTGTATGCTGTGAATCTGATTGGTTAATAAAGAAAACTGGCTTGACATTATGGCAGAGCAGAGCAGAGGTAGGCGTAGAAGACAGAATTGAATGCAGGGAGAAAGAAGGGCTAAGTCAGTGAGAAGCCATGTAGCCTTGCCAAAGACAAATGCTGGGAACTTTACCCGGTAAGCCACAGCCATGTGGCAATACACAGATTAATGGAGATGGGTTAAATTAATGTGTAAAAGTTGGCCAATAAGAAGCTAGAGCTAAAAGACCAAGCAGTGATTTAATCAATACAGTTTATGTGTGATTATTTTAGTTCTGGGCAGTGGGAACCAACAAGTGGCTCTCTCCTCCTACACTATATGAGAGGACCCTTGGGTAAATGTCACTCAGAGAAATAGACTGTTTTGGCCCAAGGTTTCCTTTGCTGCTGACTATCTCCTTCCCTCTGATTATATCTGTCTCTTAGGGCTCTCATTAGTCACTGGAACAGAGTGATGGAAGTTCATCTGTAGATCTTTCCAAGCTAGGGTTCACTGCAAGTATTTGATGCGAGGTCACTCAAGTATCTGCATTCATTCTGAAGGTTTTGTTTCCACAGCTAACATATTCTGCCAAAGATGAGTCTTTGTTGCATATGTTAGAATTTGCAGAATGGGTTTCTACATTTGGAAGGGAGCAAAATAAAGAGCAAAGAGCTTTAGAGATCAGCAAGACAATTCAGACTACAGTGTGGACTCAATCTTCTATGTTTAGCTATAGATACCTTGTATGTGATTTACTGTGTGTACCTGGATCCTGACATTAAAGGGTATCTCTGTGCTCACTTGCCAACCAACCAATCAAACAAATGAATCTCGGCATGGAAGCTGTGGCATGGCTCAGTGAGTCACGCAATATCTCCTTTAGTCCATACATCTTTACTTGTAAATGTTCTTGCAATGAGTCATTGGTGTGGCTCAAGTCCTCTGGCTTCTGCTACACTATCGATACTGGGCCCTCACTGGGACTCCTCTTGGATGTCCATCCCAATGTTGCCGTGTGTCGTTGAGATCCTGAAGCCTTGGATCTGCAGGTCTGGTCCCTTCACACTTTCCAGTAGTTCATGGATGAGATAGCTGCTGGAGTGAGATAACTCATAGCCCTGGTGCTGGTCCTGGTGGTGGTGCGAACTGGGTTGGCCAGCTCATCAGCTTTTCCTCCTTGTCATCACCCAAGCAAGCTCTGCAGCACTGCCTCAGCTAGCTCACCCAGTGCATCAGGGAGCAAGGAGTGTTGTACCACAGCTTCAAGTTTATGTACTCCTCCATCCATGATATTTTATAGCACAATGTTTCCATTAACTACAAACACTCCTCAGGTTTGTTCTCCATAATTCTTTCTGTCAGTTTCATAATTTTGCATATTACATTATGAATGTGTGAATTCTAAAAACAATTCTTAGAGAACGTCACCCTCAGATGGAGATGTTTGCAATGAAGACACAGGCGCCACTGCAGCGTCATTGGGTTGCTCCAGGAAGAGGTCTTCCCTGTTTGTGAGGACTTGGAGAACTTCACATCATTGAGTTTATGCATGCTTTCTGAATTCATACATGCAGAGAACCGGTTCATCTTGTCTTATCCTTCAATTGCACAGGCTCTGGACACATAAGGCCTGTTTTCAGCTGACATAGCCTTAGAGCTACAGTAAAGACTTGAATTGAATGCTATTTGTCCACTGACCTGCCAACGGAATAATTGCAAGTTGAACTCACTTGGCTGAGAATTCTCTTTTTATCCCATGGGAGATATATCACAGATCCACTTACTGAGAGAGTGAGAAAGACTAGGAAGCCCAGCTCAGTGATGTGGTACCAAAAAGAATCATGTCATCTTTCTCTGCCAGTCTGAGAAACTTATATCCAAAAATTTCTTTCTTGCTGTGAATGGACAAGTAAGGGTCTGTATTATTAAAGCTTTACTGTATATTGATGGCATTATCATTTTTGAAGTTTTGTAAGAGCCCTTAATTTATGTTTATTCATTTAGTGAGGTTTTCTCCTTAAATTAGCTAATGAAGACAAGTAATCCTAATAATTTTTTACTTTTACTTTTAAATATACCAAATTAAACAGATATCGAGTCATGTCCAGTGACATGAGTAGATTTCTGTTCAGGATATTTTTGGTTTAACATGTAAGAAAATGAAAAGACAAGCCACAGACCAGAATGTCTTTGCAAGATAATAAAGGATTGGTATCTAAACTATATAGAGAACTCTTAAAACTCAGTAGTAGAAAATAGGTAATTTAGTTTTAAAATGGGCAAAAGATCTGAACAGATAATTTAGTACAAAAAGAAGGTCAGATGGTGAGCAAGCTCAAGGGAAGATGCTTCCTGCTGTTGTATAACTGCAAAAATAAAAGAAGGGAGCCAGTGCATGCCTGTCTGGCAGCAAAGTCCAGACCACTGGAGCACCGGGTATTGCTGGCCCTCCTCCATCACAGGGGAAACTACAGGGTGAGTTGGTCTCTATGGAAAATAGTTTGGGGAATTATGGTAAAGCTTTCTCTTTGGATTATGTTAAACACATAGCACTTAAAATGTGTTTGAGATTTAAAACAGAAAAATGAAATATTCTTACCATATTACTCATTAGTCACATTCCTTGTTAATTATCTAAGAGTTAGATATAGAAAATTTTGCTGAGTTTAAGTTTATGTTAACCCAAGAACCTCACCTAAATTTATTCATAATTCTCAAAGCTCGGAAGCAATCAAGATGTCTTTCCAAAGGTAAATGGATAAACTATGGTACAGCCACAAAATAAAATAACTTTTACTAATAAAAATTGAGTAAGGCATGGTGGTAAATGCTTTAATTCATTAACTCTGGAGGCAGAGACAGAAGGCAGGAGGATCTCATTAACTTCAAAGACAGCATGGTCTACAGGCTAGTCAGGGCTATACAGTGAGAATTTTTCTCAAAAGAAAAAAAAAACAAACCCAAAAAACAAAAAGAGGGAATGAAAGAATTGAACACTTGGAGAACTTTTAAATGTACATTGCTAAATTAAAGAAATTAGTCTGAGCCAGGTAATGGTGCATACCTTTAATTCCAGCCCTCAGGAGGCAGAAGCAGGTGGATCTCTGTGATTTTGATACCAGCATCGTCCACAGAGCAAGTTTTAGGACATCCAGAGCTGCAATACAGAGAAACTCTGTCTTGAAAAACCAAAACAAAAAACAAAAAAAAGAAAGAAAGAAAATGAGAAAAAGAAAGGAAGGAAGGAAGGAAGGAAAGGAGAGAGGGACGGAGGGAGGGAGGGAGGGAGGGAGAGAGGAAGGAAGAAAGAAAAAGGAAAAAAGCTTGTCTGGTATCTTAGGGTTTCCACTGTTGTGAAGAGACACCATGACTTACAGCAACTCATATAAAGGAAAACATTTAATTGAGGTGGCTCAGTTACATTTCAGAGATTTAGTCCATTATCATCATGACAGGAAGCAAGACAGCATGCAGGCAGACATGGTGCCGGAGAAGAAACTGAGGTTTCTTATATCTTGAAGCAGGCAATAGTAAGTGGTCTGAGACAATGGACACGGCTTAAGCCTATATGAAACCTCAAAGCCCATTCCACAGTGACACATTTCCTCCAGCAAGTCCGTATCTACTCCAACAAACCACACCTTTTAATAGTGTTATTCCCTTTGGGGGCTGTTTTCTTTCTAAACACCATATTCCACTCCTGGTTCCCAGAGCCTCATAGCCGTATTATAATGTAAAAAAAAATGTATTCAGTCCAACATCAAAAGTTCCCTACGTCTATAACTGTCTCTTATGTACAAGTCTATTCAAATGCTTTCTGAGATTCATGCAAACTCTTAACTGTAATCCCTTGTAAAAATAAAAATAAACAACAGATCACATGCTTCCAACATACAATGGTATAGGACATACTTTACCAAAAATAGGGAAGGGATCATAGTGAGGAAAAACTGGACCAAAGCAGGATTCTCACAGCATTATTAGATTTTCCAGATCCTCTTACTATAGTTACTGACTCTCAATATGCAGAAAGCATTGTTTTACATATTGAAACTGATGAATTTATTGCAGATGTTATAGAATTAACGTTGCTATTTACTCAATTGCAAGTAGTAATCAGAAACAGAAATCATCCATTGTATATGACACATATCAGATCCTATATAGTTCTACCATGATGTCTGGCAGAAAGCAATGATGAAGGTGATTAGTTATTAATAGGAAATGTGCTAAAAAGCCTTTGAGCTTCATAGTAAACACCATGTTAATAGCCAAGATTGGAAGAAAGATGTTTTCATCAGTTGACAATAAATTTAAGGAAATTGTAAGGAAATGTCTTACTTGTTTTTGTATAGTCAAACTCCATTACCTGCAGGAAGTAACCTAAGAGCTACCTAAAGAAAGAAAATTTGTCAAAAGAATGTGTTTTGTTTTTCAGAGTTTAGGAAATTAAAGTATGTGCACCCTAACATAGGCACATATTCAGGATTTCAGTGAACAACTGTTTCCAGTTCTGAAAAGTTTGATTATATAATTGCACAAATAATAAGAAGTCATAACTGTCATATGGATACCTGAACAAATTAAGACTGACCATGCTCCATCATATGTCTCTAGTAAAATGAACAGCCTTTTGCGTGTTACAACATAAAGCATATTACAGGTCCACCACACAATCCTATAGAACAAGCAATTACGGAAGATTCCAATCACAATTTAAAAGATGTGCTTAATAAGCAGAAGGTGGTAATAAAAAAGTCCAGAGATAGACTGCACTGTGTTTTATTAACTTTAAATCTAAAATGAAGTTAAGATGGAATGGCAGCTGTGGAGATCCATGGGATAATAGGGAAAACTGCTGAATTAAATCAGCCTGTATATTTTAAAGATACGCTGACCTCAGCGTGGAAATTGGAATATATGTTATGTTGGGGAAGAAGTTTTGCTTTTTGATTTCACAGGCAAAGAAAAGCTATGCATACCTCCAAGACTGATTAAAGTTAGACTTCAACGGGAGACACCTCTCGACTAGGGGAGGCAATAGTACATTAAACAGTTTAGTCATCCAGTCTAAACTAACTTTATAAGACTAACAAATGTCTTTCATTTGGTCAGGATTGAAAAAATTGTTATTAACAGAAAATAGTTTTTCACCTATCAAAATATTTTGTCTCAACCAAGTTATAACCTGCTATAAAAGGAACTCCCCATAGTTAGGGTTGGGTCAGGGTTTTAGTTTTGTCTTTCTAGGAAATTAAAGAACTCCATCTAAGGAATACAAAGACCACAGTATGGAGAGATATTTGTCCAGGCACAAAAAGCCTGGGGGCCAACAGTCTCTTGCTGACCTATAAACCAGACTAAACTGGCTTTCTGAGCATGCAGTATGCACCTTCCTCAAATTGAGGCAACCAAGGTCTGCCAAAGGGGCCCCAACAACAGCAGCTGTGCCATGAGACAAAATAACCTAAACCAGTAGCCAGCTGCCATGAGGCCCTAACACAGGTGACACTGCTTCCCCTCCCCTGGGCAGGTGGGGATAAATAAGGTTTTCCCCTTTCTAAAATAAACTGAGCTTGCAGTACCCAGCTTGTCTCCCAGGAGTCTGGGACATAGAGCTTTGTTCACCAATGGCAATAAAATATATTCACAGCATACAGAGGGGAATCTCAATCAGTAGGGTGAGTATTTTATCTTTTTGGTCATTTGGTGGGTTATGGATGTGTGTTTAGGGGGTTTCATTGTAAGTTGCTATTGATTGTGGTTAGTGAGGAAGCTCACCAAATAAGGTTAGATACAAAAATTTCCTTCTTTCCTTCTTTTCTTTCCTCTATCCTTTCTCTTCTAAATAGTGCTTAAAAGCACTATTTGTAATAGCCAGAACCTGGAAACAACCTAGGTGCCCCTCAATAGAAGAATGGTTAAAAAAGGTGTGGAACATATAAACATTAGAGTTCTACTCAGCGGTAAAAAACAATGACATCTTGAATTTTGCATGCAAATGGATGGACATAGAAAATGCTTTACTGAGTGAGGTAAGCCAGACCCAAAAAGAGGAATATGGTATGTATTCACTCATATGTGGATTCTAACCATAATTAAAGGTCTTTGAGCCTGTTATTCGTGATCCTAGAGAAGCTAAATAAGAAGGTGAACCTGATGAAAATCATGTAGCTATCTGCCTGGAGATTGGAAATAGACAAGAGTCCCAGGTAACCTCGGGTGCATGGGGGGGTGGGAGGGTTGTTGGAAGGGGAGAGGGTTAGAGAGAAGGGAGTAGGGGAGGAATGGGGAAAGCTAGGTGGCCTGGGATGGGGGGAGGGAGGAAGGATGGATATGAGATCAGGGAAGAATATATTTCAACTAAGGGAGTCATCTTAGGGTTTACAGGAGACTTGATTATAAATGGGATCACAGGTCCAAGGAGATCCCCAGATTGTTCTCTGGACAGAAGAGAAGGTGCCTGAAACGGCCTAGGCCCATAACCATACTGATGAATATTTTGCTTATCACCATAGAACCTTCATCTGGCGATGGATGGAGATAGAGACAGAGACCCACATCGTAACACTGAACTTAACTCCCTAGGTCCAAACGAGAAGCAGAAGGAAAGAGAACGTGAGTAAAGATGGCAAGATCAGAGAGAACCTTCATCCCACGATGGATGGCGATACAGATGGAGACCCACATTGGAGCACCGGACTGAGCCCCTCAAGGTCCAAATGAGGAGCAGAAGGATGAAGAAAATGAAAAAGGAAATAAGGACTGCGAGGGATGTGATCACCCACTGATACAAGGGGACGGATCTAATGAGAGTTTACCAAGGCCAGTTGGACTGGGACTGAACGAGGACACAATCCAACCAGATTCTCTGAATGTGGACGGATTCTCTGAATGTGGCTGGCCGGAGTCTTTCTGAAAAGCCATTGACAATGGCATTGGGACTTGTTTCCTCTGCATATACTGGATTTTGCGGATCCAGTCCATCTGGACACTCACCTTCCTGGACCTGGAGGGAGGCGGGAGGAACTTGAACTTCCCACTGGGCAGGAAACCCTGACTGCTCTTAGGGATGGAGAGGGAGGAGGAGAGGGAGTGGGGGGAGTGGGAGGGTGGTGGGAGGAGGGGCGGAAATGGAAACTTTTATAATTTAATAAAATTACAAAAAAAATAAATAGTGCTGAAAAATGTAGATGGGGTGAAAAGAGAGAAAGAGAAGATATAGGAATATTTGGATGTGTTAAGGAGGCCACGTGTTCTTTCCTGGCATCTCAGACCTGAAATAATCACACAGAAGCTATATTATTTAAAACACTGCTTGGCCCATTAGCTCACTTCGTATTGACTTGCTCAGACATCTTAATTTAATCCATTTCTATTAATCTGTGTATCACCAAATGGCTGTGGTCTCCCAGGTAAAGTTCCAGTATCTATCTCCGTTGGGGCTCCATGGCTTCTCTCTGACTCTACCCTTCTTACTCCCAGCATTCAGTTTAGTTTTCTCCACCTAGCTCTGTTCCTCTATAGCTCTACTATAGGCCCAAAGAAGTTTTTATTAACCAATGACACTCACAGCATACAGAGGGGAATCCCATATCACCTCCCCTTTTCTGCTTAAGTAACAAAGGAAGGTTTTTAATTTTAACATAGTAATATTGCATATACAAAGCAGTCATCAAGCAAGAATTATAGCTATAATATTTATATCTATTTTATCTTTTATTATGACTAAGGAAAACTATAACTATAAATTCTTTAACTCCATGAAAGACTTCAGAAGGATACAATATTACCTAAGTAAACAGGAAGTACATTGTGAACTCTAGAATTGACAGAGACTTCTCACTGCCCAGACAGTCACCCAAAGTTCTTCTGTATCATTGGAACTCCATCTTTAGTCTATAGGCCCATAGTATCTGACAGACTTTTCCATGAAGCAGGAAATTTCAAAGACATTTCCACCTTTATTGGTAGTTTGCCAGTCACTTTCTTCTGTATCCCGCATAATGTCTAGGAGAGTCTTTCATGAAGCAGGAACTCCAAGGAACCGTCTCACCTTTAGGCAAATTCAGCAGTCATTTCTCTGCAGGTCCTGCGTGTCCAGTTCATCAAGCAGTCTAGGCAAGAGCAGTTTCTTGCCCAAATGGCTAACCAACTCCATATGGAGCCTCTTTGAAGACCATCTTCCTCTTGAAGTAATTGGTGCAGCCAGGAGCATGTGTGTCTCACTGTCATGAAAATTCCTAATTTTAAAACATTTTAAATACCATGTTCTGAAGGTCTCTGAAAGATTTGAAGAATACATGTCTAATAGAAATATAGCTCTATATATTTAGAAAACCTCATATGACTACAGGCTTGACACTTATAGATGATTATCTATTAACCTGTATTTCTTAATTATACATTGCATTTTTGAGCTGCACAAATACAATACCTTAGTCAAGAGCAGAAATATATAGAACAAAATTGACCTTCAATTTGAATCAATAGATCAAGATCCATACCAAAACAAATCTCTATAACATATTCCCCTTTAATTGTAGAGAAACATTTATAAACAATACTTGAGAATTTGGGCATAGTTCTCTTGACTACTTCCTGCTGATTGGGGACACTGTTAATCAGGTCGTTCATGGTGTATCCTGTGTGCTAGGTTCATCTCAGTAGTTGGGAAAAGTAATTTTTTGGGGGGTGTTCATGGCAACCTTTCAGGAGCTCTTGGTCCATCAAATGAGATTAGTCTGGAAGTATTCCAAAGGTTCTCACCCTCTGGAAACAAAAGAAGAACCACTTTTTGAGCGCAACATATCCTTAGACTCGAATTCTGAAGTCAAGATACCATTATGTTGGTTTCTCTTAGCAACCTATACAATGAAATGTCTCTCTGCAATCAAAAAATTCAAAGAAAACACAATAATATTCATAATCTAGACTCTTTGAGTATATTCCATCTTTATGTGGTTTATTCTTTCTTTATTCCTTTTAATCTATGACTGTCTGTACTCTGTCTCTTTAAAGACTTTACCTTTTTTAAAAAACAAATTCTTTTCCTTCTCTCTCCCAAGCAAATGTACATTTACTCAACACTATAACCCATTTAGAGGTCTTTTTATCTGGAGTTGTCTTTATTGCATATCTGTAACTATTTTCTGACCAGAAGCACTTCTTAAAAATTTAAATGCTTCTTAAAAACTTAAGCTGCAGGGTATTGCTAGGGTATATATGGCTCTGCCTGCTTGCTCCGCACAGTCCAACATGGTGGGAGTCTGTTAACCACCTCTGCAAGCCGTGCATATTGCCCCAGTTCCAAGTATGCAGTGGGTCTATGCTGAGCCGTTAAGCAGCTGTAGCACTCTGCTCCAAAAACCCCACTTAAAGACATGGTCTTCAGAAAGAGCCAGAGGTTGCGCTGGCAGCATGGCCCAGAAAGCCAGCATTTGACACTGGTTCAGGGAGATTTGCATGTGTAATTCTGCCTCCAGTAAATTATAAGGCCAGGGCCAAACCTGTTATGTTTATGGGATGCTTGCATCCATCTAAGCATTTTCAGTGCTTTGCTTTCTATATGCTACATTAACAAAAGTCAATACTGAAATCCTACTTAAAAACTTTGGGGACTTTGAGGATTTTTTTTGTATTAAAAATTTTATTTAAAATTTTTGCAAATACTAAATTTCAAGTTACGTTTGGTGGATTACTAGAATGGATAAGAGAACCTGTTTTCGAGTCCCTTGCTTTTAGGGTTTGACAAAGATAGGCAATTTCAGGTGGGGGAGGAAGAGGGGATTTGACTGAAATAGCTTTTTTTTAGTATGGTTTAAGTAGTATGTCTAACAAACATGAAAAGTAAGTCCTTGGGAGCCTGGTAGGAGGAACATAGCATTTGCATAGTTAGTACTGCTTATATTAAATGTCCCGGAGTCATTAATTAATATGTTGTGGAGGGTTATGTGAGGATAAATGATGCTTGACTAAAAAGTCCAGCTATGTGATATGTTGACTTTCATGCCTTGATGGCTATGCTGAGTCATAGCATCCCAAAAATTAAAAAAATACCAACTGCCCGAGACCACAGTTATGTTAGGCGTGGGCTGATTAGACCCATACCATCGAGATGTCTTACTTAAGGGGAACTATGGACCAAAAAACATTAATATGGCCCTGAAGTAAGAACCAGATACCTGGTAATGTTTCACATCAGTCACCCCCAAGTTTAAATGGGCCCGGAGCGAGAGGAGGAGCATAGGTGGGCGGGTTGTTGGTTTCACGCAGGATGGTAGATTAATAAACAAAATGGGGGAGGGAATAGCCATATGGACAAGAAGGGTTTATGACAGAATGGTGTATGTGAGATGATGCAGATATGTCTATAAAGCATTAATTAATTATGTATCAAAGTCATGGTTTAATAAGTGGTATGTTAATAAAGAATGTAATGTCCTATATATTTGATAGTTAATACATGCTTATATGCTTGGAGAATATAATTTAATGTATGATATACATAAATATATTAATGTACTACATAAATTTATGTACAAGAAGTAGTTTTAAAAAATGTCAGCTTTGGGTGCTGACGGTGGGGAGGAGTCCTTCCTTCTTGATATCCTGAGAAAAAATAATTTTCATTTCTGGTTTACAAGACCAGTGTAATGTTTATACTATCAGGACATTTAATCTAGGTCTAGAATGTTGTTTTCAATTATGCCTGTGATTGGTATGAAGATTGCAATAATGACGAAGTAGCCGATTGAGGCTATTTGTCCGATAATGATAAATGGGTGTTCAACTGGTTGGCCTCCAATTCATGTGAGAATAAGAAAGTCAGCTACTAGGATTCAGTATATTGTTTGTGTAATTGGGCAGAAGGCAAATCCTCATTGTTTTGAGGTGTGGAGGAAAGGTATGAGGGCTAAAATAAGGATTGGTAGGATTAAAGCTAGGACTCCTCCTAATTTTGGGGGGATGGATCGAAGGATGGCATAGGCAAAGAGAAAATACCATTCTGGTTTAATGTGTGGTGGAGTGTTAAGTGGATTCGCTGGGGTATAATTATCAGGGTCTTCGAGAATATCTGGAAAAAATAAAACTAAAATTATGAGAGCTATTAATAGAAGGGGGCTCCTAGAAAGTCTTTGATTGTGTAATAAGGGTGGAATGGGATTTTGTCTGCGTCTGAGTTTAGGCCTGATGGGTTGTTGGAGCCTGTTTCATGGAGAAACAGTAGGTGGACTAATATGAGGACTGTAATGATGAAAGGTAGGATGAAGCGGAATGCAAAGAATCGTGCAAGAGTGGATTTGTCTACTGAAAATCCACCTCAGATTCATTCTACCAGGGTTGTACCAATGTAAGGAATGGCCGATAGGAGGTTTGTGATTCCTGTAGCCCCTCAAAAAGATATTTGTCCCCATGGGAGAACATAGCCTATGAATGCTGTTGCTATTATGCAAATAGGAGCACAATTCCTATGCTTCAAGTTTCGATTATATTGTAGGAGCCATAATTAATTCCTCATCCTACGTGGAGGAACAGGCAAATAAAGAATATAGAGGCTCCGTTTGCATGTAGATAGCGGATTGGTCAGCCGTAGTTAACATCTTGGCAGATGTAGGTGACTGATGAGAATGCTGTTGATGTGTTTGATGTATAGTGTATGGCTAGGAATAATCCTGTGAGGCTTTGGACAATTAAGCATAGGCCAAGTAGAGAGCCAAAATTTTATCATGATGAGATATTTGATGGGGCTGGGAGTGATTGATAATCTTAATTAGTGGATTTTTTTTCAGATGATTGTCATTAGATGTTTCTATAGTTGAATAACAACGATGATTTTTCATGTCATTGGTCATACTTAAAGTCTATGTAGAAATTATGATAGAGTTTATTTATTTTCTAAGTCTATTGATTTCATTAGGTTGTTTAAGCATTTCTTTGAAACCTTCTCCTATTTATGGTGGGTTATGTTTAATTGTTAGTGGGTGTTCAGGTTATTTAGTGGTGTTAGGATTTGGGGGTCTTTTTTTTAAATTAATTAATTTATTTATTTATAAAAATTTCCACTTCCTCCCCTCCTCCCAATACCCTCCTACTCCCCCACTCCCTCTCCTCCTCCCTCTCAAGTCCTAAGAGCAGTCAAGGTTTCCTGCCCTGTGGGAAGTTCAAGTTGCTCCCCCCTCCCTCCAGGTCTAGGAAGGTGAGCATCCAAACAGACTAGGATCCCAAAAAGTCAGTACATGCAGACGAAACAAGACCCAGTGCCATTGTCAATGGCTTCTCAGACAGCCCCCATGTCAGCACACATTCAGAGAAACGAGCATTGATCACATGCTCGTTCAGTCCCAGTCCAGCTGGCCTTAGTGAGCTCTCATTAGATCAGTCCCCTTGTATCAGTGGGTGAACGCACCCCTCGCGGTCCTGACTTCCTTGTTCATGTTTTCCCTCCTTCTGCTCCTCTTTTGGACCTTGGGGGCTCAGTCCAGTGCTCCAATGTGGGTCTCTGTCTCTATCTCCATCCATTGCCAGGTGAAGGTTCTATGGTGATATGCAAAATATTCATCAGTATGATTATGGGCCAAGGCCAGTTCAGGCACCCTCTCCTTGCTGCCCAGGGAACAATCTGGGGACCTCTCCTTGGACCTGGGAACCCCTCTAGAATCAAGTCTCTTGAAAACCCTAAAATGGCTCCCTTAGTTGAGATATATACTTCCCTGCTACCATATCCATCCTTTCTCCCTCCCCCCATCCCATTCCCCCAAGCTATCCCCAATCCTCCCCTTCTTCGTTCTCTCTAACCATCTCCCCTTACTTCCACCCCCCTACTCCCCGTGCACCCAAGTTTGCCTGGCAATCTTGTCTACTTCCAATATCCAGGAGGATAACTACATGATTTTCTTCAGGTTCACCTTCTTATTTAGCTTCTCTAGGATCACGAATTATAGGCTCAAAGGCCTTTAATTATGGCCAGAATCCACTTATGAGTGAGTACATACCATATTCCTCTTTTTGGGTCTGGGTTACCTCACTCAGTAAAGGGTTTTCTATTTCCATCCATTTGCATGCAAAATTCAAGATATCATTGTTTTTTACCGCTGAGTAAAACTCTAATGTGTATATGTTCCACACCTTCTTTAACCATTCTTTTATTGAGGGGCACCTAGGTTGTTTCCAGGTTCTGGCTATTACAAATAGTGCAGCTATGAACATAGTTGAACAAATGCTTTTATAGTATGATAGGGTATCTCTGAATAGAGAATTCACAACAGATGAACTTTGAATGGCCAAAGACACTTAAGGTCATGCTCAACCTCCTTAACAATCAGGAAAATGCAAGTCAAAACAACTTTGAGATACCATCTTACACCTGTCAGAATAGCTAAACTCAAAAACACCAATGATAGCCTATGCTGGAGAGGATGTGGAGTGAGGGGAACACTCATCCATTGTTGGTGGGAATGCAAACTTGTGCAGCCACTGTGGAAATCAATGTGGCAGTTTCTCAGGAAACTGGGAGTCAACCTCCCTCAGGACCCAGCAATTCCACTCTTGGGAATATACCCAAGAGATGCCCTATCATACTGCAAAAGCATTTGGGGGTCTTTTTTAGTTTAATGGTCTTAAACCTAAAAAAGGAGAGAGAGAGAGAGCGAGCAAGCGAGAGAGAGAGAGAGAGAGAGAGAGAGAGAGAGAGAGAATATGCACATGCTTTTCTTTGGCATTTATAGTATAAGAGACCATGCCCAAGTCAGGTGGTATCTTAAAGGCTACTGGCTAAAGGAATTCCTATGGCCCTTTATTGTTTATTTTTAAATAAGTAGCACTATATTTTGCTGAGATATTAATGAATTAATAGTTTTCATCTTGAAGTAGATAACTAAATTTTTTGTCACATTTGCAAGATTATGCCTCTGCTGACGATACCTGGTTGCACAGAAATTCCGCTAATTCTAAATAAAATCTATTTTTATTCTGCACAATTCTCCTTTGTCCATTTCTGTAATTTGTGTCATGCCTCATGGATCTGTATATTCAAATGCATGCTCATAGAAAATTAGTTCTGGAGTATTATTATGATCAGTAGAGAAAAAGATGACAATATTTATAATGAGAGATGCAGGTCTGTATGCACTATTATTCGGTTGACAGAAGGCAGTCATCCTGTTTGTGAGAATCTTAAAGTCATGTAAATAAAAAACATTGCTGGGAACTATTCCTGAAGCGTTGCAGATGTAAAGCCCTGAAATATCTGTCTTGCTCTGAGCAGTTTACACACACTCCTCTTCTCATTTTACAGCTCCATGACAGTGGTTCTAAAATGTCAGTGAAGCCAGAACCATCCTAGGGTCTTGAGCAAACTCCAACATCTAGATATAATTCCCCAAGGATATGATTCAGTATGTGTTAGATACACTTCAGAAATGTGTTTTCATAGCAGTTCTGAGTGATGATGTCACTACTGACCATGACCTCGGGAGAAAGAATCATTGCATAGATGATAAGTTGCCTCATATGACTAAGCTTACACATGAAGGTGTTCACAGACGTTAAGGTTGTAGGTAGAGAGGCTGCCAGACATAGCTTCAATCGATGATGTTCCTGCAAGCATTAGAAATGGAAGCTGAGCCACAGATCCATGATCTCATGCCTGACCCAGCCTTCATGATTTGCTTGGCAAACTCAAAGAGCTCATAGCTACAAGAGAAGCAGACTGGGATTCTTGAGGCCATCTAGGATGAAAGTCTAAGTCTCTGAAACAACGTTACGTCCATTTCATGAAGGTCTCTGCTCCCCTAGTGGAATATTGGAAGAAGAATATCAAAGTAAACTGTTCTATAAGAGAAAGTTATTCTGAGAAACTCACGAAATTGTAACTAGGAAGACCTATGGAGCAACACTGACATTCATACAGGGATGACACACTCCTGTACTGACGCAGGTATTAGCAGTGCATAAACCCATGTAAGGAGATTTTGTTCCAACGATGACATTAGTGCTCCATAAATGCGTAAACGGAAACATTTGGTTTGACGGGATTGCGACTAATCAGATGTACAGGAACTTGCTGTAGGCAGGTAAAGTTGAACAGACTTCACCTGGGGCCTAATTGGAAAGAATCCTGATCAGATAGGAAGAGTGCTCAGAGAGAAGTAGTGATGATCTGTGCTCCCCTGTTTTATAAAAATTGCTTTTAGAAAAGAAATGATACATGGATGTAGACAGTGTTAGCAGACACTTGAAACTTGGGTTTGAGTAGAGTCATGTCTTATTATATTTTGAGAATACTAAATGTTTCAATAATTTATGGACATAAAGATATATTACTCTCTCTGACTTAAACATCCCTCACTTTGGGCAGAGGAGGAAATATGATGAGAGATATCTAACGCTAAAAGCCTTTTGAAAAGCAGTATGAAAACCAACTACTACAGAAGTGTCTGAAAATAAATAAATTTATTGAAAGGATTTAGAAGAAATAAACATATAATGAGGGATACAATATTGCAAATAGACTTCATAGGTATGAAAATAAATCCCTAGTGCTAAGAATGTTGTGCATCTTTTTAAATATTTGTCAGGTTATGACTACATTACTGAAGACCTCTTATGGTGTAGAATACAGAGAAAGATGGTTCTTCATTAGTAGTTTCCTCGCTACTGGGCAGCAGTCATAATGCTTGAAGGTGCTGTGCATGCTACCTGAGGAGAGAGCCATCATTAATATCACTATGATATAAAATCTAAGATATACAAAAATGATCCCCCTATAAAATGTGAGGAACAGTCACACAACTATTATGGTAGTAGATAGCTATATTTTGTTGGACTTACTTGCTCATGTTCTCCCTCCTTCTGCTCCTCATTTGGACCTTGGGAGCTAAGTTCAGTGTTCCAATGGGTCTCTGTCTCTATCTCTATCCATCGCCAGATGAAGGTTCTATGGGGATAAGCAAGACATTCATCAGTGTGACTATGGGACAAGGCCAGTTCAGGCACCCTCTCCTCTGCTGCCCAAGGAACACTCTGGGGACCTCTCCTTGGACCTGGGAACCCCTCTAGAGTCAAGTCTCCTGCAAACCCTAAAATGGCTCCCTTAATTTAGATATTTACTTCCCTGCTCCCATATCTACCCTTCATCCATCCCATTCATCCCATTCCCCTAAGCTCTCCCGAATCCTCCCCTTCTCCCTTCTCCCTACCCATCTTCCCTTACATCCACCCACCCACCCCAGTGCACACAACTTTTGTCTGGCAATTTTGTCTACTTCCAATACCCAGGAGGATAAATATATGATTTTCTTTGGGTTCACCTTCTTATTTAGCTTCTCTAGGATCACGAATTATAGGTTCTCTCTCCCTTTTCTTTTTTAAGAGATAAAAAGAACATGAAATAGGGTGGGCAAGGTGAAGGGCATCTGGGAGAAGTTGGAGGTGGAAAAGAAAATGATAAAAATATAAAACCAAACACAACTGGCAAAAAAAGTCAATGAAGTGATTCCTAATGATATTCTGCTATACTTGTAGATCAGAGCCTAACATAAACATCATTGGAGAGGCTTCATCTAGAAAATTATAGAAACAAATGTAGAGATCCACAGTCAACCATTAGGAAGAACTAGAGGAATTCCATGGAAAAGAGGGAGGAAGAGTAGTAAAACCAAAAGGGTCAAGAATGCCAAGAGAAGTTTACTCACACAATCAACTAACCAAGGCTCATAGGGGCTCACAGAGGCTGAAGCAACAACCAAGGAACCTATATAGGTCTGAACTAGATCCTCTGCATATGTCATGGTTGGATAGGTGGGTGTTTTTATGGGGTTCCTAGCAGTAGGAGTAAGGACTGTCTTTGAGTCTTTTGCCTGCACCTGACACCCTTTTCTTTCTACTGGGTTGTCTCCTCCAGCATTGACATGAGGGTATGTGCCTAGTCTTACTTATTGTAACTTGTTATACTGTGTTCACTTTATTTCCCTGGGAGGCCTGCCCTTTTCTGACAGGAAACAGAGGAGTAGATCTGAGAGAGAGGGGAGGTGAGGGGGAAGTAATTGGGAGGAGAAGAGGGTGGGAAAACTATGACCAGGATGTAATATATGGGAGAAGATTAAAATTAATTAAGTAAATAAATAAAGAATGAATTAAAATAAATCAAACAAACAGAAGTCAAACATAGCATAGAAGACTGTGGGTGATGAGTAAGAGCTGATGTCTCTACTAGGTGTTTTTCAAATTCCCTAAAATAATGTGATGTGCCTCTCAAAAATATTCTTCCCTGTTTTTGCTACATTTAGCAACTTATTGATTGGTCTTGGATTTTATGCACATTAGAAAGAGAAGGGTATAAAGTCCGTACATGTTACATATTTCTTCCCTGATCTGAGGAAGCCAACAAATGCAATAATCAATGGATAAATCAAATAATATAAAACTCTGTGCCATATGATATAATACAACCTAAGAAAATGAGGAAAATGTGATAGTCATTCTTTTGAGATATTTTACCTCTTGTTTGTTCCATATTTTAATACTGGTGAAAGACACTACCTTCCATCAGTACTCTTTATAAAGAAAAAGATTCAACTAAAACCACTAGCCAAATAGCTACCTAGACAGAAAGGGTGTGTGCTAAGGTAGGGGAAGGACAGTGCAGTATTATTATTTAGTGTTCAGAGCTATCCTTACAATAAGTCCTAAGTAACTCCCAGGGCTTGTTGCAAAACAGTGTGGCTGGTTGCCTCTAAGGCCACCAGAATGTGTCCTGAAAACTGATAAATATAGGAACTTCCAGATGCCTGTGTTGCCATCATGAAGAGTGAAAGATAAGATGGTGCCTCTAGGTGGTGGCTCAGTTTAATTTCCGAAAGAAAAGGCAGTGTTTCCCGAGACCCCTGACAGCAGGCCACTGGCTTTCCCACTTAGCCTTACACTGGGCTTTCTTCTTTGGGAGTCACTATGCAGGTGTGTTCTACCCTGACAGAGGGAAACAGGGTGTTCCAGGGTCTGTGTTCTCATAAGATCGAACCATCCAGAGGACGGATCAACTGTAGCTGCGGACTATTTACAAAATAGAATATAATGACTAAGTCTAAGTAAGCCAAGGATGGTAACAAAACTTCCCATTCTAAAGTGCTAATATAAAACACAGCACAGCTTTGCCAGGAAACATAATCAACATGGAAAATACCAGGTATAATATGATGCAAAGTCTGTAGTATGGCTGGCTAATATTCTCTGTCAAGGCCAGCAAAATCAGGTTTTCAAAATCCACAGAGGAAGCCCAAACTCATCCCTGAGGGAGAGTCCGAGATTATATCTCAGAAATAGCCTGAAGTCAGAGTTCCTGGAGGCTTAAACCAGTCATTAACACAACCAATCAAAAAGAGGACATAATTGAGGGGCAGAGCCAACCTCTAAATATTTGGGACTTAAAGAGGGGTGTTGCTGAACCAGGTCCTGGGACTTCAACAACATTTGAAGAGTTGAGTCTGTGGAGCGAGCTGAGGCAGCGGCGGTCCCCATAGGTGAGTCCCTGACTCTACATAGGAAGAATCTTAAGTTGTCCTGGAGGGGCCTGTGAGAGACTCCATGGGTAATCAGGAAGATTCCCCAAGGAGAACACATTCTAAAGCTCAGTATACATGCTGTGAGTAGGGAGCAGAGGGCGGAGGGAAGACAGAGAAGAATCCCGTGTTCTTTCCTCTAGCTCCAGGTTTGCAGAACATCCACTAAGTACAAGTCTGAGTGTTTCCACAGAGAGTGACAGCAGGTGCCATGCACACCAGTAACCATCAAATGTAACGTTCTGGAAAATATAGATGATCTCTTGCACATGACCCCTGGGTGTATCTGTTTTCAGTGCATGTGCAGATGAGGTAGCAGTCGTAGAGTGTTAGATGGCGGGTCCCTATTCAGGCTCCATGAGGAGGGTTGATTTAGAGACCCAGACAGTTCTGAACATGAATTGCCATAAGGGGTTTTCTATTGTACTCCACATCTACATTTGGATTTGGCTTCCTTGCTTTTCTCCTTCTCCTTCTCCTCCTTCTCCCTCTTTCCTTATTTTTTCCCAGGGTTTCTTTGTGTAGCCCTGGCTATTCTGAAACTCCTTCTGTAGTCCAGACTGGCCTTGAACTCACAAACATTAGCCTGCCTCTGTCTCTGGAGTCCTGAGATTAGAGGCATGCACCACCACCAACTGGCTCCTATGATTTTCCATGTGACACCATCTTTATTGAGGTAGTGAGTGGGGCACATGGTTGCATGGTCCCAAGTGTGGAATGGAAGGAATAGTATCTGTGATTCTTCCTTCATTCCTTACAGAAGACATTTCACATAGTTTTCATTCAAGTAGGGAAGAGGCAAGACAAACCTGATAATTGCTGTGTAAAAGAAAGGGATATAACATCATGTGGCCTGAACTTAGGGATCACATTGAAATTAGGATCCAATACCATATAATAGAAGTTTTATGGTTTGGTATAATTGCAAATAGTCTTTCATTGTTGCAGGAAGCAGCTGCTTGTTCATTCCAGGCCACCTGGATAGCTTTGACCCAAAATAATCACACAGAAACTATTACTTAAAAACACTGATTGGCCCATTAACTCTAACTTCTTATTGGCTAACTCTTACATCTGAATTTAACCCATTTCTAGTAATCTGTGTATCACCACGTGACAGTGGCTTACCGGCTAAAGTTTCAGCATGTCTGACTCTGGGGGATGTCTGACTCTGGAGGCTTGATGACATCTCTCTGACTCTGCCTTCTTCCTCCCAGCATTCCCCACCTACCTAAGTTCTGCCCTATCAACAGGCCAAGGCAGTTTCTTTATTCATTAATGGTAATCACAGCACACAGAGGGGACTCCCACATCATCTGAGTAGTTGGTAGGGCCTCTGAAGTTATTATTTGAAGTTTTGACCAGAATGTTGTAAGAAGGTGCACCAATTAAGCTAACCAAGTTGGAATCATCTTGAGCAGTTGGTACCCAAAACTCATCTTAAAGTAGCACTATCAGCATCATGGCATCATATCAACCAGGTTGTCATTGTTGTGGGGCCCCATATTTTTTGTTCTGGAAACTTTAAAGATTACTGCAGAAAAATGTATTGTTCATTGTGGAAAACATTATTCATATAGAAAAATATTCAATGAAAGGTACAATAGAGCCAATAATAGGTATGGACACCAGATATAGTCGATTATAATAAAGTAGTTCCACACTAGCTCAAAATGGAGTATAATAAAGGTCTCTTTATTTCGGGGTAGACTCACAGATCAGCAGTCCTCTGCATGAGCAGGGAACAGGAACTGAATCCAGCAGCCAAGGGACTGCACATGTTTCTACATCTGTATATATAGTACATGTGGCCACGCCGGGAGTGAGCCAGTATTTTAAAGGCTATTAACTGAAGGCGTTCCCACAGCAAAGTTTGCTTGGCAGGAATCATGATACCTAAATCCATTGTTCTCTTTAGCTTCTGTTCCTCACTATGTACGGAGATCTCGTTGAAATAATAACATGCAGTAGAACTTAAATTTTCATTGATGGAATTCTGGGCATATGTTCTTCATTTTGTCACTGGATCTAATAACATCAGCAGCTGAAGACATTTTATAAATGTATGTGTAGTCAGGTCTTAATATCTCTCCCCTCTCCAGGTGCTATAGTCATGATGTGCACACTCTTCCTGGTCATCCTGTGTTTGGAAGTGTCCTCAGTTGTTCCAACACTTGATCCCACATTGGATACTGAATGGCAAATGTGGAAGATGGAATATGAAAAATCATACAGCCTGGTTAGTAACCTAAGAACTCTCCAGAAGAACCTCAGAGCACATTGCAATTGCTGCTGCAACTGTCCAGGCAAATTAGAAGTCACAGATTTCTCCCATCACCACTGAGAGATTATGTACTCATGATCCTTGTGAGCACAGGATAGCCAGATTCCCCTTTCCTCAGTATCTGGAGAATGTATGGCTCTAGTGATCGAGAAAAGCTCTCCTAGGCCTCTAATTATCATCAACAGCAAGTCCACGAGGTCAGCTCATGCAGGAGTTTAATTAGAAGAAATATCACCCATTATGTTCTTATCCAGGAGGAAGAAGCACTGAAGAGGGCAGTATGGGAAAAAAACTTGAAATTTATTAAGCATCACAATAGGGAGAATGCCCTGGGGAAGAACGGCTACACCATGAGAATGAACGCCTTTGGAGACATGGTGAGCGTGACATGGATCACTTCACACTGTGTTCTCTTTGATGCTTTACATGGAGTCTTTTCTTTTCTAATTATTTATGTACTTTCCCTTGAAGACCGATGAAGAATTCAAGAACACGTTGATTAAATTTCCAGCTCGAACTCACAACAAGGGGAAGAGCATCTGGAAACGTGATGTTGGTGATGTGGCTTTCCCCAAATTTGTGGATTGGAGAAAGAAAGGCTATGTGACTCCTGTGAGAAAGCAGGTACGGCCGTGTCATGTGCCTGTCTTCTGAAAGCATGTTGAAGAGGAAAAGGATATGGTGTTTTATACACATTGTGTGAAGAGAGATGTGCAGTACATTTTTAAATAATATCTTTTCTTCTTTGAGTGCTTCATACACTTTTATAAATCTATCAATCCTAGAAAACCATCACACCCTCTCTCTTTTAAACTCCATCACTCTTCCTGCAGAACTCATGCCCTTCGACTGTCACTAAAAACCCATGAAACTAATTTGTCTTGTTCAAATGTGACATGACCGAGGCATGAACAGACTTCTAGGAGTCATGTCCTTTAGGGATTGATTATCCCTGCCCAGTTGTCTATCAACTGCTTTTAAATAATTTTCATTAAGTGGAAATTTGTCTGAGTTCTTTCTGTGATTGGTATTTGTCTGTGGATGACAATCTTTTCTTCCCTACTCAGGGCAACTGCAGTTCTTGTTGGGCATTTTCTGTGATTGGTGCCATAGAAGCACAGGTAATCTGGAAAATAGGCAAGCTCACCCCTCTGAGTGTGCAGAACCTGGTGGACTGTTCTAAACCTCAAGGCAACAATGGCTGTCTTTCGGGTGATACGTACAATGCCTTCCAGTATGTTTTGCACAATGGAGGTCTGGAGGCTGAAGCAACCTATCCATATGAAGGCAAAGTAAGTGGACCTTCTATGTTGTCATTTTAACTCACTTTGGAGTGTGGGATATTTGTAGAGAAAATTCACTGTCTTCAGAGCTCAAATTATTTGGTAGAATCTCTCTGTTCAACATCAGTTCTGTCATTAGAGTATCTACATTTGCATAGCTCCCTGGTGAAATGATTTCAGTGCAACTCTCTTTGCTTCTGTGCACATAAAGAATATTCAAGCTATAGTATATATTATACAGATTTCTCCACCATTAAAATACCTTATGGATAGGAAGACCAATAGGTTATCATTGAAGACATGCAGACTAATTTTCAGCTCTAAATCTCACAATAGCATTTCACTTCCTGGGATCATTTACAATAGCCCAGACTGGAGTGTGCTCAGCTGCAAAGTACAGAGTGGTATGGTTTTGGCTCTTGTTCCCAAGAAGGTGTCTGGAAGTAACTGACTCTCTTACCTCTTTTTCTTTTAAAGGAAGGACCATGCAGGTATAATCCAAAGAATTCTATTGCTGATATCACAGGATTTGTGTCCCTCCCAGAAAGTGAGGATGTCCTAATGGTTGCTGTAGCAACGATTGGGCCCATCTCTGTTGGAATTGATGCTTCTCACAATTCATTCAGGTTCTATGAGAAAGGTATACATATTTTTTTTCTAGATAAGAAAAACATTATGACATCCCTATGCCACAACGTGTTCATAGATTGGTATTTATATATAAATGTGATGTGAATAGTTGGTTTTCTGCAATTTTATTTCTCTCTGTATAATAGTCTTGAGTGCAGTTTTTTCACCTGGTGTGACCACCACTTGCAATTAATAACACAATTAATAACATTTATTGGTTAGGTAATTTTTCAACTCTCCTCCATTTCATGGATGTTTTAGGTATTTATAGAAATTGATTGTTTGAAATTAAAATAAAACAAATCTTCTTAAATTAAATAATTTATCTTGTATAAACTTAGTGTGGCATGAGATTTTTATAATAAAAAAGTGCAAGATTCCAAGGAGCCATCTCATATGCAAGTAGATAAGTGTGTATCAGCAATTTTATGCTGTTTGGGATTGCTCCCCCTTTCTGTGAAACTCTCCTTATATTGCTATTCTTGGTAATAATAATTAATCCAGCTCTTTATTGCAGTTTACATCATTTCAGAGAACTTTGAAAATGTCTCCTACTGTTGGTGGCAGGACTCACTGTTGGGTGTTCTGTGCATCTCACATCAGTTCCATTTTATTTCTCAGGTATTTATCACGAGCCAAACTGCAGCAGTAGTACTACAAGTCATGGAGTTCTGGTGGTTGGTTACGGATTTAAGGGAAATGAAACAGATGGTAAAAAATACTGGACGATCAAGAACAGGTATACATTGTCAAAAAATGTATATTTGAAATTTCAGGGGTTTGAGAGATAGTTCAGTGGTTAAAAGCACTGGCTCCCTTTCCAAGGGGTACATAAAGGAGTTGCACACTGCAGTCAGTAGTTAGAATCATAGCATAAAACTTTATCCCATCTAAGTTGAACAATGTCTGTTCTTGTCTTTCCATGTACATTCATGAGGTTTGTGTACATGTGTGAATGTTTGCATATCTGTGAATGTTTGCATATCTTGCATACACATGGATACATGTGTATGCAAGTGCACATGTGTAGATGTCTGATGTTAACATCAGATTTTTCTCAATTTATGCAGCTTCTCTATTGCAGCTGTGTGTCTCACTGATCTATGAGTTCACTGTCTAGTCTGGCTAGCCAGCTTGGTCTAAGTATGTCTGTCCTGTCATCAGTTCTTGGGAATTTGAGTTACAGGCACAATAAAATGCCAATCTCACTTTCATGTGGCTCTTGTTCTTCAAATATTTTTACATCTTGAACGAACTACTCACGACGTGTGATCATAACATTCCCATTCTGTCACTGGTTTCTTGCGGGTCAATATCATGTCTGTGCCATTGCTCTTCTAAAATCTAACACATTTCTTAATTTTGAACCATATATGGGTAGACAATCATTCTGCCTGTTCTCTGCTGTGGTGTTTACAGTCCTGTTTTTGGTGCCTCTTGGTGCTGAGGAGTAGATCCTCTACCTTTTATGATCCTTCTGCTAGGTTGGTCTCTGGTCAATATATATGTAATGTATAATGTATGTAATACGTATATATTATATAATAAATACAACATGCATTGATTTTTACACTAAATGGAAAACATGATTTTTTTTTTCAGCTGGGGTACAAAATGGGGCAAGAAGGGCTACATGAAAATTGCCAAAGACCAGAACAATCACTGTGGAATTGCTTCATATGCGCACTACCCCACTGTGTGAGCAGCCTGATGCTGTCACAAGGGAGCAGTCGGTGGAAGGCAGCATTTACAGATGAGTGCTGTTTGCTTTTTGGTGATCATCCTTTGATGGGTATATTCAAGAATTGTTACCCTGAAAAACTTCATTGTCATATGAATTTTGTGACCTTTCAACTGTTTGGCATTATGGCCACTATTGCTTTAACCAATATATGTTTATGATTTCTGTAGAAACTTAGTATTAGTCTTAAAGATTGTGCAAATAAAAATCATTTAAACAGTAAAAAAAACAAATACAATTTCTGGATTCTTTCTCTTTTTTCACTGACTTTTTGTGATCAAACTTACAATTCATTATGAACTCAAGACTGGGTGTTAATCTCGTGCCCATAGGATTATGTGAGTGGATCTACGGTAAGGAATGGTAGTCAACCAGTGGTTGTGGTTTGCTTATAGAGTTCTAGTTATTCTCCAGAATCCCAGTCCTGAAAAGCTATATTATAATTTTTGAATTTGATATTTTAGCTAACACAAATTCACCTAATCCTAATTCTAGGCCCATCTGTGCAAGGCCATGACCCATGTGCTCCTCCAATGCACATTGCTGGGCTGTGACTACCTTGTCATGACTTCAACCCTGTACTAGCTCTCTCTAGAGCCAAGAAACCATACTGCAGCATGCGCTGATAAAAGTAACACAGCTGTAGCACAAGATAAGGACCTTAAAATAGACTTTATTAGTATCATAGAATTCTTTACAAGATAAATGAAGAAATTGATGAAGACAGGAAGAGTGAAAGCAAATCAACAAAACAATTCAAGGCCTAGGAGCATAAATAGAATCCATAAAGAAAACACAAACTAAGGGAATTCTGGCAATGAAAAATTAAGAATTCAAACACAAACCTCTGAGTCAAAACTCAACAACAGAGTATAAGATTTGAAAGAAAGATTCTTAAGGAACCAAAAACAAGATAGAAAAAAATGAATACTTCAGTAAAGGAAAATGATGAATTAATAAAATTCCAGACACAAATCATCCAAGGAATGCGTGACACTATGAAAAGACCAAACTTTAGAAGAATAAGAATAGAAAAAGGAAAATAAACACAGGCAAAAGACACAGAAAATATTTTCAACGAAATCAGAGAGAAAATTTTATAACCTAAAGGATGAGGTGCCTCTAGAGGTACAATGTACAGGAGTCATACAGACCACCACAAAGACAAAATCCCCTCAACAACGACAACCAAAATACTAGGTTTACAGAACAAATATAAAATATGAAAGACTGCAAGTGGGAAAGACAAGTAATAAATGAAGACAGGACTATTAAAATAACCCCTGACTTCTCAGTGGAGACTATACAAGACAAAAAGCCCAGTGCAGATATTCTACAAACTTGAAGAGACCTCTGATATCAGCCCAGACTAATATATCCCAGAAAACAGTCAATAATGATAGATAGAGAAAGAAAGGCATTTTATGATAATTTCTAATTTAAGCATTATTTATTTTAAAATACTGTCCTCTGGAAGGCACTATAAGGAAAACTTCAACTTTCAGAGGTTAAAAATGCACATGATAAAACAAAGAATAAATAGCACCAGACTAACAAATAAAAATGGGGGGAATACCAAGATAACAAAACTATAGGAATTAAAAAAACACTGTTAATTGAAAACCTTTCACATTAATGGTCTCAGTCCCCACCCTAAAAGAAACCAACTAACAGAACGGATGCAAAAATAGAATCTAACCTTCTGCCGCATCCAAGAACCACATCAAATATAGATACCACCTCAGAGTAAAAGGGTGGAAAGATATATTCCAAGCAAATAGACCTAAAAAGTCAGTTGTTATATCCAGTTAATATCTGAAAAAATAGATGTCAAGCAAAAACTGACCTGAAAAGATAGAGAAGGACACTACATCCTCATCAAAGAAAAAGTCCACTTGAATTTTCAGCATCTATGCACCAAACAGTGGGGCAGGAAAGTTCATAAAGCGATTATTACTACTTAAAACACACATTAATCCTGTCACATTGATAGAGGGAGACTGCAATGTCTCACTCTAGACCATAAGCAGGTCATCCAGAAAAAAAACTATACAGAAATGCTAGAACAAAGAGACAACATAAACCAAATAGACCTAACAGATATTTATAGAAAATTTCACCCAAACACAAAAGAATATACTTTCTCTACACATCATGGGACTGTATCCAAAACTGACGACCACATCCTTAAAAATAAAGCAATTCTTAAGAGGTACACGCACCAAAATAAAATAACGGCTTCTGTAAGGCAAGGGACACTGTCAACAGAACAAAATGGCAGCCTACAGAATGGGAAAAGATTTTCATCAACCCCACATACATCAGAGGGCTGGTATGCAAAATGCATAAAGAGTTTAAGAAACCTGACATCATTTAAAAATCAAATAATTCAGCTAAAAATGGGGTACAGACCTAAACAGAGAATTCTCAGCAAAAGAATCTCAAATGGCCAAGAAACAATTAAAGAAATGTTCAACATCCTTAGCTATCAGGGTAATGAAAATCAAAACGACTCTCAGGTGATCAGTTTTAACAGACCTAGAACCTCTAATGAAATAGAAACAATTAAAAGTCTACCAATCAACAATAATCTGCTACCAGATGGATTTAGCACAGAATTACCCCAGACTGTCAAAGTGAAGTTAATTCCAATATTCCTCAAATTATTCCACAACATAGAAACAGAAGGAACATTGTCCAATTTATCTTATGATATCCCAATTACCCTGATACCTAAACCCTATGAAGACCCAACAAAGAAAAAGAATTACAAACCATTTTTCTTATGAACATAAATGCAAAATTTCTCAATATGATACATGTTAACTAAGTGTAAGAACACATGAAATTATCGTCCACACTATTCAAGTAGGCTTCATCCCATACCTGCAGGAATAGTCCAAGATACATAAATCGATATATAGTCTACCATATTAGCAAATTGAAAGAAAAAAAACCTCATGTTCCTCTCATTAGATTCTGAAAATGTCTTTGATAAGCTCCAACATCACTGCATGATAAAAGTTTTTGGAGAGTTTAGAGGCACAAAGGACTTCCCTTAGTGTAATAAATGCAGTTTACCGCAAGCCCAAAGCCAACATTAACTTAAATGGAGAGAAACTCAAAATAATCCAATTAAAACAAGGTAAAAAGAAAGCATTGTTCACTTTGTCCTTGTATCTTTAATATAGTATCTGAAATCTTAGCTGGAAAAGAACTCTTAGCAAAAGAAGATCTGAAAGGTATCAAGGAGATACAAATTTGAAGGTAAGAAGTCACAGTATTTGAATTTAGATGATATGATAATATACATGCGTACCTAAGAATTCTGCCTGGAAACTCCTACAGTTTGATAAATACTTTCAACACAGCAGCAAGGCACACAATTAACTCACAAAAATTAGTGGCCTTTACATATAACAAATGACAAATGGACTGTGTAAGAAATCAAGGAAATAAGATTTCACAATAGCCTCAAATATATAAAATAACACAGGGTAAATGGATTCATAGCAGACAAAGAAAGAGACCTTGGAGACAAATTTTAGAAATTACACTTTCAATGAAAAAATGACAAAAGCAAAACCAAAGTCACAGAAAGGAATATTTAGAACTTTGGAGATTATGAAAAGAAAATATATATGTCTCCAATGCATAGAAGGACAAGAAGAATGCCAGGTGAATGACATGCATCCGATATTCACCAAGATTTTAGAAGAAAATGTCCCCAAACTCAGGACAAACCCTTAAAGTTACAGGAAGTACACAGAACACCACATAGCACCAGAAAAGGAACTCCACACACCATATTATGGTGGAAACAACAAATGTGAAGAACAGCAACAACAAAAAGACAATGAAAGCTACCAGAGAAAAGCCAAAAATCACAAACAATGAAAAAGCCATCAGAATTTCTAGAGACTTCTTAATCACAGCTTTCTAAGATAGAAGAATTTAGAGCAATGTGCTCCAAATTCTAAGAGACCATGAATACCAGCCAGTCCAGAATTAGAAAATAAAATATCTGACGTATTTGAACTAGAACAAAATTTTTCCATAATACAGGCTAACAGAGTTGTGCCTGCCAAACTAGCTGTAATGGTTAATCTGGTTGACAACAGGACATAAGTGTGAAAGGGAACCTCTTTTGAGAAATAGCTTTTATCAGATTCATCTGTGAGCATTTCTTTGGTTCATTTTCACTTCTGGTAACTGACATTGAGTGCCCGAGCCCAGTGATGGTGATACCGTCCCTACACAGGTGGACCTGGACTTAACATGGGCTTTGGAATAGGACACTATTCTTCATTTGGGGATGGCTTCTCCATCAAACTCATGCCTTGCATTCTATATTTGACTTCCATAAATGGTTGACTGTAAACTGTGAAATAAACACTTTCATCACCTTTTTTTGTTCATGATCTCTAGCATAGTGACAGAAGTCAACATAGAACAGAAATTGTTAGCAAGAAAAGGGGGTGTTGCTATGATGGACCTGAATGTGTTGTTTTGGAGGAGAATTGTGATGACATTTGGAACCCTGTCCTGTAAATGCCAATGAGTTCTCAGAAGTTAATGTGATATTTACTGTTTTTTATAGATTATGGGGCAATCTAAAGGTAAGATGCTGTCCAGTGTTGGTGGTATCCCTGTTTTTATCTCTGTGTGAGGCAATGAGCGAAGAAATGTTGAACTAGTATGAATATTGTGTCTAGGAAGAAATATAAATAGCCTTAATATAAGTCTTGGCATTTTGGTTCCATAAATGTAAGGAATATATTTTAAAATCTATTTTGGTTAATTTAAAAAAAAATGCTGCTTTACTAGAGATAATGCAGTACCTCTGAGATAGAAGTTTGCAGCAGGCAGATCTTGTAAGAGGAAAGCATCATAAGCAAGCTCCAGACAGGCTACCCAGCAGCTCAAATATGCACCAAGCCCAGGATATATTCATGATATGTTAATGATCTAAATTCAAGAGGAGGAAGAAGAAATTGTGGTCAGGATGTAATGCTTGAGAGAAGAATAACAGAAAAATTAATTAATTTAAAAAAGAATTTACAGAGTACTCAGAGCCAAGTACCCAATCATCCTGTGAATGAAGAATTCTTAAAAGAAAGCCAAAATTGTCAGGTTTATGTGGATGACTTTATCCCAAATCTCATGATAAAAGCAGAGGAAACATAGGCTATAATTTTAATAGTGGCTGTTGGTAAGAAACACTCATTTTGCTGATGTGTCAAAAAAGACTACAAGGTCAGGAACCATGTTTTATTTAATTCCAATTTAGTGGGAAAGCCTTGGATTCCACTCCTGAAAAACATGCGGCATTTAAGTTGCTCGTTCATGAATTTGCCTTATTTCTCCACGTGCTATTTTTTTTTTTTTTTTGAGCCTATCCTGGAGCTAGCTTGGACCAGGCTGGCCTCGAACTCACAGAGATCTGCCTACCTCTGCCTCCCGAGTGCTGGGATTAAAGGCGTGTGCCGCCACCCCCCCCCCCCCCCCGCCCTGGTTCCACTTGCTGTCTTGTGTTCTTCACATATACCTCCTTTTTTTCTCAGTTGAATCCTAGTATCACAGAGCTGCACACTCTTCTATCAAGGAACGACTCATTTGTATCTTCACACTGAGGTTTTTTATTTGATTGCCAGATTGGATAATTTGAGTCAGGTTTACAGAGTCCTGTAACAAAGGAAGGACCTCTGTCTGTCTCACAAAGGATCAGCCTACAGTGTCAATGCTTCCTCTATATCTGCATTTAGAGAAGTCATTAGGGCTCCAAGGGGAATTGGTAATTAGTACTCATAAAGAGGAAGTCCTCTTGAGGCACAAACCATTATCTTGTTGAGAAAGACACATTAACTGGCTTCTGTACCTGGGTCTTGTCAAGAAGATGGTTTCTCTGTGCACTGTGTTAACCTGTCAGCGTTATTCTCATGGTTACAACTAATAATGTTGTCAGAGAATTGTCCACATGGATGGTACTGTACTCAGTACTTGACAACTTATAAGAAAGTCATAGACCGCCACAGACCAACCACCCTTTTAAATTCCTTTATACAAATAAGAAGTATAGAACCAACCAATACCTATGGTCTAAGCCTACCCAAACCACACTTGTCAGAATAAACTTACCAGTACTCTGGGGAGTGATGAGATTGTTGTCACAGGTATGGACATACTAAGGTCCCCAATGCATCAAGCCCATGGAAATGGAAAAGATTTATTTCTTTATGGAATTCTAAATTCTTCAAGATGTAGCCTATGGAATTCTGCCTGGAGTTAGATAATTCTCCTGAATTTAGTACCCTGGTGTTGACTCGCGTGACAAGAATAATGTAAAATTACTCTGGCAATTTCAGTATTTTGTAAAATATAATGTTTCCATTCAGTTCTCCTTGTTGTACTACCTCATTTAAAAATACAGACAATAGATTTAATGTAGAAATCATATAAATTTGAATTTCAGGAATATTTTGAAGTTCAAGGTATCAAATACTTTGTTTTATCAAAACAACCACATTCATCAACATCTACTACTTTATCAATTATAATAAGAAAACTGAGAAGCAAAGTGCCGTAGTATTTTCACTTGTGCCCAGCATAAAGGAAATCCAATATCCAGGAGGAATGGAATCTTAGGATATATGTAGAGAGATCTATGCATGCCATTTCAGCACACTTCTTGGCCTGCAAGATCAGCATCATGGATGTGGGTCTATGCAACTACAGCGTGCTCCACATGACTGAAAGATAAGGACATTCATTGTAAACTTCCCAAAGGAGGCTTTAACACCCTCTGAGGAATGAATGGGGGTGGGAAGGGGGAAGTGGGGAGTCAGAAGAAGGGAAGGGAGGAGGAACTGGGGTTGGTATGCAAAATGGAAAAAAATTTAAATGAAAAAAGAAAGCTAGGGAAAGGCAGGGAGAAAGACAAAAGTAAAAGGGAAATAATAAGGAAGGAATGAAGGAAGGAATAAGAGAGAAAATGAGGTACAGTAGAAAGATATGTGGAAAAAAATGTAAGATGAGATCATTTATAGGGACTGAAATATTGATTGATAGAGAGATATATAGATAGATGATAGATAGATAGATGATGGATAGATGATAGATAGATGATAGATAGATAGATAGATAGATAGATAGATAGATAGATAGATAGATAGATAGATAATCTGGTAGTGCCAGACCTGTTCTGAATTAGCTTTTTCACTCATTCTGTGGAAATATAGACTCCAGTAGCAATGATGAGAGGCAGTGCAGTTGCTCCTCAAAGAATTGTCCATATGACCTAACCTGCTGCATAAACAACTGGATACATGGAAATATGTATTAAGGAAAACTCAAGTGAATGAATATTCTAGAACAACTAATAATAACAGCCTAAAACTGTGACAAATTATCACTGGTTGAAGAATATATAAGTGAAATGTATATTCATAGACTAAGGATTTTAAGTCACAAGATGAAGTGTTGATATAAGGCATAGTATGAATGATTTTAAATTATTAAGTCAAACAAAAACTCACAACATATAATGAGATAATGAGATACTTCATTAGTTTATTTTTATGTAGGAAGCATCATAATATATTACTGAGATATTAATGATTTAATAGTTGTTGTTCTATCAGTTCTGAAGTATGACATTGCTGCTGACTGTGAAGCCATAGGAAATAATCATTGTGTAGATGGTCTGCTCATGGGGCCAACTTTACACATGAAGATGTTCACAGTAGTGGTCGTTGATGGGAAGTGCTGCCTGATAACTGTATAATGTGGGAAAATGGCTTCAGTGCACATCATGCCAGCAATCCTTAGAAATAGAAGATGAGCTATAGAT